>NW_005355584.1:6091555-6109919 GCF_000412655.1 Myotis brandtii
CTGCAGCGATCCTGAGAAAGAAGAACAAAGTAGGTGGGATCTCAATACCAGATATCAAGCTGTATTACAAAGCCACTGTTCTCAAAACTGCCTGGTACTGGCACAAGAACAGACATATAGATCAATGGAATAGAATAGAGAACCCAGAAATTGACCCGAACCAATATGCTCAATTAATATTTGACAAAGGAGGCAAGAACATACAATGGAGTCAAGACAGTCTCTTTATTTCTTAATTTATTTTTAAAGATATTAATTTCATGGTTGATATTTTGTACATTACAAACTTTTATAGTTATTCATTTTCGAATTGGAGAGTTTTGTTATATAGATATTTTTTAAAATCTTTCAAGATGTTCATGAAATTGTGTCATTTCTCATTTTATATTATATTAAATATTAAGGAAAATTTATATCACTTGATATATTGAGTTGTCTTCTTAGAATTTGTTAGAATAATGCTGTTCAATCCATGTGTATCTTAAAGCTGAATAGCATTCTATGATTATAACTTGCTCTTGGTCTTACTGGAAACTATTAGCAGATAGAGAAGTAAGTAAGTAGCGTGGTTAGGTCAAATGCATGTTTACATTCATTTTACTCATTGCATCAGGCAGGTATGACTTACAGTCTTATTTTTTATTAGCTATCCTAATTTTAACTTTGTACATTGCTTTTCTTTTCTGTTTTCTGTAGTTTTGAGGTCAGTATACACGAACACAAACATCTGAGTGCTCTCCCTAGCTGATACACTTATCTATATATATAAAAGCCCAGCGACCATTACAGTGGAACGACCAGAATGACTGGTTGCTATGATGCTCACTGACCACCAGGAGGCAGATGCTCAACACAGGAGCTGCCCCCTGGTGGTCAGTGTGTTCCCACAGTGGGAGTGCCACTCAGCCAGAAGCCAGGCTCACAGCTGGTGAGTGCAGAGGCGGTGACGGGAGCCTCTCCCACCTCCGCAGCAGCCCTAAAGGAGCAGCGAGCCAAGTGGCAAGGAGTGAGCAGGTGGGCGGTTAGGAGCAAGGGGTCCCAGATTGTGAGAGGGCATAGGCCAGGTTGAGGCTCCTCCCCACCGCCCCCAACACACACACGAATTTCATGGATCGGGCCTATGGTAAGAAAATAAATGTCACATGTTTCTTTAATGTTTACCAAATTCATTGTAAAAGTTATTTTTTCCCTAAGGTGACAAGTATATGATAGTATTTATATGTATAAAAAGGTGGTAACTGATTGTTACCTTTTCCATACAATGGAAAGAGAATAGGTCAAATTCTTTTTTACCTCTAAATTCTGTTTCTACAAACAAATGACTTTAAAACCCCTTTCTGAATGGTTGTGATTCTTGGTCTTGACGTTGTGGACAATCCTCCACTTCCTATCTTCTTAGTCCACAATATGGTTGGCCTTTTGTTTGGTGGCTTTGACTTATTTAAATCTAGAATTTTGTGGTATATAAGATGAAAAAACATTTTATTTGTTTTTTTAACCTAGTAACAATGTAATCGATATGGCATTCATCATTAACCCTTTGTATGCCGTAAGTGTCTATAGTTGCAAGCGGCAGACCTTCCCCACACACCAAGTGTGTCTATAGCCGCAAACCTCGCATATCAACTCTGGTCACCCAATTTTAAAATCAGACTTGTTAATGACATCTCTGGGTTTGAAAAGGAGATTATGGTAACTTAAATTCGTAAATATTCCAGTGCATATGGAAGAAATGGGGATGGTTTCCATTTTGGATGTGTGGCAGTTAACTGGTTAAATTTATAGCTATAAAACTCAAGCAGAATAATCTATAATAATAAAAGCATAATATACTAATTAGACCGGATGTCCTTCTGGACAAAGCCAGGGCTGCAGCTGCGGGATCGAGGAAGCCGCTGCGGCTGTGAGGCGGGGGATCCAGGCAGCTGCCAAGGCTGCAAAGGCCTACTCTTGCACGAATTTCATGCATCAGGGCTCTAGTACTCTGATAAACACATAATCTAATTGCTGAAAATATTCTGCATTTAGCATGCAAATATATTATTTTTTACTTTTGATCAATATTTGTATCAGTAAAGACACAGCCTCTATAAATTATGGGTACAATTTAGTACTAGGTAATAAGTAAGGGATGGCTTTTTATAGACCTTTATCCTGATATGTTTCTTTTCCTTTTTTCTGTTAAATTTCCTAAGGACCTCATCAATTGTCTTACATGTTTGTTATGAAATCTCTCTTAATAAAATCTCATTACTGTTTTATGTTAATTATATTTTTTAGAGTTGATTTTTCTTTGACTGAAGGCTTAGCATGTTCAGACATTCTAGCAGGTTTTCTGAGCTCACGAAGTAGAGGAACCTGCTGGCTGATATACATCATCAGTCCAGTTGGTAGCCAGGGCCTCATTGCAGGTCGATGGGCCATGCTGTGTTCTAGGAGATACACATCCCAGGGAGGCGTCCCTGTGCCACTTGCCCTCTCTGCAATGTGGATTTCTGGTTGTTTTGATGGAGAGTCACAGGGACTAAACCTTGCACCTTTTCTATGGCCCACTGTCTTTTATAGTGTCTGAGTGATGGCTCGATACAAAACATACTAAAAGTTTCTTTATTACTGCAGTTCTCGTACTTTGATGACATTTATGTTCTTAGTTCATTTTATAAATAGCTCCCACACTTCTTCTTACTTGGTTTTTCGGTTGTCCTTTGTCCCTAAAGAAATCACATAACCGATATTTAGTGAATGAGAAAAAAATACATGTAATGATTTATTAGTATAAAGGAGAGATACAAAATACAAAGTAATTTGTGCAGTTCTGTACCTGATTTATCGTGTTTAGTTATTTTACTAGTAAATGAGCATTAAAATGAATCCCACTATTTAAGGCATTTCTTTGTTTTAAAAAATAAATAGATTTAATACATAGAAGCATAAATAAGCATTAATTAAGATTTGTGTGTGTTTTCAAAATCCCGTGATGGTGGTTTTGGGCACATGAGGATAATTAAAAGTGGGGAACATTCTCGAGAAGTGTAGTGTTGGGCAGGAGTAATTTAAGTATGACCATGAAGTATTTTTTATGGTGTATTTTGAAGCCAAGGATAGATTCTAAAGCTACTATGAATTTTAGAGGCATAGGATTGAGGGTTATCTGTAGTCTGGTGGCCAGTATCATACAAAGCATCATATTGTATGCTTTAATTTGGGCAGTTTCTGTATTGGCTCAAGATTTCATTCTCAGATATCTTTTTTGAAATGTACAATGGAAATCTGTAAGATGATAACCGGTTGTAAATGTGTTTCACTAACCCAGCCTGGAAATGTGAGATGACTCTGACCTCACTGTACAAGTGCACCCTGTGCTTCCCAAGTTTGGTTACTCAGATGGGCCCCCCCTCCTTTCTGAGTCAGCTGTGGGGGTCACTGTGGTGGAACGGTACTGACAACTGAGAAACCATCCCTGCCTTCTGGTACAGTGCCTGTAGTGCCCTGCTTGAACCAATGACTTGTTTAGATGGGCCACATTCTTCCACCCTTGTTTTGTCAACATGAATTATTCATCACTGCCCCACATGTAGGTAGTGAAGGCAAGTGTCCACTGCATTTCGCTGTCATTTTAAGTCCTGTCTCCCTCATATGCTGTACTGCTTATTTCTTATCTGTACTTTATTTATATATAACATGCCCGCCGTATGTGCTTATCAGTTTGAGTTTGGATTTTTGCTCTGGTGCATTTAGAATGGCAATCTGAGGATTTGTTTTTATATTATCAAAAAGTATTTCACTGTAATACTTTCTTTGCTTTGATTAAAGTAAGCAAAATTCTTCTCACAGAGATGTTATTTTAATTCAGCAGCTGCCTTTTTACACCTTTTTAAAACACATTTTGACTAAATCATAAATACAGATGTAAAATACAGCACAGACGAGTATCACGTGTATTTGTGGCCCTCTCTAGAGGCCGAGGAATAGATATATACATTCACATGTGGCTGGTGTTCAACCTTGACAGTCATTACTCAGTGCATTTCAATAATACAACTTTAAAACATTTTTTGATGTGTTTACTGGCTTAAAGGCCACTGAACAGGAAAGAATACTAAATGTGAATAAACACTAAAGCATTTTGGCACAATTCTTGGTAAATGATAAAGGATATAATTTCTCTCCCTCCCCTCCTGCCCTCCTGTACATAGACATATCACAGCTGGAATCACAGCTTGGCCGAGACATGCCTTCTATCTCCCTGAGAGGTGGTGCCACGTATCGACAGATTCTGAAGCCTCAACTTAATGTTACAGTGTCTCGGTCAAGTGTTCAGTACTTTGAGTCTCTGTAAACTTTATTATTGAAAGAGCAGTGAGTATAATATGCAATGGGCCTGGAAGAAATAGATGCCAACATTTGTTATGGGTGAAAAGTGCTCATTCTTTGCACTTGATATTCTTGTTTTATCAGGGGTGAATCTCAGTTATTTTCAGATACTTTTTGCGCTCTTCTACCTAATTTTCATGAACAAAATTCTATTCAAAGCACAACATTATTGTCTCTTTTAAGAATCTTCTTATTTTCAAAATATATTCTGCTGGAGTGTAGGATCTTTTTAATGCAAGGATGTGGAAGTTTAACGGTGTGACTAAGAGATTCTTCCCTCACTGAAGGAAGATGAGATGTGGTCACTTACGAGATGTTCACACCCATTTCCTGGTTCTGTTCTCTGTCCACTGTGTTCAGTGACAGTTGGACAGACAGGGTTGTCTGAGCAGTCTGGTGGCAAACGGGCATGCTTTCCTGGTGGTGCTGGTCTTGTTGGCGTTCTGACCAGATGCTGTTATCTAGTGCTGATTGGGGAGCCATCATGCAGTATTTAGGTCGGTATAACCAGTGCATCTGCCTGGTGCTGTGCACCTAACATAGGGTCAGTGACTCTGACCCCAGACGCTTTCATAAAATGGGACAATTAGGAATAGTGAAAATAGATTGCTTAGCTTGAGATTGTCCTCAAGGTCAGCTCATTATGTAATGGAGGCTTCTCATAGGAGGACATTCTTAAAAAAATCAATGTTTTAAAATTATTCAGTAGTTTCACATATTAAAATACTTCCTGAAGTATCATTTTTTTGTTCGTGAACTTTAATTTTGAGATTTATCCTCTGTCGTGTGTGACTCTAAACTGCCAGAGCTTTTGAGTCCTGTCCCATGCTGAATTTCATGGGTTACAGAAAAGTATGACATTCATGGTCACTTGACACTGAAGAGCTTATCCTCCAGTACGCTCACCTTTTCAACTACCTGTTCTTATTTCTCTACTTGGCTTTTATTCCAGAGGTCCCAGGTTTGAAAGTGGAGTTAGTTAGCAAACATTTATTCAGCATGACGTGCAGTACCTGGAAGTGCTTGGAATGTAGAGACAAATACGATGTCTGAGACCACGGGCAGCAGACACAGAAGTGCGTCCATCATGTGTTGAGGTTGATCATGTGTTTGATGCCAGCGTGTATGGGAGCATAATAGAGAGAAATCCACCTTAATCTTGAAGGCAGCTTTTCTGACCATTGTTTCCTAAAGGGGATGGGTAAAACCCAGCACTGGTTACGCCGAATTGTTTATAGAACGAATGGTGTGGCCACTAGCCTGAGCATCACCCCTGCACTGGGACCTTGCTATGCCCTGGCACCTCCCCCTCTCCATGGGTGCTCACATGGCTGCCTCTGACAAGAAACAGCTATTCAGGATACATGTTTTGCACCAAGATTTACAGTAGACAGGTGTATAGTAGGTGCTGTGGAATACCTGATAAGTCTCACGTGAGCAATTGGAGAGTCTTCACCTGGGGAGATGATACTCAAACTACTGTATACCAGGCACATGCCTTAGATCACCCTGGAGAACAGGTGTGGCCTCACCTGTGGGTTAGATGAAGCTGGTGAGGCTTAGAAGTGAAGTAGCTTCCCAGGAACCTCCAGATTTCTGATTACAGTGTTCATGTCCTTTACTTTTCCTAGGTAGGTAAGGCAGTCAGGTTTAATTTTAAAAAGATCAAGCTTGTGTTGATTTTGACATTGTCTCTAGTTACAGCTGAAGAGAAAAAAATATCCTTAGTATCTAAATCAGGAACATACTGCCTGTGGGTGTAAAATATGATTTTTATTCAAGCAGATTTTAAGTATGATGGAATCATTGAAGTTGTAGTAGGAAGAAAAATATCCCTCGGGAAACTGTGGAATTTCAGATTTTGTGGTTGACATAGCTTTTACTTAGTATCTCCTTCTGAACCTGTGTTAATAATGAACTGTCACCATCATTGAGTGGATTGGTCTTTTTCTCAACTTATGACTTGTTTTTCTTTATTTATGTATTTTTATATACATATATACACACACATACACACACATTTACACATTGTTCTGTTATATATTTGTATAAATGATGTATGTAAATATATACATATATACACACATATTTGCTATAAGGACTATATGTTTTTCCACAAAACTGTCATGTATTTTTAAAGTAATACCTAAAAATGTTGTCATTTTTGTTAAGTAGAACTAGAAAAGGAATCATTGGGGTTGAATGGAGATAAAGTAAGAAAAGTAATGAGGCTGGAGGAAGAGAATGATTCTCTTAAACGAATAGCCTGGGGAATAGAAGGAGCCTCGGGTTGACATTCACAACTTGTGTAAACTATATTTAATTTTTATGTAATACAACATACCATTCCAAAGCTTGCCTTAGGGTGCCTCAAATTTTGAAGTGTTCCTGGGGAAATTGCCACCCTGCGCAGAGGTAGTGCCCCCTAAAGCCTGTGAGCATGGAGCACAGCTCTGCACACCTTTGCTGTTTCCTTGGGGTAATTTGGGTATTTTAAAGCCACCAGAAGCATGAGGAAACTAACTAAATTTTATTTTAGGAGTTCCATTAAGCCATTTCTAGGAGTCAAATAGAACCCTTAGAATAGATTACATGCAACAAACCCAGCATGGTGCACCTTCTAACCAGAAGGTGGGAACAGCACAGACTCAAGGGTCGCCTCTGTTAGCCCATGTCATGATCAGCAGGGATGTGCAGGCACTGCTGTCAGTGTGAGCATACAGTTACAAATAAGAAAGGCCGGTGCATAGTCTCCAAGGAGCCTAAGTTCTAACACTGGGGAAATAGTCAATAAATGGATAAGCAAATGAATGAGAAGGTAATTTCCGCTAATTGAACAGAGTAATGAGTAAGGTGGGGATGGAGGGTGACAACACTCTGATCAGGTTGTCAAGGACAGCTCTGTCAGGCACTGGCATCGAGCAGGGACCTGCAGGGCACAAAGATGCCAGTGCCAGGCCCTCAGGCAAGAACAGCCGGCAGAGTTCCAGGAGCGCGCTCAAGCTGAGCGTGGTGGGAGAGGTGCCCGAGAAGCTGCAGAGGTCGGGTCCGGTAGATCTTGGAGGTGCCTTCCAGCTGTGGGTTAGATCTGGAGTTTAGCAGAAAGCCCTTGAAAAGTCACTCTGGCTGATCTGTGTGCAGGGCATTGGCAGGGGCAGGTTAGTACCGTAGTTGTGGCTGAAGATGATGGTGACGTGGGCAGGTTGGTGGCAGTGGGGACAGAGAGATGGGGAAGCATTTCGGTGCTTGGCAGTCAGCCAGACAGGGCTTGCTAGTCTAGGTGGTGAGGGCATGGAGGGAAGAGGAACCAAGGGATGATATCCCTGTGTGTGCTATAAGCAGAGGGTAGATGGTGGTACCTCCCACTAAAATGAGAGACTTGAGCAAGAACAGTTGGAGGATGTGGGGCCCGATGTATTCCATTATGAACACTTGATACCGAGATGCCTGTTCTACACCTGAGTGGGTATCACAGCCGACAGTTCAGCTGCCTGTGCACATCTCAAGTTTCCATGGATGAGGCCCTTCAATTTCTTAGGATCTCTGAACATAATTTAACTTCGCTTAGAGTTGTAACCTGAGTTTTCTTGAAAAATCTAGCCTGAGTTGATCAAACTTCAGCATATACTTCTCTGCCCTCGCTCAGCAGCAGTGCATAGATCCCCGACTGACCCTACGGTGTAGCTGGGGCTCCGTAAGGCAGCTCACTTACCTACTAGATCAGCCTCCTCCCTCTCCAATACACACAGAATTGTCCCCGATAATTTAGAAACTATTTATACTTTTATTCAGTTTTTATTCTTACAGACTTAGTTGCAGGCATGACCTGATTCCTTTATTTCTTAGCTATTATATGCCTGGAAAATGGAATGTTTGGGGAGAAGACATCTCTAACTCCCTCTTTTTCTTGTATATGCCTGCTCTCCTGAGCACCTATGGATTGAGTTCCTTGAGAACCTCTGTAGAAGCAACACTGTCTTGCATATTCTCTGCTTCAGCATTTCATCTAGAAATAACCCCAACTGGATTAGCTATGCCACCTTCCAGAGGCCTCTATCTTGTCCTGTCCTGAGGGTGCGTGTCATAGAACAGACAGACTACAAATACTTCTAGACAAAGCCATCCCCATATATTTGACGGTGGCATGCCTCTTTGTCTCTGTCAGGCCAGACTATGGGACCAGGGTGCTAGAAAATTAAGGGAGGTGTGTAAAAACTCCACATTTTTCAGACATTAGGAATAGTGAAAATAGATTGCTTAGCTCGCAGGCCTATCAAGTAGCTTCCTTTTTACTGTGAGACCTTCTAGACTTGACAGTTAACCAGTATGACTTTGGCTTTGACTTGTCCTAGGAATGAATGTGATTTCCTGTCTTTTTTAAAAGCTGCTTTAGCTCTCAGAATCAGGACAGTAACCCTGCCGAGTTGGGGGTGATGACTTCTATAGACATTTTTTTCTTGTCAGTGCAGAGAAGGGGTGAATTGCCCCTTCTGTTGGCTCTTAGTTAGCCCTGAAGGGCTTCCTCTGAGAGAAAGCTCAGCCCTCCCCCATGTTTAAGGCTCTGGGAGGCAGCTTGGGACTCATTCCAGCTAAAGTCCCTTTCCTGATCTGGAAACAGCTACCAGCATAAACCCTGTATGTGCAGAACCCACCTTCAAAGCTCTGCCTGCACGGCCTTGAATGGACTGTGCATTCGCTCTTAACTTCCCCGTGTTTTGTCATGTCATAGAACAGGCAGAATACAGAACGTCTGTTCTGTGACTTTCGTCATTTCACTCTGTCTCTCTCTATTGGGAGGGAAGACCATTCAATTCACTAAACAGTGTGTGAGCTGCTCTGGCTCACGGGCCAGCATTAACTGCAGTGACCAGTGTCCTTTGGGGTAAACTAGTTCCTGGCCCCAGTGGGTTTATAGTCCAGATAGAATATGTATGACTCCGTGTCCTGCTGGTCCTGGTGTGACCCGCGCCCTGATACAGTATGGACAGTCTCCGGGGCGGGCGAGTAGGGAAGGGACAGCTGCTTGGGGCATTTGGGAGACTTCCCTTAAGCCTAGTGTTTATTTGTTCAGGATAAGGACACGAATTCGTGATGGACGGAACATGCTGAGTACGTGGGGCAGCGGTGTTTGTGTTTTGAAAAGAAGCAGGAGAATGTATCCAGGATAACCTTAGAGAGGTGGTTTCAAGCAGGAAGCAGAATTTGTAAATTTCTTCAGTTACTCTGGTGCTCAGTACAGTGCCAGTCACACTTGGGAAATAAAGTGATAGAGATCCCACTGTCAGGAAGGTGACATTCTATGAGACAGGCAGTGTGAGCACAAAAATAGTGATATGTGGGTGGAGCTACAAATTGCATATGTCCCAGCAGTGTAGGTGCACATGGATTTCCAGAAGATTTCAGGAGATGGAGGGTCTAGGCCTGTGGTCAGCAAACGGGCTCGCGAGCCACATGCGGCTCTTTGGCCCCTTGAGTGTGGCTCTTCCACAAAATACCACAAAATACCACATGTGGGCGCGCATGTACAGTGCGATTGAAACTTCGTGGCCCATGCGCAGAAGTCAGTATTTTGTGGAAGAGCCACACTCAAGGGGCCAAAGAGCCGCATGTGGCTCGCGAGCCCGTTTGCTGACCACAGGCCTAGACCCTCCATCTCCTGAAATCTTCTGGAAATCCATGTGCACCTACACTGCTGGGACATATGCAATTTGTAGCTCCACCCACATATCACTATTTTTGTGCTCACACTGCCTGTCTCATAGAGCCGCATGTGGCTCGTGAGCCGCAGTTTGCCGAGCTGCAGTTTGCCGACCATTGGTAGGCCTTAGCCTTTGTTCCAGAAGAACAGAGGAGGGAATTAGTTTAGGATTAAATGAGTGTTTCTGGAAGCTCAGGGGACCCAGTATTACATAAGGGGTTTTTAAAAGAAGTTTGAAAGGGAAGGAAAAAATAGTTACAAATTAGAGGAAGAAAATGTTCACTGTGCATTTAGTAGGCAGTTCTGACAGCCACACCCTCCTCCAGCATCTTTGTAATCACAGCTACCCTTCCTTCAGGCTGCCCTCTGTGGGCTGCATCTTGCTCAGGTTTGCAGAGCAGATCCATGGCATGCCAGCTCAGCACCACCCCTGGGCTTTCCTGTCTGTTGGTGTCATGGCTGGACTCTGCTGCTATTTGCTAAGTGCCGCGTGTCTGCACTCCTTCCTCTGCAGGCAGCTCTGGGCATGTCCCTGGGTCCCGGGGAGCTCTGCTCACCCTCCACATGCACTGCTGCTTCCTGTCTGTGTCCTGGTCCACCTCTGGCCTGACTGCCTGTAGCTTCTTGATGTCCAGTGAAACTGACTCAGACAGGAGATTTTGTGCCTCAGTGTCCAGCCATCATCAGTAGTTTTACCAGCCTCTCCCAGTTTGGTGAATAAACAGCCTCAGTTACAGTAAAAGTAACTGTCATTTCTTCCGAGTACCAAGGCTGCCTTACTGTATCAGGCTCTGTGAGGTGCATCTTGTTATCATCACACACTTCTTGGAGGTGAATGTGGCTGGAAGAGAGGAAGTAACATCCTTAGAGCCACTTGGCTCATAGGTGGTCACTTAGCACCAATCATCTGCTGGCCCCACATGGGCTGGGCACAGCTCTTTATCAGGGACCCAGAACAGTCACAGGGGGCTGCCTCAAGAACTGTTCATTTGTTCACCTAGGCTGGTTGTCACCCAGACTTTTGTCTTAGAGCCTCCATCTGATTAAAGTTTTCCAGTGCTAACGGCTCCTTCTTCAGGTCACTGAACTAAAGTCTCCCCGGGGTCTGCTGCTGCCGTGGTCCAGACTCTGCTTTGTAAGCCAGGAAGTCCCGTCTGTGCAAGATCTCCTTTTGTTCCAACAGTAACCCCTGAGCAAGTGCATTCACGAACCATTTACTGCACTCCAACGTCAAGGGCACTTGACCTCATCCCCAAGTGGGAGTTGTCTCTTCTACCAGAGGCACTAACTTCTGGTCTGATGGTTTTTGTTAGCAAGTAGCCCAGTGTTCCTGTCTTTCACCTCTCTGTCCTCAGCTGACCCTTCTTAGCATCTTGTGGTTTATCTCTGAGCACAGTCCCATATAGGACAGTCTTCCTTACCTGCTCATTCTGACTCATGCCACTCTTCTCTTTCTAGTAGCAGAACAGAGTAATCTTATACACCTTCTGCTCTAGCACACTACAACTATGACCTTTCTCTTATCTCCTCCCCCTCGTCTCATGACCCTTCACACCATTGTTAATAAAATGTGCTCTTGCATTGCAGCAGAATCACAGGAGACAGTCCTTGGAAATGGTAAACTCTTCCTCCCGTCCCTAACTCCTCTTGAGTAAACATCTGGATGGTACCTGTTTCCAGTAAGTTCTCCAAGGACTCTTAAGCAGAGTGGAGTTTGAGAACTACTTTCTGGTTCCGGTGTCCTTGGACCTGACAGCTGTGACCATTCCCAGTTCATCATTATTTTCCATGGAAGTGTTTTCCTGCTCTCGAGTCACTTTTCTCTGAAGTTGGGGATGGCATTGTTGTTTTACTCTGATAAATTCAGCCACATCTGATGTTTATCTGAAAACTGGCCACACACTCTAAGTTACATAGCAGTGGCCTTCATTCCCCTGCGGCCCAGTTCCCTCTGTCCACTCACAGGTGGAGCTTGTCTCACAGCCTCCCTGTACCTCTGAAGGTGGAGAGGTGCTGCACCACAGGCTTTTCAGAAGTGGACTCAGCATCCCTTCTGGAGGAGGTCGCTTTTCTGAGGATAATAGTTAAACAATAGACAATGAAAGGCATCTTCTTTTCACTTGCCCTTTACATGTCATCAGAGACAGAGCCCACAGTAATGACTTTGAGTGTGTAGTTACACACGGTGGTCTGTGAACTGTCAGCAAGTAAAACACAGGCAGCATATGGGCGTTGGCAGGCATTTTACTCTCAAGTGGTTTTGTCCTTTTCTTCAGTGAAATAGCTCACTGGTATAACCTCTTCTGTGCTTTACTGCCTTTCAGGAGCAGACCGTGTGCTGGTGGTCATGACACACATCTGCTAGTACGTTTCAATTCTGAAAAATGGAGCAGTGTAGACAAGTTACAGACAAATTCCTTGGAGATGGATCATTCCATGAGGCTGAGCTTTTAAAAACCCAGTTCTGGGTGGGGTGAGGCTATAATTTATCAGTGCAGGTAATACTAGTATGCTGAGATCTTGCATCTTGCACGTTATTGTTACATTAAAGCAATTTAAGTTGGATATCAGTCACTTTTAGTACTTCAAATGTGTTCTTTGTCAAGATGCTAAGAATAATGTAAGTTTGAAAGTTTTAGATGCTTCTTAACACTAGAAATTTTAATGTTCATTTTTGTTGAAGAGCATACTGAATCTTTCTTTGTTGGGATTTTAATTTTTTTTTGGAGTAATTTTAAAAATTATTTCTTAAGGAAACTCATTACTTTCTTCAAAGAAGTGTGGCTCAGTACATGAGGAAAATATGAAAAGAGTAAAATGTTATATGAATGGGAACAATTGTGTTCTTTTTTCCAGTCCTGAAGCTTTTAATTCTACACTTGGGAACGTGTCCAGATTTAAAGGCTCAGTCGCACTTCCCTGAGATATGTATTATTAAAGCGTGTGTATCTGTGCTAGTGTGTGCGGGCTTTAGAAGGGCACAGCATAGCACTCAGTTTTATTGCATTGCATTAGATTTATATTTTTAAACTTATTTGTTGTCAAATCAAACATAAAGCCATCTTCTCACACATGCTTTTTGCACTAAATAATTAACTAGACACTTTCCCCTTCCATGCCTGAGTAATCTTGGAAAGAGTAATACCTGGAGGAAAGATACTACCGTGTCTTGAAATTTGCTTTAAGGTGTAATAGTTAAAATATCACTGCAGTTTGTCTCTTAGAAACTTTATAGTTACTAAGGTGTTCTTCAGTTTAATCTTGTTTATTGTAATTCTTACATTTTTCTATGTTTGTATCTTTGTAATTATTCTCCAAATCTCTGTTTGACCTTATAGAATTTTAATATTTTCTTCAAAATTTTCTTGTTTGAAGAACTTAAAGAAAACTTCTACCTTGCCCTGGTCGGTGTGCACAGTGGTTAGAGCATCAGCCGAGTCACAGTTTTGATTCTTGGTCAAGGGCACATACCTAGTTTGCAGGTTCATTCCCCAGCCATTGGGGTGTGTGTGTCTCTCTCTCTCCTCCCCTTCCCCTCCCTCCTCCCCCTTCCTTCCCTTCCACTCTATCTAAAATCAATGGGAAAATATCCTTGGGTGAGGATTAACAAAACACACACACACACACACACACACACACACACACACACACACACACACCACTTCTACCTCAACATTATGGTTGTATACAGCTATACATCTGATGTTTTATAGGTATCTTTATGTACTCTGTTCCATATTTTTTGCTTCCTTTCCCAAAGAATAGCCTAGGTAAGGAGGGACATCTAAATTTGGTAATTCCTTGGAGCATTGCTTTAAATTTAGCTGTTTCTTTTGGTAGTCCACATCTCCTTTGATTGTCCACGCTGTTTTCTCATTACTCGTCACCAGTATCATTAATTCTCTCTTTAGGTGATTACTCTGGTGATGATTATGTTTGTTGACCTTATAATTCTGTTCTTTCTAAATACCCACACAGGTATATTTCAGCTTCTGCTCTGTTTCTACCCAAGTGCTTCTTAAAATACAGGTTTCTGTTTCTGAACTTCTTCCCATTTACCTTCCCAAGAATGTATTCATTGGTTAGGATAGCAGCCTAGGTAGCTAGCTCTGTCCTCGCCTCCTCTGTGTCTGTACTGTTCTCCTGGAGGTCTCACCCAGGGTTGAGGCTGTAATTAGAATCCTTGGGCTGGCAACTCTCAAGTGTGTTTCCATCCCTGAGTGCTCCTCAGATGCATATTCCTATTTCCATCTACAGATTTGGTCTCTCCAAATAATAGACATCTCAGATGTAACTTCTCCAAGCAGAATGATTGTCTTCACCTCAACCCCGACCCACGTGCTGTCCTTGCAGATGGCTCTGTCTCAGTGGGGTAAAGCTCATCCTCTGTTTCCATAGGCCCTAACTTGGGTATTTCATCCTGGACCTACGTCTACTTCTCATATTCCACATTCTGTCCATGAGATTCAGAATTTGATCACTTCTCATCTCTTCCTTTCTAGCATTCTTGGCCAAATGTACCATCATCTCATGTCTGAATTACTCTGAGGTCCTCCTGACTGATCTCTCATTCCCCTCATGTAATCTGTCCTTAGCATGCAGACAGACACATTGCAGGTCAGAATATCATTCCTTTTTGTAGCACCCTGCCATGGTGCTTCATTTCTCATAGTTGTAATCAGGTCTCTATTTTCCCTTCTGAGGTCCAGCCTTATTACTCCCTTACCCTCCTCCCTCCCTTGCACTGGGCTCCAGCCTGCTTGTCTCATTGCAGGCAAGCCCACCTGAGGGCCTGCCTGCTGCTTGCATCCTTCTCCCCACACCTCTCCCACGTAGTGCGCTAGAGCTGGCTCTTACTAGGTGAGCTGACTGTTACATTATGAGAAATGTTGTGGATCAGTTGACATCATTTTGGGAGCTTGAAATAATTAATAATTACCAAACTGGATAATTTATTGATTATTTGTGTTCACCCAGTGCCCACAGCAATACATGGTGCATAGAAGGTCCTCAATGAAGAAATTAATTGAAAGCTCAGGGCTAATGATGCTAATTTTAGAATAATTTCAAGGCTTCTAAACTAGATGCTTAAAAAAGAATGGAAGATTTTTTTTTTTAAGCAACATTGATATATTTGGGCCATGTGCATAGATTTTGGGGAAATTAAGTGATGAAATTCACTGAAAAAGCTATAGACGATCTTTCAGGTTACTTTTAGATTCAAGAATCCAACAAATTACTTTAAGATCTGAGGTTCAGTAGAAGCTGTGAATTCTTCATTCTCTCAAAAGTAAGTTTGTACCCGTTGCTAAGGTTGCAGTTTTAAAATTGTGGATATTTTTTTTTAAATCATGAAATTTTACTCTCAGGATTATAGTTTTGTATCACATATCGTAAGCAAATTTTATACTTTTTATTCTTTAGAGCAGCGGTTCTCAACCTGTGGGTCGCGACCCCTTTGGGAGTCGAATGACCCTTTCACAGGGGTCGCCTAAGACCATCGGAAAACACATATATAATTACATATTGTTTTTGTGATTAATCACTATGCTTTAATTATGTTCAATTTGTAACAATGAAATTGGGGGTCACCACAACATGAGGAACTGTATTAAAAGGGTCGCGGCATTAGGAAGTTTGAGAACCACTGCTTTAGAGTCTAATCTTTTAGAAATTAGATTTCTTTAATCTCTTTGTTGTTTTCATTCAGAAATTGATGCATTAGTGATTTTGGAAAAAGTTGGTTAACATTTTTCTTCTGTATGTTGTATACTAAATGTAATCTCTTTAAGATCTTAAAATATTTACTCATTTTGAATTGCCTAAACCCCTAGCAAATGTGTTAGAAATGACAGGTGGCTATTAAAAAAACTTGAATTTAGTAACCAATTTTATTTTCTTTGTATTGGCCTATAAATATACAGCCTCTTCAAAACTCCATTATAACATTATAGCATGTGCTTTCTTATATTTGAAATAAATAATTTCATATTTGCTTCTGTTAAAAAAATACTGTGTCCATAATTTTCAAATTCTTATTTACTAATACTTTTAAATCTTTCTCGTAATGCTGTATGACACTTAATGCGGTAACAGTGTCGTTCAAACGGATACTTTCAGCAGCTTTTCTTCCTGTACTTGTGTTGTTCCTCTTTAGATCATTAGTATGGCTTTTGAGAAACACTGACCTCTTTTTGACCCTTGAAGTTTTTCCTTAGTGATATTTCTAGTGTGATTCATTTTCATTTACTTTGAACTGTTGAGTGAGCTATTTAGACAAATGTTTGCTTATTATATATGTGTTTTTTATCTTCATCTGTACAATTTAATACTAAATCTTCATGAGTCCAATAGATGTAAATATGCTTCTCTCATCTGTCTATGAAGCTGAAATGGGATGTAGAGATATGGGAAAAATAACCTGTTGATGAATAAGTAAATCAGACTTATATGCTTATAAAAAATTTTTTTTAGTATTTTCTCTTAATTGCCACTTTTTGAGTACTTGCTGCTTCATCTTCATTAGAAATTAACCCTCAGTTAAAGTAAGCCAAAGAACTATACATAAAAAAAATTAGTTCTAAAATTCCTATTTTTTGATAATTTTAATTTAATTAATTAGGTTAAGATTAATGGGATTAAAAATGAAAATTTCACCTGGCTGGCATGGCTCAGTGGTTGAGCATCGACCTGTGAACCAGGAAGTCACGGTTCGATTCCTAGTCAGGGAACATGCCCGGATTGAGGACTTAGTCCCCCGTAGGGGGCATGCAGGAGGCAGCTGATCAGTGATTCTCTCTCATCATTGATGTTTCTGTCTCTCTCTCCTTCTCCTTTCCTCTCTGAAATCAATAAAAAATATATATATATAAAAGAAAATCGCATGATTTTCACAATACAAACTTGATTCCCTTAATTTCATATAGGAAGAGATATTGTCTCTGAGAACAAAATTATCAGAAGTCTCCCTTACCCATCCATTTTTACTTTTTATTTGTTTAGAAATAATGAGAAGTGTTTGCAGACTGTAGCAGCCCAGTGAAGGAATTCTGTTGTCCACATTCTTCATATGCACATAACTGTGAAATCTAATTTTATTTCATACTGTGATTTATTCACAGTCTCTGTAAACTTGTACCTGTACCTGCACCTGAGAGAATGAGACTGTGCTAAGAGAATCTCAAAGTCTTCATTAGATTGTTTTCTTTTTCCATTGCCTGATCTGTGCTAGGACAGTTTAATATAAATATTCACTGAACTTATGAATGAGTGTTCGCGTCTCACCTCACAGGGGAAGGGCATCTTCTCGAGGGAATAAGACTTGGTTTTCCACTTGTGTTTATTTATAACTAGTGTCCTGGTGCATGGATTTGTGCACATTGAAAGGAAATTAATTAGAAGAAATATTTTAATATAGTTATTCACCCTTTCTCTATTATAGAAGTGTCAACCAAATTCACTATCGACAATGACAGATTGAAACACAGGCATGCAATTGACACCAGCAAGAGCTTTATATGTAACATGAATGCTTGAGTCAACTTAGCCTTTTATATATATAGAATAAACTTTCTTAATTAGACCTGCTTTCTGATGTAGCTAAACTTTTTCCAGCCCAGAGATGCACCCCAACTTCTTTTTCAAGTAATTGTCAGCAACACAGCAGTAAATATCAACACAAAGCAGATTATTATTGTAGATCACACAGGGAGAACAAAGGGTAAAATATTCAACTGTAGCAGTGTTTGACTATATTCTGTGCAGTGAGAAAACCTGAAGTCATTTCCAAGGTCCACCATTTCTTACTTCTTTTAAACATTTGGTTAAAGTGTAAAATGTTTGCATCTGGCTAAAAGCAAGTCATGTTCATGGGCTGAAGAAACTCCAAGGAGGATAGTTGCTAAGAAGAGGAAACTGGGTGTTGCTATGTGATGTCATTACCTGGCTCCCACAACAACCATTTCTGAGCTGGCCTGGGCTGTGGGTCGCATTTTGTGCCATGGGGTCTTGGCAGCATCGGCTGCGATTTGGTCGGGTGTGTCTCTGGGGTGGTGGCGAGGCCTGTGTCCCACTTGGGGGAAGCCGAGTATTGGTTTGTTGGCGCCAGTTCCGTGGTGCCGTTTTTTTTTAATGGCCAATACTCGTCATGGTAGATCCTGCATTGGCGTCTGCCCCCTGGTGCTCAGTGCATGTCATAGCTACTGGTCGGATGGACACTTAGCCTTTTATATACTAGTGTATGTGTGTGTGTATATATATATATATATATATATAGACTAGAGGCCCAGTGCA
>NW_005355584.1:6110304-6128753 GCF_000412655.1 Myotis brandtii
CTGCCTGATTGCCCCTAACCGCTTCTGCCTGCCAGACTGATCACCCCCTAACCACTCCCCTGCCAGCCTGATCGATGCCTAACTGCTCCCCTGCTGGCCCGATCGCCCCCAACTGCCCTCCCCTGCTGGCCATCTTGTGGTAGCCATCTTTGACCACATGGGGGTGGCCATCTTGTGTGTTGGAGTGATGGTCAATTTGCATATTACCTCTTTATTATATAGGATACCTTGAATCCTAAATGTGAAGCTTCAGTAAATGCCTAGAAAATATACTAATTTCTTCTTTTGTTAAATATACACTTTAGCTTAAAAATTAAATATAGTTCAGGAAAAGATTTCTAAGGTTTTCAAGATATAGATATTAGTGCCATGTCTCAGGAAAATTTTATTTAACATAATTACACTCGAAGTACTCTCAGGTCTGAAGGCCTGGTCTCAGGAGCTGTTGTGATCTGGCCCCTTTGCCAGGTGCTGAGTGCGTCTGTGTCCTGGGCACAGGGCACTGCCCTCTGCTTGGAGATTGAGTTTTTCTCTGGACTTGAGATTCTTTAAGGCACAAATCACTTCTTGTTCTTCTTCATGTAATATATGTTCATATCACCAGCACAGATATTTATGAGGAATGACTAAATTACTTTGAATGACCTCTTAATCTAATTTATCCATAATACTTACCTCATTATGGCTTTGTGAATTACTTGTTAAATTATGTTCAACATATACTTGAAAAAGATACATATATGTACATATATGTTAAATAGTGGTAGCATCTTTTATAAGAAATAGTAAAAAAAATCCCACACTTCAAATTTTTTTTAATTTATTAAAATACCAGTGTTTAAAATTACAATACAGAATTCTGCATTTAGAATCATCAGAATGGGAAATTGTGGGGAGGAAAAAAAAATGCTTTTTTTCAAGTCCTTGCTCAGAAGGAATCTGAAAGGGCCAGAACTGGTACCAGGATGCAGTTTTGAAAGTTAGCCAAGAGAGGATATTCAAAGTTAAACTACTCCTTGATGATCTGCCCAAAATAAATGGAAGGGAGATCAGACCAAGAAGAGAGGGAGGGCACAGAGGCTCACAGCTAATGATTGAAAAGTGAATTCTGAAAGTGGAATAGCAGGAGGAAGAAAAGCCAAGTGATCCTGATTGATGATCCTCGAGGAAAGCATGTGGCTCAGGCCATCTGTGACCCATATACCAGTAAAGGGAACAGGACGCTCTGCAGCCTTCAGGGCCAGGCTTGGAGGCAACAAGAAGGGCAAAAGAGATCCCTGAGAGAGCAGAGGATTTTTTCTTCATTTTAGTCCTCCTTAAATCTGTTCCTCATAACTTAACATTTCTAATATGTGAAGCAAATTAAGAGCTGCGAAATGATGTTGATACCAAGCCCCACTCCTCGGGTCCACGTTGTTGTAAACGTGTCTGTAATCAACCAGCAGTGTGGGTTATTTACCAGATAATTTAAGAGATGCCTTTTCCTCAAAACTAGGAGTAAGGAGGGAGTAGTAACTAGTTTCTAAAGCTTTTTGATTTGGAAAAGCATTATAAAAACATGATTGTTAATCACACAATAAGGGAGAGCTTACTTTCTTCATCACTATAGTAACAATTTACTGCTGTAGCAAGACATGAAAAATACTTTGTATTCTCACTTAATTTCTTAATATTTTTTTGGATTGGTTTTTGTTGACATTCAAAAAATGGAAAAATATTATAATTTTATTGTATTTCTAATTCCTTTCAACAATAAAAGGAAATTATAGTATAACTAGAAGTTTAAGTGAATTCCAAACTGTGTGAAGAAAATTCTAAAATACACAATGAAGTTTTGTAAGAAAAAGATTGAATTTAAGCAAAACAGCCTGAGTTAATTCTTCCCAGAAGGTGTTGTCTTGAATTAAGAAACCTTTTACAAGTATATGAGAAAAAAAAAGTAGTATCAGAGTACAAGTAAATCCATTTATATATGAGAAGAGAGATAAAATTAGTGAAATTAATTTTAAAGTATATGCACTACCAAGCTGATTTTTTAAAAATTGGTTATTAATACTGGGTTATTAATATTGGTTCACACACTTGAAAATGAGGTCCCAGAGCAGTAGAGAAATTGATAAATATAGCTGCTCAAAACCTAAGTAAAATAATTCCTTGAATAAATACATATTAACTTGGTTGTCTTATATGCAACATGCGGTGTTTAGGAAATTATCTAATGAACTTCATGAATCAGTAGAAATTATTTTTGAGAGATGCTAAATCAGAGGGAGGAAGTGAATGTTCAAAGTCCTATTACCATCTTATAAATTTAGAAAAACATAAGAATATGGTCATACATTCTTCATCTTCAATGATTTTATATATAATTCCAAACAACATGAATCAGCCCCATTCAAATACAGTGTTGGTAGGCATACCAGCTATAAACTCTTCCTTACAAAGTGTGAGTTTGTTCAGTAGTTAAAACCTTTTTAAAGAGCAACACAGTTTCTCTTTACATACTGAACACCTTTAGAGAATACACAAATCATTTTGTCTTCAAAAGTGGTTTACATAGTTTTCCAGTTTGTACTAATGGAATCCTATCTAATAAAAGAGTAATATGCAAATTGACCATCACTTCAACATAAAAGATGGCCGCCACAAGATGGCCTGCAGGGGAGGGCAGTTGGGGGCGACCAGGCCTGCAGGGGAGGGCAGTTAGGGATGACCAGGCCAGCAGGGGAGGGCAGTTAGGGGTGACCGGACCGACAGGGGAGGGCAGTTAGGGGTGACTGGGCCGGCAGGGGAGGGCAGTGAGGGGCAATCGGGCTGGCAAGGGAGCAGTTAGGTGTCTATCAGACTGGCTGGGGAGTGGTTAGGGGGTGATCAGGCTGGCAGGCAGAAGCAGTTAGGGGCAGTGAGGCAGGCAGGGAGGCGAGCAGTTGGAGCCAGCAGTCCTGGATTGTGAGAGGGATGTCCGACTGCCAGTGGGATCGGGCCTATACTGTCAGTTGGACATCCCTCAAGGGGTTCCAGATTGGAGAGGGTGCAGGCTGGGCTGAGGGACATTCCCCCGCCCCGCCCCCTGCATGATTTTCATGCACTGGGCCTCTATTTTTCTAATAACAATTCTTCAGGTTCTCTTTTGGGTATTGTGGGCTTCATGGACTAAGTAACCAATTTTTTTTCTTTTGTAGTAGAGGTCAAATTTCATTTATACTTATATTTCTATATTTTTAGTAGGAAACGATAAGCAAAACAACCAAAAGCAAAAACAGAATAATGATGTTTTTGCCCACAATCTTAAGCATAAAAATTGAAGAGCAAGGCTTTGAGTAGTGTGTATCCAGGGGCAGGGTTTAACAAAAATCACAACTTCAGTATCATCTGTAGTTATGTCACACTCCTCTTCTAGCAGCCCCTACTTGTTTTTCTCCTAGCCTTTAGCTGGAAGTTACTTGGCTTTATGTCTTTGCTTAAAACCTCTTCCCACTTCAGAACTGCAGTCCTTGGATTCTTCATTTCAGTTAAAAAACCCTAAGCTACAAA
Organism: Myotis brandtii; assembly: GCF_000412655.1. Taxonomy (NCBI): domain Eukaryota; kingdom Metazoa; phylum Chordata; class Mammalia; order Chiroptera; family Vespertilionidae; genus Myotis; species Myotis brandtii. Next base: position 6,113,839 of record NW_005355584.1, read on the forward strand.
CTCATGAGGCTCCAGGTTTCCATGATGCTCACCAAGATTGAAAAGCCCTGTCGGTTTGCATTTTTTTTTTCACTGAAGACTAAAAAGAATTCCTTCTTTTCTGTGTTAAACATGAGGAATAAACTGCCAGCAGAAATACAGGTGGAAGCAATACCTCCTTGGCCTCCCCTTGCACTTTTTAATTTTACTTTAATCTTCACCTGAGGATGTGTTTTTTGATTTTAGAGAGAGAAAAATCAATATGAGAGAGAAACATTGATCAGTTGCCCCCCTCAGGAGCCCTAACTGGGGACTGAACCTGCAACCTAGGTATGTGCCCTGAACAGGAATCAAACCCACAACCTTTTGGTGCACAGGACGATGCTGCAACCAACTGAGCAACCCAGCCAGTGTTCCCCTTGTATTTTTATTTTTTTAATTTAATTTTTTCATCAACATTTATGCCCTCTATGCCCTCTTCACCTCCACCCTTTCCTCTCTACTCCCACTATAATCACACTGTTGTCCATGTATTTTTAACACAGCTTTGTCCTGTGGTTGAAGGAGAAAGTCAGCGATGTGGACTGTGTATGTCTGCTATTAGCAAATTGCAGTGTGTGACCATATGTTTTCTAGTCATAGAAAGGATTCTCCCAGTCTGACACCTCTTAATCTAAAGGAAAAAGAAAGTTTTTTTTTCATTTAAAAGTCATCATGTTACTTTTATGACATAAAATGCAATGAAAGATAAGAAAACCCCACCACCTCTCAGAGTTTTTAAGCCTGTTCTCATATTGAGAATCTTTATTCCATATTATACTTTTTGCCCCTCCTATATAAGGCTCTTTTATGTGTGCACTGACTATTTTTTTTTCCCAAGCTACACTTTTGATGAAGGAACTTTTAAATTTAGAGGGGCTATATCTTTTTCTAGTTACAAGTTCATTTGTTTCTAAATAAAATATTTGCTTTAAAATGTATATACATTACAGTGTGATAAACCTGACCTCATATAGCATTTTTCACCCATATAAGTTGTTTTCTCAACTTAGCTGTTTCATTGAAACATGTCTGAAAACCAGGAAGAAGGTTTCATCGTGTTCTCACTTGTGACTGTTGAGAAGAGCTGACCAGTGGGTTGTCATGGTGCACAGGGACTCCTGTGTCAAGTACTAATGAGTTTATTAATGACTCAAGTAAGGCAGCAGTCTTTTACAGGGGATACTTAATTAGAAAGTTTTGCAGTTCTTTGAAGGAAATCAAAACAATAAAATTTTAGAAACTTTTAGAAAAAATTGCAGAAAATAAAACCTGTTTTGCCAGAAAGAAGGGTCATGTATCTGAGGCTGCTAACATATGGAAACCATGTAAGTACAGGAAAGCTGGTACTTTCGAAGGTGGTGATGCCCACAGATAGTGTGGAGACTACAGGATGCTGTTTTTATTTTACAGGGAGATGTCGTCTGAGATCTCCATTTACAAGTGGGTTTTGTACAGCAGTCTTGAATTGTTTCTCTGGCTTACATGGACCAGGCCACCCTTCCTCCATGACTAATAGTCTATATCTGCAATGTTGTGGGTTGGTTTCGATAATGTGAACTTTTCACTTTCTCTTTCTGGTGTTGTGTGGAAAATGGTGAACCTCCTCGGGACTTTGTTCAGGTGGGGTGTGCATATGCGCATGGGCAAGATAGTTTCATGACAGGAAAAATGATGTGCTCAGTCTCACTAACAGTTGCTCAAATTCTACTGTGAACTCAATGATTTCAATGAACATTGCATCCTCTGCTTCAGGTTTTTGTAGACGCTAGCAAATTGGAAAAGTAGATAAAGTAAAGAAGAATAATTTTGGTAAAACAGTTTATATTGTTACTAGAGGCCCGATGCATAAAATTCGTGCAAGTGTAGGCCTTCCTTCCCCCGGCTGTTGGCACTGGCTTCTCTCTGGCACCCGAGACTCGGGTTTCCCTTGCAGCCCTAGCTTCGTCCAGATGGACCTCCGGTCTAATTAGCATACTATGCTTTTATTATTATAGATACTATATATCTCCAAGTCATGAAAGTGTGGTGATCAGAAAGACATCCATAGAGTCTTTTATAAGCTGGTGGCATCTTCTTCTCTCATTCCCAGACTGCAGGGAGTGCTGGCCCTTGCCCTGTTCATATTCGGGTGGGGAGATCTCTGGCTGGAATTGAGAAGACCTCATTTCTGTTTCCATATTTGCTGTTTTCAAGTTGGGTCACCTTGATAATTCTCTTTACACTGGGCCTCTGTTTCTATAATGCGTGCACGGGTATTAGATGGTCTTTCAAGACTCAAATGGAAACTTAGCATCATTCTGAGGTGGCAAATGTGGGTGTGCAGTCACACATGACTATCATTGGATCTCTACAGGGACAGTTATGACTTTGGGCAGTGGCTTTGCTTTTCTAATCATAGTGTCTGTGTCTAAGTGTCTATCTTCTTATGCATTGTGAGCCATAAACAAGAGCACATCTGAAAGTTTCCCCAGTGTCTCAGTGAGAACAGTGTGCTTTCCTGGGTCTGGCTTTGTGCATGAAGACTCCTCCTCTGCAGCAGAGAAGAGAGCAAAGTAGTAGAGATACTGTGGTTCTTGGGAATGCAACCCTCTTTTGACTTCAGTATATCCCTAAATGCTGCTGGGCACCTTTTTAGACAGTGAACATCCTGACTAGGTGGGCTGGGGCCAGAGACCATGAGGTGCTCTGAAATCTTAGCATGTTTTCTTGGGCAAATGAGTCCTGATTTCCAAAGAGGAGAACAAGAATGAAACCTGCTGTTATTTAGCAAACCTATTCATAATCTGTGCAACATCAAAATGTTGGTTGGTTTCCATTTAGTGCATATAAGATAAGCTAACAGTGAAAACAGATTTTATTTTTACTGTTCATGGCATATTTTATTAACATATAAGTAATTTTTGTCCCTAAAGAGCCTAATCATTACAGAAGGCAAGCTTTTGGGCATCAAACAATACATTAAAATTATAGTAAAATAATGAAGTTACACCTGAATCTCTAGCATAGGTGTCAGGTGAGGTGGTACATGGTTTCTTTGATAGTGGCTATTTTGTTGGAAGTTAAAAGACTTTTTAGTGAGATTTTTAAAAGTTAACATAACAGATATGTAGCATTTTGCCACTTCTACTTAAAGGTGAAAATATATTTTATTTATACTTTTAAAATATTTTAGTCAAAACATCAAGATTAAAAAACACCCCAAACTCTTGATTTCATCTTTAAAGGATAAATTTCATTGTTACCCAATTTCCCTTTGTGATTTTTTTTTTCCATAGCTCTTTAGCTTTGTTACTTCTGGAACTCCAGTATATAGCTCTTGATGTTCAAGTACCAATTTTAATTCATACTTTTGTTTTCTAGCCAAGTAGTTTTCTTCTCTCCTTTTTTCTCCCCACATGTGAATATCCCACCCTATGGTAGATGAACCCCATACCTGGATCTTGCATATGAAATCTGTGGAAATTTGGGTTTGTTAAATGTATAAATGTGACTGAGCCTAAAACTTTATTATTCATACTTTCTTCATTGGTTTCTGTACCCAATAAAGGCAGATCCCTTCAGTTCCTGGAGGTCTTGCTCATGTGCATCCCTCCAGAGGTCTTCCCTGAGCACTCAAGTCAGTGGACTGCACCTCCGTCCCCCATCCTGCATGATTGTCCTTCGTAGCTCTTAGCCCCACATGACCTGTCATATAAATATTCAGTCAGTGTTGCACCCATTTAGGAAGCCTGTGGGTGACAGTAGAGACTTGGTTTATTTGTCCATGGCTCTGTTGTCAAGGCCTGGATTAGAGAGTGTCTGAACCACATTAGGCACTCAATAAATACTTCTTGAATGAATGAGTGATTCTAATCCAACCTGTATTTCTAGATAGTAATTTAGAGGTCAGTAAAAGCAGTTCCCATGGTACAGATTCCATGTATCTGTCAAGCATTATTTATGATGTTCTTTGGTTTGCATAACAAACTAGGGTTCCTCCCATAAGATACGCTTTGAAGAGAAATTAACATTTAGTAGCTGTTTATAATTATTGTTATAAACTTAGTTTATGGCAATGATATCTTAATAGAACTGATTACTCAAATGCTGTCTTTGCTCAAATATCGATTGTACAGTTTTCCCTCCGAGGTGTTTGTACTTTAGTCATAGTTGTGCCGTCTGCCTGTCCTGGAGATATTTATTTAAATCACAGTTATTGACATATTTCCTTCTTTTTTACAAGCTGCAAGTATGTTTTATAATAAGAGTGTCATCTGATACTAAGAATTTAATTATATTCTCTTCATGATGAAGAGTCTGACAATTAGAGATATGTCCTAAGTGGCTGCATAGTTGTATGTCTCTTATACATATTAACTAGAAATATGTCACGTCATCATGGGGAGGGTAGGAGTCAGGCCCACCTGAGTGTGACCCAAAAGCAAGGGCAGGAGGCCTAGCACAAGGTGTGGGCCATGGCAATTGGTCCTGGTGACCAAGATTAATGAAACTCAGATGGGTTTTAATTAGTGCAGCCACAGTCATCAATTATCTGCTGCACACAAATATTGTTATATTTGGGAAATTCTTGATTTATTTTATTCCACTGGCCAGCAGATTTAGATGAATGAGTTCTCATCATAAACATTCTGAGAAAAATCGCTGGAGGCCACAGTTTATTATTTAGGACACAATCAGCAAGAGTGAACAACACAGAACAAAATGTTGGAAAGTACGCTCAGCATTAATTTGGAAATTGTGCTGAAATGTTTGGCGGCCGCGGGTTGTCAGAAACCTGGGGGGGTGGGGGCGTCTGTACCAAATTCTGAGCAGTCTGTCAAGAAGGGAGCTGCCATGCTTCAGGCTGAAGGGGTGCAGCACCTGTCAATGTGCATGCACCTCAGATCTGTGTGCCCCACCCGCCACACTGTAAGCACGTGCTTTAGCAGAAGAATGGACAGGTACCGATCATGTCACAGAAGAGAAAAAAGCAGCACTTTCTGAGCATAAAAAAGGTCTCTGTTCATCAGTGTACCTGTGACTTACCTACTCTCGCACATGTTTGTTATGGGTTTTATTTTTGTTGTAGTTTTTGACATTTTTAGCCTTGAATTAAACAAGTTTAAGAAATATATACAACTTTTGAGGGGAAGGAATACTATAGACCATTGTTTTCACATGTTGGTAACTAGCTGTATCAAACAGATATTTTTAACATTCTTGAATTAAATTGGGAGCAAAATCTGGAATTATTATTAGAATAAAGGCTGTTTTTAAATTTATGTAAATTTTGTATATTTGTAATTTAATCTCCTGAACTCTGTAATTTAGTGAGACTGCCTAATGCAGAGTTTCAGAAATGATAGGTCAGTATGAAACATCACTTCGTTCTTTTACTTTCTCACAGTAGGAAATCTCTGTCAAATTCTTATTCAGCAGACAAGGACAAAGAAAGACGTGAACTTGGCTTACATAGTTGTCTAAATTACAGAGTATAATGTGGTAGCCAGGGTTGCTTTTCTGAAGGATGGGTTATAAGTCATAACCAAGGCCTTATAACAAATCTGTTGCAAATAATGTTTTTAAAGTCTTGTGGCATGGTAATCAATTTATTTGAGGATAGGATTATTCCACATCTGAAGTACACTCATTAAAATGTTCTGAGTCTTGTCTTATGTGTAAGAAAAAAAGGGACATCTCTAATACTTTCAACAATAAAGGTAAATTATAAAAAACAAGATTTCTGTTTCTTGAATAATCATTTCATGGTCAATTTATAGTTTAATGAATCAGTCAAATTTATTAACATCACAATTTAATCCAAATCAGGATTCCCAAAGGGAAAAAAAGGTGAGGTCCGTTTCAGGTGTAGGTAGGTAGCAGTGGCTAATATTGGTTCTTGCTGAGGAGATCCAGTTTTGTCACTAGAAAAGGAAGAGAATGTAGTAAATGCTCGCACATGTTCTTTACAGTAGGTTGGAATGGCTGTTATCACATCAGCATTGTCAGAGAGTTGGCAGTTGATGCTCTCAGCTCCGTAGTGAGCAAAAGGTTAGTGACTGATCACATTGCGGAGGTGATCATGGCCTGGATTATCTCAGTTCTTAGAGAGCCTGTGAGGAGTTTACATATTGAAGGGAAGCCATTAGATAATTTTAAATGGTTTTGTGGAAGCATTCATTCATTATTTACTTTCTAGACCTCATAATATTTCCCTGCCATATATTTGATGGTCTGTACATTTTTGGTGGATTAATGAGTGAGCCCCAACCCAAGTCAGTCTGCCTGGCTCCTTTACTGGGTCAACAAAAGTGATTCATTCCTTAATTTTGTTTTGTCAGTTGTAAAATAAGTGCTGGATTAGATAATTTTTAAGATTATATGATATTAAAATTCTTTGATTGCAGTGTTTCCTCTGAGAAATGTCTCTGCTAATTAGCATAAGATGAGGTACCTATTTGGAGATAAATGAATTGTTTACAGAATTCATATTTTTGCTCTACAAATATTGATAATTTTGTAAGAAACATTTTAAAATTTATTTTCAGTTTTGGAACATATGGCATAAATATTAGTTTATGGATTGATGTGCCATTTCTGAGCTTTAGCTATTATGGCATAGTGATATATTAATTTTCCCATGAAAATTAATCTCTATTAAAATTTTTAATTCAAATTTTGTTTTCCTCAATTTTATTTTTATTATAATGTATATGTGAACATACACTACATATCTATATTATCTACTTATCTACATATTGTTATTTTTGATACTATATATTATTATCTGATATATATATTTCTTATACACATATGATGTAATTTTAAGAATAGTGGTAGATACCATCACCCAGGTTACTGTGATGTAGCTTGTGACATCCAAATCTTCCAAATCTTCTGTGTGCTTCTCTCTGATTACATCCTTTTCTCCAGAGTGACCACTCTTCTTATTTCTGTTAATCATATTGAACATTGACTATTTAAACCCTGTATGAGCAGTTTATAGATTAGAGAAATGTGTCTTCTTAGATTTTTTTTTTCTCAGTATTGTTTTTAATTTCTGGTCTTTAGAAAACCTAGTTATCTGTTATCATCTTAGAAATTTATGCTATTAGTATATTTAAATGTGATTTTAAAACCCAAAATATTAGTAACTTATTTTAAGTGAGTGCACTGATAAATAAGAATTTTTATACAAACATTTGCAAAGCATTCTATCTATAGGTTTTTCCTAATATTTTTGTTCTATTCTGTGAATTAAGTTACATTTATATATGAACTTTCATTACAAAAGTACATTATTCATTTGAAAACACATACCTTTATCATGCCAGAAATATCTGACCATTGTGAATGCTTATTGCTCAAGAAGGAAATCCAAAACCGGATTTTTAATAATAAAACAAGACATATGTTTTAAGTTGTTAAATGGTCTTTGGAAAATAGAGGTTGCATAATTTAAACAATAATCACAAAAGCTTTGGGCTTTTGATTATATCATATTTAATGTTTTGAACAATTCTGTCTTTTTGTTTTCATACTCAAAAAAGCTATAATGGTGAAATTATTCTTAACCTTTAGTGTTTTATAACTTTAGACATAATTTATAAGGATAATGACATGAATAAAATATGCTGATATTTAATACATATAAATTATGTGTTTGCAAATTTAATTTTTGGGGACTATATGATGATTCCATAAGTTTCTCAAAAGTTGTGATGGATTCTGTAAAAATATGAAATACCATCTAGCGTAATAGCCTTCTATGTAATGACTGCAGCCTAGTATAAATGAACTGGCTTTTTTCGAAGCCTGTGCTTTCAGGCTGAGGTTGTGGTGGGCAGGAGGGCGGGAATGCACAACACCAGGAGAAATTTGGTGATGGAAGCCATACTTTAAGTTTTTGCTTTCTCCCTTTCAGTTCAGCTGGATACACACCTCACACTGAATTGCCACGTTATCACTTTGTCATGGGCTGTGACAATACCCTAACAATGGGAATCTTCCCTTTTGTTTATAACACTTAAATATGTCTTGGCCATTAGAACTTTTCCCTTTCTTTTGTGAATAAAATTGTTTTGCACTGACTTTTGTATTCTAGTGAGGAGAAAGAAAAGCAACCCTATTTCCTATTACAAATTATCATAAATATTGGAGATGCAGATTTTTCTTAGATCATTAGCATATCATGCTGCGACCCACACCAGAATGTACCATTAACAAAGCCGCCTTCATGTAATTAATGTAAATAATATGGAACTACAGCTTGAGTTACCCAGTCAGCCTTGGCGAAAAGCATTTGTCATAACGCATCATCTGAGGAGCCCAGCCTCAATTCAAATTAAACTTCATGGGTTTGCCCCTTTATTTTTCCTCTCACACTATAAATTTCTGTGAAACATTTATGACTATAAATTTCTCTGAAACACCTATATAGGAGAAGAAAGCAATCTAGTAAGCTGAAATTAAAATTTTATTATTTACTGTGCCTGTGCTGCGGAGGACAATTAGTATCTTCATAAAGGCAGAGCCGGAGACCCTGGGAGTGCAGCGAGGGTCCCCTCCCGTCCTGAGAAGGGTTTGCTGTCCTCTGCAGCTGCCAGCACATCTGAAGTATGGCTTCTGCCTGCCATTCGCTACTATTGCCCTCTGACTCCAAAACACAGAGGAGCGCTGTAAATTTTTCATGAAGAGGTTTCAGTCTGTAAAACAGCAAACAGGAATAATGTTTTAAATGCAATCATTGTCAAGTTTGAACAATGTAATTTATCAAGAGAGCAGTTTGTACTATATAATAAGTTTCATATATTAATACAATTTTTCATCTGATGTCAGGCTTCTGATTTATGAATAGCCCATGATCTAAGGTGATCATTGAATTATAATTCAAGTAATAAGAAGCCAGGAACAAGACACTGGAACTGCTACCCTGCATTAGCTTGCATGCCACCAAGCCAATTTACTAAACAACCGTGGGCTAAATGATACAGTTTTTCTAATTCAAAGAAGGCACTCTTTAATTAGATAAAGGCTAAAGCTCTCATTATTTTTAAATGATTTAAGAACGGGTAAAGATCTTACAGCTTATACTGCAACTCTAATAGTTCTCTGCTTACTGCCTTGTAATAAGAGTATTAAAGACAGATGGGCCAGGCCGATTTAAACCAATTACAGCATTTCTTGTACACCAGTAGCAGTGACTATTCACGGGCACATCAGATGCTAAGATTCGACATGTTTCAGATGGCTGAGACACCACTGATTAATGTGATTTATGAATAAGTGGTTTTCTTCTGCTCAGTTTTAGGGAATCATCACACCTCTGGACTACAGTTAGTCAGTAGTTCTTTAGACTTAGTTCTTACATCTGAGTAATTTTTATAAGTGTTTTTATAGATACTTAACTTTCTGATGTGCCAAAGTGAAAACATTTTTTAAAAAAAATTGTTTATTTATGGAGTACCTGGTAAGTAGCAGGTACTGACTGGGCTGGGCCCAGGCGGCATCTGAACTCATTGAGTGAGTTTCCTTTTAATCATCTTGATTCCTGTGATGGCAAATGGATAACAAATTCTGGACAAAAGTCAGGCCATTGTTAGAGTTTAAAAAATTGAATACATAGCACATTCTTCTAAGAATTTGAATTTGCTTTATAGTAAATATAGTCAAATTTTGGAGTACATAAAAATTCCAAGTCATAAAGTAGCTAATGTTTTGTGAAAATTAATGAAGTACTGAATACTTGAGTCCTTTGTCTATATACTTTTACTACTTAATTGCATTTACTCTTATGTTGATGGCAAATACCTTGTATGATGTCTGCTTGTGGAGCCATCCATTTCCTTGTGGCAGGGTTGGCTGGATGCTCTTCTCTGCCTCTCTCTCTCTCCCTTTCTTCCTCCACTCCAGGTAATAGTGACAATGAAAAATGTTCACATTTTATCACCCAGTTGTCCATAAGTATTTTCCTTGACTTAAAGAATTCATTTCCATTGTTTACTCACTATATAAATTTTCCAGGATGCCTTAAATATCATTGGGCTTTCCTTTTCCTTGTCAGTCTCTTCTCATTTGTTTTTGTTACTGGCCTGATCAGCCTCAAATTCAGCTGATTTTACCTATAGGAAGCATCTGCCTTGTACATAGAGAGGGGCCACGCCACCTATCCTGAAAAAATAGTCACTGGCTGATACTTCTTTATAGTTTGAATTGGCAACCCCTTCACAAATGTGTTTTGTAAAATTGACAGTCTTTGGGAAAATAGGAGGACTTGTGTGTTACCTTTGGCCCTGCCTGGGGGCTGCCAGTGACTATCCTCTGTGATCTTACAGACAGCGGCATCCTTCTCTTCTCACACTTGCTTAGCCACCTTCCCTTCTTTGCTCATCCCAGCTTTAATTAGTTATTTCAATATTATTGGGCATATGCTTGTGATGAAAGATGCACCTGCCTATAAAGGAAATCTGTATATCAGAGGGTTCAGATTCTTCTACATTCCTCCTCTGTTGCCCTTATTTTTGTAGTTTTTTTTTTTTTAATTTTTAAAATTGTTTTTGTTGACAGGTTATGCATTTTTTTTAAATTAATAAATCTTTTATTGTTCAGATTATTACAGATGTTCCTCTTTTTTCCACCATATCTCCCCTCCACCAGGTTCCCACCCCACCCCATGCCCTTACCCCCTACCACTGTCCTCATCCATAGGTGTAAGATTTTTGTCCAGTCTCTTCCCACACCCCCCACACCTCCTTCCCCCCAAGAATTATCAGTCCATTCCCTTTCTATGCCCCTGCTTCTATTTTTTTTTTAACCCAAAACATTTTAAAACTTAAGCATAACATTTCAAGAACAAAAAATCCTTATCTGAGCAACAACAAGATATGTTATTAATGGACCCTGAGTAGAACAAGTTATTTGTTACAGTAACTTTTGACCTGCTTAATAAGTACTCACACTGTGCAGTGGAGTTTTTATTGTGCTCTGCAGTGCATGGCTATGAAGTGAAGTACATAATAAAATAAAAGCAATAATGTGGATATTTCTGAGGGATCCATCAGCGCTGACCTGCAGCAACATATTTCATGTGGTTTGTCTGGGTGTGAATGTTTGAAAGTTATAGCTGAAATTACTGGAGACAATATTGTGTTTATGACTCTGATCGTGTACCATTGAAGGGAACCTCACCCTGTGTGATTCCCACAACTGTTTCTATGACAGTTCATTAGTGTTGGTGTCAAGAAACAAATGAAAAGACGAAATACATTTAGTTTTAGGCAATAAGGCAGTTTAAGCTAAGCATTGGTATTTAATGTATAGGTGTAAAAAGTGAACGTAGACCCATTCTGATAGGGAAGAGGAGAGGACAGGTCATTTGGTAGTTGTAGGTAGGTTTTGATGTGTGTGGAATGTTCAGGTCTGTGCTTCCTAAGATCATTAATTTCACTCCAGGTGGGTTTTTGCAGGAAAGGCAGGAAGGTGGTTTTGGGGGATGGGGGAGAAACTCTCTTCAGTAGAACACTGTGGGTTGGTTGTACGGATGCTCGTCTTGAGAATGGAACTGCTTCATATTGGGGGAGATTGCCAGTTGAATCTGAAAAATACATTTATCTGTAAAAAGATAAATTACTAGTTTGAAATATAATTTGTGTTTTCTTGTCTCTCTTTCTTATCATATTTTACATATCTTGAGGAAGGAGGCCTGTGTCCTATTTATCTTTGTGTTTCCAGAACACAAGATAGGATCTAGTCCATAGCAGATGTTCCGGAGACTGTTAAATTAATATTAATAGTAGTGGAGATACGTGACTTTTTTCCTTGCGACAGCTCCCAAATAGTGTGAGGCCGAGGAAGCCCATTAAGAAACAAATGGATTCCTAACCTTCGAGTTGAGATGTGCAGCACTGTCTTTCAAATGATTGCTGCCTGTTTTTTTTCTTTATTAAAAGGAAATCCATCTGTTTTGATCAGCCAGGCCATTTTGAGTGTTTTCATTTGTATGAAAACCTCATGCTTGTATTTTTTGAGAGGTATGTAATTATAGAATAATTAATTTCATCCAGAAGAGTTTGTAACTCTGCTTTTAGTGAATCGCAGAACCTTGGTGTTATTATTGCTATTCCTTAACTGACCAAAATATAAAATCACCCATTTTCAGCAAGTTCATAGCAATTAATTCATGAATATTTTTGTGTGTACTATTTCTGTTGCTGCCAAAGTAAAATTTTAAGCCACATTTTTAGACTCCTCAACATTCACTAGTGTGTTGATTCTGTAAATTTTGTTTTGAACTTTGTAGCGAGGTAGGAAAGATTAAGTGGTACATAACTTTTCGACATTAGTTCAGCTTTGTGCTGTGATTTTATATGACTGTAAGTCACTGGTGTTTCATTTCATGGATAGAAATATGGAAATATTGATTAAAACAAGGCAACTATAAAAATAGCAATACATTTTTTATGTGATTATGCTTTATATTTAATTTTATAAATAAAACTATTAGCTTTAAAAATCATTATATACTATTGAATTATTTCAACAGTAATACACACGCACAAAGTATGTTAAAATGACTCAGCCTTCCATATATGCCTTAGGAGCCATCATTAGAAGACCTTTTGAAGCTGTCTTTTCCCCATCCATTGTGTCCACCACATTTTATACGGCCCAGCATCAGGCAGGAAGAAAACCTGATTGGACCTCCAGGAAGTGCTCTGATGTTAATCAGCCTAGTGTGCAAGACAGGAAAGCCGATAGTCCGAAATTGCACTTTAAACTAAGACAGACTGTCAGTCTTGGGGAATGGTGGGGAATGGCCTATTTATGTAATCAGATACTAACCCTGGGAGGAAGCTGCCAACACATTCTTGTTGTGTAAGCAGCAGGCAAACTGTGCTTTATCTGACAGACAGTGTGTAAATCTGTCCATGCAAACACCCAAATGTGTAGTTTGCTCCTAGCCACTGTAATAATCTGCTTATTTTTGTCTGCTAGAGCAGTGACATCACTCAGCAGAATGTGCCGCAGACATGAGGCGCAGATAAGACAGCTTTGGTGTCCGTCATTCACCCCTTGATTGGCAAGGAGATAAATAGGAATTTACTAGAGGTTTCCTTTCAGCTGAAAGAATGGACAACATGCTCTGGACAGGAATAACTTTGTTGAGCTTGGTTATTTTATAGCTGGAGGCAATGGATAGAATACACCATGTTTAGTTATAGTTTCTAGGTATAAGTAACCCACCATATCAATAACTATCGAGTGGTTCTATCCAAAGGGAATCTTCTTTAATTTGTTAAGATGCCTTTCTCGCTATTTATTTGTACTTATTTCATTGACTTTTATACATGTTATATTCAGCACCCTTTCATTTTTAATTTTAAAATCACCTTGTATTATTTCATTATTTGTTCACTGAATAGTAATGACTTCATGAATGTGGATATTTAACTAAAAATCGGTAAATTAAATGTATTCTTTAGGAGAAATTGAATTTTTTATCTTATGACTTTAAAGTCAAAGAGAGTTAAAGGTGAATTCACCATTTTCATATATTTATTCAATGAAAATAGAACACCTTTCACTGAAAGATCTGTACTATATTCTTAATAATTGTGAGTAGCATTTTCTTTTTTATTCACTCAATGGATAAGCAATGTAACTTTAGGAATTTTCTTTTATAGTACTGTTAGATTATTTACATTGTTTAAATTTCATTCAAATCTTCAGATTGGTTTTATCAAACAAATGATTTCTGTGCTAATTATAAATAATGATTGGCAGCATTATTGATTATTTTAAAAAAGGGGAAACCCCAATACTGTACCATAGTTTTATGATCAGTAACTTTATAGGACACTCCTTTGAACTCTCACCAGGGAAAGCTAGCTGTCAGTCAGATTGAGCTGAGGGTTGCATACGCCATAGCTGAGCCACCAGATAGAGACTGTCTTGCCTGTACAGGGTTTTTATAGAATTTTAACAGCAGTCATAGAGAAGTAAAAAATGTACAAAAGCGTACATCCTGACACACTGGTATCAGCCTTGTGGATAAGTGCACAATTACATGAGATGGAGTTGTATTCATCTTCATTTTGATTGCACATGTGCCAAAATACAAAGTGCATCATTGTATCTTTATTGAAACTACTAGAGGCCCGGTGCACGAAATTCGTGCACTGGGGATGGGGGGTCCCCTAGCCCGGCCTGTGCCCTCTCACAGTCCGGGACCCCTCCCTCCTTACCGCCCACCTGCTTGCTGCTTCCTACCGCTTGGCTTGCTGCTCCTTAGTTCTGCCGCAAAGGCTCCCACCACCGCCGCTGCACTCACCAGCTGTGAGGGTCCCCTAGGGCCTGTGCCCTCTCACAGTCCGGGACCCCTCCCTCCTTACCGCCCACCTGCTTGCTGCTTCCTACCGCTTGGCTTGCTGCTGCTTAGTTCTGCCGCAAAGGCTCCCACCACCGCCGCTGCACTCACCAGCTGTGAGCCCCGCTTCTGGCTGAGTGGCACTCCCCCTGTGGGAACACACTGACCACCAGAGGGCAGCTCCTGCATTGAGCATCTGCCCCTTGGTGGTCAGTTCATAGCCACCAGTCATTCCACCATTTGGTCAATTTGCATATGAGGGTTTTATTATATAGGATAGGATATTGAATGTGAACTGTAAATGAAAAATAAAATGTAAAAAAGAACCAAATAAAATTTTAGATCTGAAAAATTTTTAATATATATATATTTAATTCTCACCTGAGGATGTTTTTAAAATTGATTTTTAGAGAGAGAAACATCCATGTGACAGAGAAATACCAGTAAGCTGCCTCTGCACCTGCTGACCCACTGGGATCTAACCTAAACCCGAGTATGTGCCCTAACCTAGAATCCAACAGGAAATCCTTTGGTGTACAGGTTGAGACTC
>NW_005355584.1:6129788-6178753 GCF_000412655.1 Myotis brandtii
GCCCCAGCACTGTGGTGGCGGGGCTTGGTGCTGCTGGGTTCAGGGCCCCCCTGTGGGTTTGTGTCTCTGATCTGGCCCCCAGCAGCCCCAGTGCCATGGTGGCAGGGCTTGGATCTGCTGGGTGCCAGGGCTGCTGGATGCCAGCCAGTCTTTTGGGTTTGTGTCTCTGATCCCCCCAGCAGCCCCAGCACCATGATGGCGGGGCTTGGGGCTTCTGGGTGCTGGGGCTGAGGGTTTGTGTCTCCGATCCTGCCCCCAGCAGCCCCAGCGCCATGGTGGCAGGGCTTGGTTCTGCTGGGTGCAGGGCCCTCCTGTGTGTTTGTGTCTCTCATCTGGCCTCCAGCAGCCCCAGCACCGGTGGCTGGCCTTGGGTCTGCTGGGTGCCAGGCCTGCGGGTTTGTGTCTCTGATACCCGCAGCAGCCCCAGCACCTTGATGGTGGGGCTTGGGGCTGCTGGGTGCCGGGCTCCGCTGCTTGTTTGTGTTTCCAATCCGGCCTCCAGCAGCCCTAACACTGAGGTGGCAGGGCTTGGGGCTGCTGGGGCCTGACGGGAGACATAAACACACAGGGCTTCCATCAGGCTTTACTGCTCCGTCCCCAGAGCCATTAGGCTTCACTGCTCCGGCGGGGAGCCATTATACTTCGCTCCGCCGCTTTGAGCCTACATATGCAAATTAACCGCCATCTTTGTTGGGTTAATTTGCATACTCTCCTGATTGGCTGGTTAGGCGGGGTTTGGGTCTGCTGGGTGCCGCAGCTGCTGGGGGCTGGGCCTGCGGGTTTGTGTCTCTGATCCCCCCAGCAGCCCCAGCACCGTGATGGCAGGGCTTGGGGCTGCTGGGTGCCGGGTCTGCATGTTTGTGTGT
The DNA here is from genome assembly GCF_000412655.1 of Myotis brandtii. Lineage (NCBI taxonomy): Eukaryota > Metazoa > Chordata > Mammalia > Chiroptera > Vespertilionidae > Myotis > Myotis brandtii. Next base: position 6,130,655 of record NW_005355584.1, read on the forward strand.
CTGATCCGGCCCCCAGCAGCCCCAGCACCATGGTAGTGGGCCTTGGGGCTGCTGGGTGCCGGGCCTGCTGGTTTGTGTCTTCGATCAAGCCCCCAGCAGCCCCCAGCACCACCTCAGCGGGGCTGGGGGCTGCTGGGTGCCGGGCTCCCCTGCATGTTTGTGTCTCCATTCTGGCCCCCAGCAGCCCCAGCACCGAGGTGGCGGGGCTTGGGGCTGCTGGGGCCTGACGGGAGACATAAACACACAGGGCTTCCGTCAGGCTTCGCTGCTCCGGCCCCGGAGCCGTCAGGCTTTCTTCCGCCGCTTGGAGCCTACGCATGCAAATTAACCGCCATCTTTGTTGGGTTAATTTGCATAGTCTCCTGATTGGCTGGATAGCGTAGCGGAGGTACGGTCAATTTACATGTTTGTCTATTATTAGGTAAGATGCACTGCCTTGGCACATGGGACTACCTTCATATACTAGATTTTAATTGGTTTTATTAGTAGTCAGATTTTAATTGGTTTTATTAGTTGTCAAACTGCCCACGTTTTCAAATCAACTTACTTTGAAACATATACCCTAAGATTTGATCATCAAATTCTCAAATTTTTACCTCTTTTCTTCTGTTGCCAACTTTGTCCACTAGGTCAGTCCCTGATCTGATCTGTATCAGCTCAGGTCAAAGTTAAAATTCAACCAGAGGACGTGTTTTCTTCATAGCAGTTGACATATGCTGGTGTTTTCACACTCCTTGTTCCCCAGAGGAAATATTCCTGATTATCTTTCACCTGGACTTTTATTTCAGGTGCTTTACTTTTACCTTCGACTTCGAAGTGAGCATGTGTATATTATTTAGTGCTCCATTGTAGATTATTTTTGAAGAATAGTAGATGCCAATAATTGATAAAAATTTATTATGAAAGCTAGAGGCCTAGTGCACAAAATTTGTTCACAGGGGCAGGTCCCCTCAGCCCGACCTGCGCCCTCACGCAATCCGGGGGGAAGTCCGCCTGCCGGCTTAGGCCCACTCCCTGTTGGGATCGGGCCTAAGCCGACAGTCAGATATCCCTCTCACAGTCTGGGACCCATCGCTCCTTACCACCCGCCTGCTTGCTGCTCCTTACCACTTGGCTCACTGCTCCTTAGTGCTGCCGTGGAGGCAGGAGAGGCTCTCGCCACCGCTGCTGCGCTTGCCAGCCGTGAGCCTGGCTTCTGGCTGAGTGGCACTCCTTCTGTGGGAGCGCACTGACCACCAGGGGGCAGCTCCTGCGTTGAGCATCTGCCCCCTGATGGTCAGTGCACATCATAGCAACCGGTTGTTCTGGTCAATCCGCTGTAATGGTCATTAGGCTTATATTACATAGACTAGAGGCCAGGTGCACGAAATTCGTGCACGGGTGTGTGTGTGTCCCTCAGCCCAGTCTGCACCCTCTCCAGTCTGGGACCTCTCACAGTCCAGGACTGCTGGCCCCCAACTGCTCACCTGCCTGCCTGCCGGATTGCCCCTAACCGCTTTTACCTGCCAGCCTGATCATCCCCTAACCATTCCCCTGCCAGCCAGATCGATGCCTAACTGCTCCCCTGCTGGCCCGATAGCCCTTACCTGCCCTCCCCTGCTGGCCTGGTTGCCCCTAACTGTCCTCCCCTGAAGGCCTGGTTGCCCCCACCTGCCCTCCCCTGCTGGCCCGATCACTGCTAACTGCCCTCCCTTGCCAGCCTGGTCGCCCCTAACTGCCTTCCCCTGCCAGCCTGGTTGCCCCCAACTGCCCTCCCCTGCTGGCCTGGTTGCCCCCAACTGCCCACCCCTGCAGGCCTGGTCACCCCTAACTGCCCTCCCCTGCAGGCCTGGTCTTTCCCAACTGCCCACCCCTGCAGGCCTGGTCACCCCTAACTGCCCTCCCCTGCAGGCCTGGTCTTTCCCAACTGCCCACCCCTGCAGGCCTGGTCACCCCTAACTGCCCTCCCCTGCAGGCCTGGTCTTTCCCAACTGCCCACCCCTGCAGGCCTGGTCACCCCTAACTGCCCTCCCCTGCAGGCCTGGTCTTTCCCAACTGCCCACCCCTGCAGGCCTGGTCACCCCTAACTGCCCTCCCCTGCAGGCCTGGTCTTTCCCAACTGCCCACCCCTGCAGGCCTGGTCACCCCTAACTGCCCTCCCCTGCAGGCCTGGTCTTTCCCAACTGCCCACCCCTGCAGGCCTGGTCACCCCTAACTGCCCTCCCCTGCAGGCCTGGTCTTTCCCAACTGCCCACCCCTGCAGGCCTGGTCACCCCTAACTGCCCTCCCCTGCAGGCCTGGTCTTTCCCAACTGCCCACCCCTGCAGGCCTGGTCACCCCTAACTGCCCTCCCCTGCAGGCCTGGTCTTTCCCAACTGCCCACCCCTGCAGGCCTGGTCACCCCTAACTGCCCTCCCCTGCAGGCCTGGTCTTTCCCAACTGCCCTCCCCTGCTGGCCATCTTGTGTCCACATGGGGGAAGCCATCTTTGACCACATGGGTGTGGCTATCTTATTTGTTGGAGTGATGGTCAATTTGCATATTACTTCTTTATGATATAGGATGTTAGTGATATTTGGAGATTTACCACACATCTCTGGATATTCTAGGGGTTGGTTTGTATAAACGAAGATACTAGCTCTTCTGTCTTTTAGTTCTTAGCTCTTAAGCAGGTTTTTGTGATATCATCTTGTGAATTCCAGTGGAACACTTCCTCTGCTCTTCTGGTTATCCTATATAATAAAAGGCCAATATGCAAATTGTCCAAATGGCAGAACAACTGGTCACTATGAAGCACACTGACTACCAGGGGTCAGACACTCAATGCAGGAGCTGCCTCCTTGTAGTCAGTGCACTCCCACAGTGGATGTGCCGCTCAGCCAGAAGCCGGGCTCACAGCTGGTGAACGCAGTGGCTAAGGATGTCCGACTGTCATCTTAGGCCTGTTCTCTGTGGCAGTCGGACATCCCCCAAGGGCTCCCGGACCGCGAGAGGGCGCAGCCCGGGCTGAGGGAAGTCCCCACCGAGTGCACTAATTTCGTGCAACAGGCCTCTAGTCCTATATAGTAAAAGGCTAATACATAAATTGTCCCTTCGACCGGAAGTTCAACTGGGAGTTCTATCAGGAGTTCGAACAGGGGGCGGGACTGACCAGCCAACGGCCCGCACCCCTCCCCCTGGCTTCCCCTGCCCCCGATCGTGCTTCCCCATCAGGGGCCGGGGGCAGCTGGCCAACAGCCCACAGCCCTTCCCCTCAGCCAGCCCAGCCTGATTGTTCCTGATCAGGCCGGGCTGGCCGGACCCCACCTGCGCATGAATTCGTGCACCGGGCCTCTAGTATAGTATAAAAGTCTCCTTTATTCCTTTTATTGTTATGACTTTCTATCCTAGTCTCTCAGTTTTAGGGGGGGGGGGGGGGGGGGGCGTTGAATCCAGTATTTGATCCAGCACCTGCTTTCTGTAAGGCCTAGAGCAGCTGATTTTATGGTGTTGGTTACAGCAAGCACTTTCTGTTCCTTTGGTGTTATTATCATCCCACCTCCCCATCCCTATACTTCTGGTTTTGTATTATGCAGCTATGCCTGCCAAAATAATGATTAGTGTTACTTCTGTTGGTTTGGTTTACTGCATTAGATAATTAAAAGAATAAAGATTCTAAAGTCCCTGCTTCCTGGAAGTTGGCTCTCTTTGTTCCAGTGGAGTTAACTAGCATTTGGATGCATATAGATCCCACGCTTAGAGATGGGCCTTGGAATATTATGTAGCTAGCATTTCTCATTAGTATGATGGTTGCTTGATCTTATCCAGATATAGGCAACTGACTCTTCCTTGGAGCCCTTCTTTCCTTTACTGGAGAGGGACAGCCTCTGGTAGCTCCACTTCACAATCTTCGACTTCCCTACACCTTATCCATAAGGCTGGACTCAGTGGAATTTCAGTGGAAATTAGGTTTTATTTTTAGGACATATTCTAGAGGTATTTTATTCCAGCTGCATGTACATGTGTAGAAATTCAGGCTGAAGTACTGTCAAGGCATCGATGTCACAGCCATGTTGGTGTCCAGGCAGCTGTCCACCTCATTCTGGGCATGGCCTCCTTCAACAGCTCTCTTTGTGGTTTAAAATATGTCACCGGGAAGGTCATTTATCAGAAACTTCTCACCATCTTCTGGATTTTTGATAAAATTTAGTTATATACAATTATTAAATTTTAGAAATGTTTCTTAGTACATCATTTTCATACCCTTCATATGATCCTACTGTGAAAGATACTAAGACATTACAGAGCATTTTATGTGTCTCTAAATTGTTTGGAATCTTTTAGGGCATGTACGTGTAGGAAAGTAGAGAATAATTAAAAAGTCCACGTGCATATGATGGTGTGGAGTGGACAAATGAGTGGCACATAGTCACAGCAGCATCAGGATGCTTCAGGGAGAGCTGGTCTGCCAGTCTCCACGTCTGGTAATGCCTTCTTATTGAACACCCAGAACTGTCCCTTTTACAATTGTGATTATGTGGTTACTCACAGCAATCAGAAGATCCTTTAATTGTGCGGACAGTATACATGATTAGCTGTCAGCTCTGTGGCATTCACAGTATAAGCTTATAAAGTCATTGAATGGTGATGTCTGAACTATCTGAATATAAATATGGTGAGGTTTCCACTTCAAAAATTGAAAAGCCAAAACATCTTCCTTTCTTTTTATAAGTATGGCACAGAAAAACCAACAGTGGATGAAAATAGTGATTCCTTTAAATTTTATTTAAGAATTATTTTGGTTGAACATTTTCTTTATTTTTTTATTTAAAAAAATCTTTATTGTTGAAAGTATTACATATGTTTCCCTTTTCCCACCATTGACCTCAAAATTGTGCTTTTCAAATTCTGTTTGCATATACATATATATTCTTAAAGATGGAATGTATGTGTGTAAATATTTTCAATGCTGCAGTATATAAAGTGCTTTTCCAGAATCGACCTTCCTGTTTGTTCAGGCTTCCCCGGCCTACTTCCCACTCAAGACAATTACTGCTCCCTGCTTTGTGTGCCTGCCCGACTTATTTTCTATTTATTTGTCATTTCAGACGTGTGTGTGTATATGTATATGTGTATGGCCTTCGTGTATTTTTTGATAAGTGGATGTTACTTCTGTAGATGTGGTTCTTTTACAGTATTTAATCCATTAATTGAACAGCTATTTGCTAGAAACTGACCATGCTCCAGGCATTGTACTGGGCCCTGGGGTGTTAGCAGAAACTAAAGCTGGCAAGCATTCTGCTGTCAGGAGCCTACACTCCAGCATGGGAAGATACTCAACAAGTAGAAGTAGAACTCACACATGCCACTATTAAAATTGTGGTGACACAGAGACATAAAAGAGGGAGGTACTGTATTGCAGTTTTTGGTAGGTGGTGAGAGGAAGCCTCAGAGATAAGGTGACAAGAGGAGGGCGCCACATGGGTGTTTCAGGCAGAGCAGAGTCTGGCAGGTGTTCTGAGGTAGGAGTATGTGAGCACAGCTGAGGGCCACACAGTGGCCCTGTGCCCAGAGTGAGGTGTGGAGTGAGGAGTTGGTGACCAGAGCTCAGGCACAAGGAGCTTGGGGGACTCTTCTGGCCTCACTGGCCCCGCCTGATCTTCAGTGAGATCTGATCGAGTGGAACTTTCACTACTGTTCCTACTCGGCCCAAAGCTTCCTCATTATTCCCTTAGGGGGAATACTTTCTGGGACTTTAATTCATTTCCATGTGTTTCAGTCTAAAACAAGCATGTCAAACTCAAAGGCTCACACAGGCCAAATAAATGAGGCATGCAGTCCACAGGCTGCAAGTTTGACATGCTTGGTCTAAAACTTTTAATCAAAAGATAGTAGCAATATAAAGAACTGAATGGCTATGTTTTCTTTTTAGCATAAAGTCTAAAGGGGCAAATACTTTGACTTTCATTTTTATTCCTTCCCAACCTATAATTGAAAAGTCTTTTCTGTTGTTAACCTTCTTTTGATAGTTTTAGTCAATTCTGTATTTTATCCTCCCTAACTCTGTACTTCTGCCAAGTTTAAATATATTTCTTCACCTATATACATCCTTCCAGTTGTTTTTGCTCAGACACTTAATTATATTAGAAGGAAATTTAGTTTAATATTTTGAATGCTGGAAGGTATGTAATAAATGATAATGTTATTCCACATGGTCTTTTGTTTGAGGTGTTGAAGATTTGAAAAATTAGTATAAATGATCTCTATAGATGTCTATCTGAATTTATCTTTTCAAAATAATTTAGAATATATGAGAAGTAGATGAAAACTGCAAATCTACTTTGTGAAAAGAGGAATTATAGCTGCACACATCCAAGTTTTACAGTAAATGATGATTCTTTGTACTGGGAAGAAGTGGCATTAATTGCTTTGCCCTGCATTTAAGAGGGCTTTTCCATCCAGATAAGCCTCAGAGACGCATGCATTCCCAGTGTTGCTTGGTTCATGCAAGTTACTTTGTACCCAATGCACAGTGGAGAGTGCAGCAGTGGTGAAGAGCCATCTTGTATCTTGTTTATTTTTAATTTAAATTCTTTATTGTTTAAAGTATTACATGAGACTCCTTTTTCCCCCATTGACCTCTCCCTGGCCGCTCCTACTCCCCAGAGCCTGCTTGTATCTTATTAACTCATTCTCAGTTGGATCACAACAACTATATATCCCTTAAAAATTTATTTCTTATGTGAATCTAATTTTAGCACTTTCCCTGAACTTATGATTTAGAAAGGAACAAATCACATTCCTTACAAGATAATCTTTCTACATATATGAATGATGTTATGATTTAAAGCAAGCTCTGATCCATGTCAGGCTCGGCAACATCCACATTGACTCGTCTTCTGAACTCATGTTGTGTCTTGGTGACGCTCCAGTGCACAAACACCCCGATATTTACTCTAGAAGTGTGCTTAACTGCTGCTCCTCGGGCTGAGGTCTCAGGAAGGGTCAATTCTGTCCTGAACTCTGAGATTACTGGGCAACACATCTCTAGCCTTCCAGCTAATCTTACCTTGAGCTCAAATGGTCCCCTAGATCATCCTGACATGCTAGAAGGCTGCGATGATGACAGAGGCCAAGACAGTGAAACACCTGAGCTGGGAAAGGCTGCCTTTCCCAGGCCTGGCAAGTCACACAGTCTCCACCAGGCTGGGGGGCCTGTCTAAATTTGGCAGGTATAGTCAAATGTCTAGACATTCACTTTCCATAAGAAAGATGTAAGGACCTACAGGATAAATTGCAAATATGCTGTATTTGCTGGTATATAAATATATGCATCTATGGGACATGTTTCAATATTACAACAATATATTTTAGGAAAAAAATATGTAACGTATATTCAATGTAGATTTATATTTCTTTTGTAGGGAAATATTGTCTTCATTTCCATTTAAGCTACTGTATATTTGAGACCTATAGGAAGTTACATTTGGGATAAATAGTGATGGTCCTGCCTTCTAACTGATGCACAGGGTCAGGAAGTGAGCACATTGGTGTCAGTGTCTGGCTCTCCCAGGACTCTAGTGTGAACATTAAAGTCTCCTGTGTTAGGGTTGAACCCAATTGCCACTTAGAATCAGCCGTGTCATCTTTGCCTTATTCATACTCTAGTAGGTCTTTGTTGGATAATTGGAGCTGACAAAACTTCTGCATTGGGACAGAAGTTTTTGTTCATACTCAGCTTTCATTAATATATGTTTAATTTTAAAATATTAAAATTTAAAAGAAAATTACTTTAGTTGATTTTGTATTTGATATATTTTAATTAGTGCTCCCTCCTTTCTGTAAGCCTATTTTTTGGTCTTATTGGTAAAATCTATCTTATATTTGTTACCAGTTCATTCTAATACTATAACTGGTGAGACTGTCATCTGAACACTTAGTAAAAGGTTTTTTTTCATTGCCATGCAAACGAGATAGGCCTAGGTTCTTATCTCCCTGAAATCCCACTTGTAGTGCATCTGTAGGTACATGGCTTGAAGCACAGCAGTCTTTGTTGTAGCTGACATGCTGTTTTGAAGACTGTGTGTTTCTTGGCCAAATATAAAAGAGTTCATCATCAATCTCAGATGTAGACATTGTTTCGGTGGGGTTTATTCTAGACATGCACATATTCGTGGCTTGTATGCATATGTGCCGTATCTATTTGGTCACGGATACTACTCAAAGGTAAACCCACATTTCTCCCTTCTATGCAGCATGCTCTCTACCCTCTCCCCCCAGATACTAGGATTGGTTCACTGTTCACACGCACCCCCACCTGTCTCTGCCTATCTCTTCTCTGCCTCCAAGCTGGTCATTATCTGCGGCCTCCATTAGTTAACCTGTTTTATCCTTTTGGACTCACCTAAACCTTACCTGAAAGATTTAACAACGGTTTCATTCTATATTCACTGATGCTTTTTCTAAATGTCTTTTAAGGCTTTGTTAAGAAGTCCAACATAATGTGGCACCTTAGTGTTCTGATTATTTCATTGACATTCATGTTGACCACTGACTCATTGGCTCCTCTTGGGGAGGCATGTAGTTCTTCCATACACGGAGCATTGCTAGACACACTATAGGTTCCAACACATACTTTTTTTTAAATTGATGAATTGATGTAGAAATAGTGAACCCTTTTAATTTGAAGGTTTTTATGGTTGTGTTGTGAATGCCCAATGACTAGATATTGGTCAAGGTATTTGGGATGAAGGTATAAATGGGTTTGAAATCCATTTTGTCATTTTTTTCCTCAAATTATATCACTAAGAACAATGATTTAAAAGAAACTCTCTTTACATAGTATTTAAACAGTAATATTAGTCCTTTATTTGTACCTGCTATTTTAACCTTCCTTATATAAATCCATTGTTTTCTTACCTAACCTGAAGAGATAAAATTTTATTTAGTCCAGACCAGAGGATTGTGGCAATTTAATATATGTCTTGTGTGCCAGGATTTGACTTCTATGGCTAGTTAATTGTTTCAACTTTCCACGGCCTCCAGCTCTGCCATACACTTGAAAGGGGGCAGTTTGAAAGGCATGGGGCAGCCTGGGACTGGAATGGGTCTCATATGCAGTATAATTCCTTCCACCTGTTCTCATGTTGTCGTTTTAAAACCCTGCCCTGCAGGGAACATGAACTATTTCAGGACTAAACCAACTTCTCAGGTCCTGAGGAAGGGGGCTTAGTGGACCTTTGTTTCCCAGCAGAGCTCAGTTCATGCTCTTTTACTCCCTATAGATCAGGCTGCCCTGGTGGTTGTGGGTGGGGTGTGTCACCTGTCATCCAAGCCAGGGGTTGGCTGTTTCTGTGAATAAAGTTTTATTAGCACACAGCCATACTTGTTTGTTCATGGACTGTCTGTGGTTACTTCTGTCTGAGCTGCAAAGGCAGCACTGAGTAAATTTATCAAAGACCTGATGGCCCATCAAGTAGAAAATACTATCCTTCACACAGCTTTTCCTAACCCTAATCCAAGACACTTGTCATGCTGGTGAGCATTGGACACAGCACATGCAGTGGAATGGGGGAAATTCCAACCAAACTCACTAGGATGGTTTGGGGCAGGTCGGACTTTGTGGTCTCTTTGACAGAGAAAAATTTCATAGGAATGAGATTTTGAAGAATGAATTCAAATCTTTGCGGGCATAGCCCTTATAATCCTTGAATGCTTGTCTTTAGTAGTCATTCTCTTGGTTCTTAGTTGACTAAGTCACCCTGGGATTAATCTTCTGCTTAATACTTCTTCCAGAAGTAATTTTGACACAAAGCTTTTCAACCTTTGGATTGAATAGAAAGGGCCAAAAAATATATTTCACAGTAATTAAAAACTGAGTGATATTTTAAGAGGTTTTAAAATGACACGCTTTGGCATGAGTGAGGTTAAATTTCTGTCCCAACTAGTTAACAAGGATATAGCCTGTTAATTAGGCTAATTATCACCTGTTCAGGGCAAAAATGCACTCAAGACTCTTGGCTTAAGTAGCAAGCTCCCTTGGGTGCTGTGTAAGAGCCCTCAGGAGGTTTCCAGCTTCATCTCTAAGCTGCACTTGAGCCTGAAGAGTTACATTTAGTAAATGAAACCTTTCTAATCTTAGGTCTTTGTGGCTTCTTGATATAAATCATGCTCGGGTTTTATATGTAATCGGAAACAGGCCTCTCTCAAACTCTAGCTTAATGTGAATAATCTGGATATTAGTGTTATCATGGAATAATTTTGGTTTCAGAATATAACTTTATTCATCGAGTCAGAATTTTTTGTGGAGCTCACAAACACACACACAAATATTTGGAAGAAAATGGCCAAAGGGACCCTGAGTGTCTTCATAGTTATTATTTAGCTATCAGTGTACCTTTTCAGTTTTTTAATTTAGAGAGATTTATTTTACATGTAGTTTAAAATTGCATATTGTGTTAAAACATGTTTATAGTACTCTGAAATCTCATAGAAATAAGATGAACAGGATTACTGTGGGATAATATTGGGGTACATAATGTGGATTTAGCACCTTTTTTGCATGAATTAAGTAGTTTAACTCCCAAGGCAGTATTGTACATTTTACTTTGCTCTTTCCCAGGACAGACCTGTGCAGGCCCCTCCCTGTCCTGGTGCTAATAGGTACTGCATTTGTTATCTTGGCAGACTTTCTGGAACTTCTCCCTTTGGCTTTGTTATCCTTGGGTACTTCTTTAGCATAAGGTGCTCATGTGATTTAATTGAACATTGTAGTTGCCCTTCAGTGGTTGTCTTTAACTGCCTTTTTATGTGTTTCTTTGTTTAAGAAAGTGAGTCCTGAGTTATATTTGTAGCCCAGCAGAAATTCATATGGTAACCCGACTGGGCAAAGACCCCATCATGTTCTATTTTCATTTTATCTTATTATAGTATCATATAATTATTAAGTTATAATAAATGTAAAAAGGCTGTTCTTTCAAAGAAACTGCATTGGTAACTTAGAGTTGTTGGAACAAATTTATTAGTACAGTAGAGGCCCAGTGCACAAAATTTGTGCACTCGGTGGGGGGGGGGGTCCCCCAGCCTGGCCTTTGCCCTCTCACAATGCAGGAGCCCCACGATCGATCTTCCCAAAGAGGTAGGCCCCACCCACCCATCTGGGGCTCTTCGATGGGTTGCCCCAAACAGGTAGGCCGGGACCCGCCTCCGCGGCTCAGCAGGAGCCTCCAGGACCCGCCTCCGTGCCACACACGCATCAAGTCTCCGCCCACTCGTGTGCACCTCTCTGCACATGCAGCCCTGCCCACCCTTGCGTACCCGCTGCACACGCAACCTCCTGGTGATGGATTCACGGCGTGAGGGCGTGATGACCACATAGGCTTTTATTAGTATAGATTGGACTGCTTTGCTAGGAATCATACAAACCTTGTATTGTTTTAACTGCTCTGTATTCTGGTTTATTCATAAAGACCAGCAATACCTGTCAATTAAGTTTTTGCAACATCAGTTTAGTTTTGGATCAGTCAACAACTTTGTTTCACAGTTTTGAAAGATAATAACTGCACTATTGTTTAATATCTTGACAAAATTTAGCTTGTTCTTTTATTAAATTTCATTTGTGCCATACTACATCTGGCTTACTGCTGCACTCTTTTTTGCGGATGTGAATTTGTGTGACTTATTAATTTGACAAGTCTGGTCCAATGTGTCATGTAGAGAAGATGTGAAATATTGTTTGATAGTTTAGTTAAAATATTCATTTTGAATTTGGAAAAATTTCAAAAACAATGGAAACACTTTGGAAGATGTTAACATGTGGCCGTATATACTTCAATTTCTTCTTTTAAAAAAAACAACAACAAAATCATACAGTTATAGTTAACACTCTATTCCCATATGCACGCCTGCTCCCCTCTTCTCAGAAGCAAGCAGTATTCAGAGATTATGATACCATGAATGTCTTTGCACATGGATTTCATATGTCTATGTTTAATATTGTTCCTTTCTTTGAAAAATTTTATATCAGTGGTACATTTTTGTATCTAACTTGTTTTAATGCTGTTAAGTTTCAGAGATGGTGTAACCCATATGCTGATAAATATAGTCCTAGTCGATTCATTTTACCTGCACCATGATGTTCTATTTTATGATTAAACCCATTATTTACTTTCTCCCCCAGTGGGTATTTAAGGTTGCTCACATTTGAATGGGGACATTTTTTTCTACATCTGTACTTGTGCCAGAGTCTCTTGGTTGTGTACCTAGATAAGCTTTCTAGGAGAACGAGATAGTACAATATAACTCTAAAAACATCGCCAACGCAATTAGTTTCCAAATTATCCTGAATTGGAGAGATTAGTAAAGAACATAAAAATATGCTAGTGACACATCCTACTATATTTTTAATATTATAAGGTAGTAAAGTACCAGAGCATCAAAATATTTTTATCTTCATATGTAAGTGGGATAGGGGCATTTTTAAAAATTATGTTACTAATAAATTGAATGAATAATCCAACTAGTAGGATTTTTACATGTTGAAATAACATTTTAAAGTATGATTTGAGAAAATAAGTATAGCTCCCCAATTAGGCCACTTGGCTTCTGTGGATAATGGAAAGCTAAAGTTAAGGATGCAACTAAAAATGCAAGTTAATGTATTTTGACATATCTTGTCTGCCCTTTTGACATTCAAAAACAAGCAGTTGCTCTCACAGAGTTCCACTGAGGCATAAGTATCTGTTAAGGGAGTGGTGTTATTCATGCAGTCATAATTCAGCCCCCTAGTAGTTTTTTAGTTTAACTTTGTACATAATGGCTAGGGACACCCTGTGAAAATTTTTAGTTTTTGTCATATATCTAACAATGAGGATATTTAGTACTCTCTCTTCAAAATTTTAAGTCTAGATGTGGATTTTCACCTTGACTCTGTGAGCATAAATCATGTCACCAGTGAGTCATAGGGGGTCCCCCACTGGCTTTAACAGGGGAGAACAAAGGCCCAGGGCCTTCCATGTGTTGGGGGTGCTGATGACAGAATAGCACATATTACAGTAAATAAAGAAACCAGTGTAAGTACAGCAAGAGTGCTGGGAAAATGCTGAGGATTTAATTTAGGAAACTTTATAAATTTACCAAGTAAGAGATGGAGTGCCCCCATAAACGAAGCCGTAGACCTGAGTCCACAGAAGCTGAGGACATCTGTTGAGGACAGAACATGGTGGACATCACTCATTCACTCATTCGCAGGGTTGCCAGGAGTCTGAGCTGACTCACCAGCATGTGAATTTACACTAAAAGATAACATCTTAACTGACTTCTACAGCACAGCTGACCACCTGAAAAAAGGCTTTATTCCAAAAAGTTTTAGCATAATAGACATCTGAACCCCTGATAACCAGGGACATGGCTCCACCAACAGCGCACCCCTTTCCGTGGGTCCCCACACACGCTGGCACGTTTCCTTGAGTCCCTGTGGCTCCACCTGGAGTGCACACTGACACTTTTCCTTGGGTCCCCAACACACTGGCACCTTTTTTTGGGTCCCCAGGGCACTGCTCATTAGCTCAAGTCCTGAAGACCTACCTGAAGCCGACCAGGGCTCCCTCAGTGGGTATTGTCCTTGCTGACCTGCTGCATGAAGGCAGCTAGTCTACAGTATTTGAGACTCAGAATTTATGGGGTCCCAGGAAATACCCATTAATGGGTGTCTTAATCTTCACAAGGACTCTCTACATTGGTCACCAGTACACGTATTTATGTTCATAAAGCAAACAGGAAGACACGAGGTTTTCTGAAAGTCAAGCAGTGGCCTCAGTTCTTTGTTATCTGGCTTTTGTCACTTCATGGCAGGCACTAAGCTCTGGTTTAACATTTTTATTACGTATGAATAATAGAGCACATGCATTGAGGTTTCATAGATGTAATTTTGTTAAATGTACATCATGGTAGATTTAAAAATGAGGGATTTATTTTGTCATTCATAAAGTTGTAATACAGTCTAGAGAAACTATTTGTTAAAAGATAGCATCTATTTAACCTCCTTATTTATTTCTTGTAGGAGAAGGTTAGATCCACAATAAATACATGAAGAAATAAGTAGATAGGGGAATTTATCTTAGAAATAAGATCCCTGTCATGGTTTTGAAATGTTAAATGCATGAAGACCCGTCAAAGAGATATACGGACATGATATTTTTTTTACAGTGCATTTCAAAGTATTTAGCTATATTTGTCATTCTGTAGTACCAGTAAGCAATGATCAAATGATGTAGTAATTTCAAAGTCAGTCTGAGTTAATGGTTGCAAATATAATGTCACACATTATATAGATATATTAATTGGCAATTTTAATAGTAATGAAGCACTTAAGATATTTTGCATGACACTTCTGAAGTATTTAGTAATTTTCACTCCGGTTGCATTTAAGATCTAATGTTATAAAAATATAAATACATATAGCAAATGAAGAGGGATTTTTATAAAAGGTAATTTCGTAAGAATATGTGAAACTCTGAATGATTAATTTGTTAAAGTAATCGACATTTACCCCAAAATGGGAAAGGTAATTATTTGGAGCTTGAGATTCTTTTTCTACCCTTATGAGATGAAGGAAATTTGTAAAATCATAGTTAAAGCCTTTATGCAAAGAATATACACCTCCATATTTATATCATAATTTAAAACACATACTGTAATCCTGTTTTTTTAGTTGCATTAACTTGCTAAAAGTATAGACCAATTTAAGGCAGTCAAATCAAGCTGATATATAGTTTCTCTTCTGTGGCATAGTGCTTATCAACTTACTAAAATATTTTAATTTTGAATATTTGGTTTAATTTGCTTTTATTTGACTATTCATTATCCTGAATTAATTAGCTGGACACTACTATAGTAGGTACAGGGAAGGCTTTAAACTAAATTGTATTAGTAATAAAAAGTAAATTTTAGCAGTGATTTCATGAGTGATAGTGAAACAGGACAGAAGACTAACCAGAGGGAGTATTCAAGTGTTTTGTTCATGGTTCATACTGCCTTGATCATTGAAGGTATCTTTAACTGTGGGCTCTGGGGCTGAAATATTTCTAGTGTGAGTACTGCTTTGTTATTTTCAGGTTTGTTTTTTTCATATGGGAAATAATTGAGATTTATTTCTCTCAAAGGCTTATTTTTAATTTTATTTTATGAAATAAAAGAATTTATAATTTTATTTTTATCAAAGTCAACTTTTTATGTAGCCATGTGGTGACTCAGAAGGACAGCTTGTTCAGCAGCTGCCCTTGGGACCTCCTTCCCCTGGGAGCTTTATGGTGGGGGCAGTTGGGTGCCTGCAGGGGCACTGCTGTTCCAGGAGCAGTGGGGGCTCCCACGCAGCCAGCAGCAGCCGCCTCCGCCTGCAGAGAGCAGGGGTTGTCTGAGTAGTTTAGTATGGATAGCTTTTCATTTAGCCTCTGCTCTGACAGCCCATGCCCTGGATAAGTGGTGTAGGCCTGTACAGGTGAAATCTATTCTCACATTTGCCTCAGGGGTGACTGGACTGTAACAGAATTTTTCAAACCCGTTGGGCCCAACCGCAAAGCAGAGAATAAATGGCTGGAGTGCCAGGCCTGGACAGCAAAATCAATGCCTGGTTATACAGACATGACAGGCCCGGCCTGCGGTTCTCCCCGAGCCTGCGCTGCCCCACTCAGGGCTAGAACACGCTGCTGCTGGGGCCTTCGGGGGCCTGTGCGGGTCACGTTTACATGGTTTTCTCTCTTCTTCATGCAGGAAATTTACATGCCACTTGTGTGATAGAAGTTTCACCGAGAAGTGGGCCCTGAACAATCACATGAAGCTGCACACAGGAGAAAAGCCTTTCAAGTGTACATGGCCCACGTGTCACTACTCCTTCCTCACGGCCTCCGCCATGAAAGACCACTACAGGACACACACAGGTGTGCTGCCCCCTGCACGAGGGGCCCATGGAAATGATTTCCCTTTTGCAGAATTTAAGATTGTGGTAATTCTATAGCAAAGAGGATGGTATCAGTTCACTGTGCGTGAATGAGAGGGTAGCGTTAAACTGACATTTGAACATGTGTGTGTGGAGCTGAGTGTTGCACGTGTCCAGTTAAACAGAACAAGTTCTCTGTTTAAAAGCTCATTTCTGTTGTGTGTGTACATATATGTGTATGTGTTTAAACACATCTTTTTAGGTCTATTCTTGATTTGTGAAGAACTGGTCTTGTATTTTATTACTGAGATAAACTCAGCACCATCATATTTGTTAACATAATTAAATCTCCATTTTATGCACCTTTTTAAAAAAATTAATGCACTCATTATTTCTCTTAAGAGCAGAATGCTATCAGATTCAAGAATTTTTGATAATTAATACAAAAAGACTCATCTGAATTTAGCCACTATACATTTAAAGGACTATATGGATTTTCAAACCAAGTGATGGAAAGCACACACAGAATATACACTTGTGCTGGGTGTGGTGCCAAGGACTCTCAATCTGACCTTCACAGACATGTCCCTGAGTACCTACTGTGGTCAGTGTTTATGACGTGTTTTCATTATCTGTGGCAGTGGGCCCAAACTCCTTCCAGGTGCATTCGAGCACTCTCCTTCCCTCACCAGAGCTGTACTACCGAGAGCTGTTTGGTATTTTCCTGGTTTTCCTTCTCTTCACATCTCTCAAAAAGTATTTTGTTTCAGGAAAAAATAAATTTTAATCAGCATTCCTAAATGTTCTTCTGATTGCCAAGAATCCTATATTATTGTTAGAAATTATAGGTTAAAAGTTCTTCTGCAGCAGTTGTGGAAGCCCAGGCCTCCTCTGCTTCCTTGACAAGGGCGTTGACGATTTAAGGTCTCTAGCCTGCCCTGAGAGATCACTTATATCGAACAGCAGATGAAAAGCCAGTGCAGATGTAATTTATCGTCGGCGTTTCCTTCTAAAGAATAATTGTGGAGACTTGGCCGGATCAATAATATGGATTTTTGTTGTTAGGTCTTGTAGTCTGCACCATAATGAGAGATAGGGGACAGTGGCTGTTTTCTAATAGAAAATAAAGGATTGGTTTCCGTGTCTTTCTGCATTTGAATGCAAAATGGCACACTTGAAACTAATTCAAGTTGTTAAGAAAAGTCTCCTATTATATCTCTGCTATCAGCTAAATATGGCATGTTACATGAACCCCCTTTACATGTAGTGAAATATTACATTTAGTTTTTCTTAAATTTTCTTTTGAAAAATACTGTGTTGCCCATTCCAACGCAACTCTCCCCCTGCCACCACCCCCACCCCCCAAAAAAAAAAATTGAATGTGGAATGACAAACATATCTAGCCACCAAGGTAAATCTCACATACAAGTCATTGTAGACTAACACCCCAAATAAACTCTACACATCAAATTCAAGGTCACTGATGTATCTAGAACCAAATCACATGGAAAAATAATGTTGTCTTTGTGCCGGTAAATATGTTAAACCGGGAAAGGGAACAAAACTTAATATGTACCCAAAGCTTGTGTACCTGAAAAGAACATACATCATGAGGAGTTTTCTATGTTTGGGAGCATATTTCATAAGAAAGATGTAGGTCACAGAGTTTACCAGTGAGAGAAATGGTCATACTCCTCTGGGATCCGAACCAGGTGAGAGTACTCCTTGCTCATCAGAGGTTTGGCCAGCTGAATGACACAGCCCACCAAGTGTGCGTGTGTGTGTGAACTGGCACACACATTCCCACATGCACAAGGGGTTCATGCCCACAAGAGAGTGGTGAGGAATAAATAGTGGAGAAGAGTTCTACCCCAGTGTAGAATAGTATGTTAATATTAACAAGCAAATTATCTTTGTGGATTTAAAAAAGTCTACATTCCGTGTTATTTAATTGATAATACAGCTAGTTAGAAAGATTTATATTTTTAATTGATTAAATAATTAAATGAGTGATTATAATTAAACTTTATTCTTCACAGCCCATCTACTCTATTCCTTTTTTCTGTATTGAAATAGTGATGTCAAGGAATAAACTTAACCCCAAGATAGGAAAGTAAAGATAGGAAAAATATTTAAATTCAGCTCTATTTTGTAAATGATAATAATGAACATTTTAAACATGCCATTACAAATAGGATTAAACATAATGTTAAACTCTTTATTAATACATATTTGTTTAAGTTAGAAAGCCTAGTCATGCTCTTATGCAAGGGGAAGACCTTTTTGATTACCAAAGTTGTTCTGTCTTCTTATAGTTACTATTGTTTCTAAGCTTAAAAGAGGCAATGACCATTTTCCAACCCCCTCACGCTAAATCTCCGCTGTGACACACCAAAATGGTTGAGGATGAAGCAGGCTGACTCGGACAGAGCCCTCGAAGACTTGTTGCATTAAAACATCTAAATGAGTAAAGTAGATAAAGATAGATACAAATGATTTATTTCAGTTTGGGAAAACTATTGTATAATTTCACTGGATCTCTCCAAGGTTAGCATTTTATTCTCACTGGCCCTGCTTCGTGAGCCTTATGGGATAAACTGCCTGGCTTACCGACACTTATTGCCTAAATATGCTGCAGTAGAAAGATAGATTGCATTTATAACATGCAGGGCAAAATGTTAGCTTGTGTAAAAATGCTTTAAAAATGAGCATTTACACACTTTTAACAAATACTGAGTCTGCCAAATCTGTCTCTAATTGTTGCTGCAGTTTCTAGGCCAGAGTTATCATTAAAGATGAATAATAGGAGTGTTGTACCATTTCTTTAGCAATCTCTACCCTTTCTTTCTTATGCCTTGGAAGTTTGAGAAACATAAACAGCATTGAACTGCTATTGGTACTGAGTAATGTAGATTTTATTGATACTTGGATCTTCAGTATGTTCCAGGAAACCATTTAATTCACATTATTAAGTAGGAACTTATTAAAGAAGACCCTGATAGAATCAGGTAAAACCAATTCAGTGTCCTTTAGCTGTTAGAAAATTCATTGTGTTATTTAAGCAAAATCATATATACTGTATATTAACTATTCCGAGCAGTCTTTACTCAGCTCAGAAAGGCCAGATGTATGGGAATTGTAAAAAATCAGGATATGCATAAAAACTGTTCAAGTGCATAAAGCAGCCCCATCTGGAAGACATCTACCAGAAATGAAGTTGTACAAAACCATTCCATTGATAATAAAGCTAATTTTTATGGGTCTGACAAGTATGTAATTATGTTCAGTGGTGCTTTTCAGATTTTATCACAGTCAATAAACCGCAGTGGTAATTTCATTCCCATTTGACATATTTACATGGAAACATTTGATTGGAGGAATTAGTAACCCTGAAAGCCTTGATAGATATGTTTTAATGATCTGTGACCTCCGCAGTCCCTCATCTGTTTATTGTTGCAACAGGCGAGAAGTCGTTCCTGTGTGACCTCTGTGGCTTCGCTGGCGGGACCCGGCACGCCCTCACCAAGCACCGCAGGCAGCATACAGGTCAGTACTCGAGAGCAGTCCAGGCAGGCGCCCAGAATCGCTCCTGGTCCTCCGTGCTTGTCTGCTCGGCTTTCGTAAAAGCCACTGAAAATTGTTTGAATATCCTAAGATTTCAATTCATCTATTATTATATTGTTGAAAACTAGGCCTACTCATGTTTTATGGATCAGGTGTCCTCTGTAAACTCAAGACAAACAGGAGGGAAAAGAGTTTGGCCTCCAAAGCACAGATACAGTAGGCCCTTCACTATAGGCCTGACTCTGCCTCGGACCTCGCAGGTAGAGGACCTCATGGGTGGAGCCAAGGTCCGTGTTCCTCTCTGGGCCCCCTTTCAGTCAGTCTGCTCATCACCCCTTCAACCCCCTTACCTACAGCCTCCCTGCCCCACTCTGTCTCGCCTCCCTAACCACCTAACCCTCTAACAGTGGTTCTCAACCTTCCTAATGCCGCGACCCTTTAATACAGTTCCTCATGTTGTGGTGACCCCCAACCATAAAATTATTTTCGTTGCTACTTCATAACTGTAATTTTGCTACTGTCATGAATCGTAATGTAAACATCTGATATGCAGGATGTATTTTCATTGTTCGCGACCCACAGGTTGAGAACTGCTGCCAGCAATCTCTCAGTGTGTTTCACTGGTACATGAGGTTTGAACTCATTACTTTTTCAATTTTTGCTATCAAGAGTGGATAGCAATGAAGAGGGCAACATAAGTGGATGTGGACATTGAAGGGGGTTTTGTTTTTCACGATATGCATTCTTGGTAATTTCACAAAATAAAATGATGCCTTCATTAGGAACACTTAAAGGTGAAACGTTTAAACGTTTATAAAAATTGTTGACCTACTTGGTGTGCTATAATGGGTCCTATAACTAATTATTTTAATAATTCTAAATTATATGTGCCTGGAATAGTGCTGTTGTGTCATTGTCCCTTCTAATTGTCAACACAACCACTTTCTGCTCTCAAAGTGATTAGCTTAGATGTTAAATTATGTGGTAACAGAATTGGTAACTAAGTGTTGGACTTTTATTTAGATAGCATGAGTGAAAAAAAAAAAGATAGCATGAGTGTGGCTGAGTTTGACAGTTAAACTCAAAATGGCATGAAATGAAGATACATGTTGTTTGTGGTACATTTTTATTCTTGATATGTGATTTTTAGAAGTTAGCTGCAGGTAGCTGTAATACCCATTATGCTACTTGTAAGGTCAATGGAAATTAATGCGAGCCATTTCTTTTAGATCTTGAGTTTACATGCTTTAGATTTCCCTGTGGGATAGGAGTCATTACTGAGCCCAAGAGAAATTTCCAGTGTTGAACATAATGTTGTAAACACAGACTTAACTTTGTAAACACAAATGTTTATGTTAAGTTTACAGAAGTGACCTGCGATCATACATTTTTAATCCAGCAACTTAAAGATTCTGCATAAGAGGTGAAGGAGCCCCGTGGGTGGGCATCACGCTTGCAACTGTCTCTGAGAAGCTGGAAGTATGTGTGTGGCACGGTGTGTTTGTGCGGGGATTTTATTCTCACTGTTTTCGGTTTATTGATGACTGGTTGTTACCATTCCAGTGCCACTGTTGTCACCTGTCACATGCTGGGTGGCCCTGGGGAACAGGCGACCCTCCTGTGTGCTGCCTTTGCCAGCATGGGGCGCTGCTCTTCCCCCGCAGCGGGGCCGGTAATGCTGAGGCGTTTACAGGCTATCGATCTGGAAGCCGGCATGGAGCAGCACAACTTTCTATTTTATGTTGGGTCCAGGGGCTCCTTATTACTTTGCTATTAACTTCATACCGTATAGGACAATGTCTCCCAGACAGAGCATCTGTCTTTTTGGCACTTACCTGCCACTGTGGCACAAATCACACATGATTCTTTAATACCAGAGTCAGTTCTTAAGACTATACACTTCAACCAAACAGCTTAGTGTAACTCAGTCTAGGTCCTTAGCTTTTACACTGGATTTATAAAATTTAAGCAACATGCAGCTTCTCCCCCCAACCCCCCCCCCCCCCCCCAAGGAATTGTGTTGCATTTGAAATCTATGTTTTTCTGCTTCATTCCTCTTTGACACGGTTTACCTTTTTACCACAGACTGCCTACGCAATTACACTCAGCTCGGAAGGACAGGTATCAAAGATGTTCCAAATGGTGGACATAATCCCCCTCCACCCCTGCAAACTAATTGCCTGGTGGGCTGACACAGAACATCTTTCAACCCAAGGTTTACTTTCACCCCCTGTCAGAGCCCTTCCTTCCAGGCACAGGAGCAACCCTCTCAAGGGGTTGGAGTAGTGGCTAGCTTCAAACCCCCCCCCCCCCCCCCCCCCCCCCCCCCCGGGGGGGGAATGGATGCCAAATGTGAGCTTCCGGGTGGCATGGCAGCCTGCCTGACAGACACCTGAGGGCCCGCCCCATGCACAGGCCTTCTGGTGCCCCCTTATCCCTCCTTGACTCTATCAGAGGAACTGAAGAGGCAGAATATTTTTTCCTGGTTATTTTGGCCAAAATTATTGCACATAAAGAAAAGTGTGGCCCTAGCTGGTTTGGCTCAGTGCATAGAGCATTGGCCTGCAGACTGAAGGGTCCCGGGTTCGATTCCAGTCAAGGGCACATGCTAGGGTTGCGGGCTCAATCCCCTGTAGGGGGTGTGTAGGAGGCAGCCGATAAATGATTCTCTCTCATCATTGATGTTTCTATCTCTCTCTCCCCTCTCTATTCCTCTCTGAAGTCAATAAAAATATATTTTTAAAAAAGAAAGAAAAGTGTGTAATATTAAGGAAAATAGGAGGAAAGGAAATGTCATCTTTGTTCTGCTTTTTAAATAGGATGTATCCAGGTAACCCTATTTTCAAGAGTAGTTAATGTCTAGCTTATAGATGTTGTCATCCTTCTGGCTGTGGAATGACAAAGGATTTAGAAGGACTGGCCCCAGTAGACAAAATAAACTTAACAGTCCATCTGAAGTTTTCTCTTAACAAGTGTGCACACCTCTTTATATAGCACCTATCTCATTTCCACCAGTAACAAATATCAGTGAACTGAAATTCTTATTTAAAATTTGTAAGGTTTGATTTCAGATTTTACTATGTAGAAGTTGAGTTAATTTTCTTGGCTATATATTGAAATTAACAAACAGGAAAGTTCTTCTTTTTTTCTGAAGTGTATTTCATGAAAAAATTTCCTGAAGAAATTATCATTTCTGGCTTAAAAAACACACAGTTAACCTCTTCAAACAGGAGTGTTGAACATGCCACAAAATTAATGAGCTACAAATTAACTATTGTGTGCAGACTTGAATAAACTGCAGTTTACATAAATGTACAACCAGTTATCCTCCTTTATGAGCCTACTATGAAGACACGCTTGAGCCTGCCTTTACTTAATGGTCATAGCATAATATTTATGTAGCTTATTTTGGTACGTTATATTTTTTATCTGTCAGCCTGTGTATAATTCAAATTTTCTCAATATTACACATTTTTATATATATTGTCAAGTAAAATATGAAATAACAATTTACAGTTTATTGCAGTGATTTTCCACCAGCATGCCATAAGAATTTTTAAAACATGCAATATCTGACTATTTAGTCAGGGGCACTGACCTCTTTACCCTAGATTGTCAAGGGAAAAAAAAATGACAACAGCCAACACAACAATAGCCATCTGCTGTGAATGAATCAAAATTTTACCTATTTTTCTTGTCAGATAAGCAAAAGAATATATTTTTTGGCATGCCGCAGAATTTTAGTCATTTGTTCATGTGTGTCATGAGCTGAAAAGGTTCAAAATAACTGGTTTATTGCAATATATTGCTAGCTTAATGTGAACTTCAGATTAATAGAGTTATAGAGAATATAAATGACATTATACTTTAAAAGTGTTTTTAAATTTAACTTGTATGACATAAAAATGCCATAAAATTTAAATGAAATAAGCTATATTTATGTTTTTTAAGTGCTTACATTTAACCTCCAAACCAAGAACATTAACTTTGAAGAATTTAGATGACCTTTAATTTATACCACTGATTCAGGCAATGAATCTGTAATATCACCCTTTTCTCCCCATGATTCCTGTCAAATTCATAACAAATAGATAATGCTGTCTACCAAGGCTACTAGAACAAACAAGTTATTGAGTCATGTCAACAGATTTTCAAACTTAGGTTAAATGGAATAAGGAAATATCAGAATATAGTTGTGAATTTGTTTAAAAAATATCTTTAAATTGTTTGGCCACTTAGATTTATTATATTAAAATTGGAAGATTTGTACTACCTAACTTGAAGGCTTATTATATAGCTACAATAATTATGACAGTATTGTATTGGCACATAGATAGATCAATGGAACAAAATAGATTTTGCATGTTTTGTCAATAGTTTTTGACCAATGTACAATATTTAGAGATAAATCTAACAATGGATGTGCAATCCTCTACATTGGCAACTTCAAAATACTGCCCCGAGAAATTAAAGAGGGTGTGGATAGAGTGATGTACAATCTTCATGGATTGGAAGACTCAGTTTTGTTAAGATTTTATGTCCTCCTACATTGATCATTTCAGATCTCATCAGGCTTTTCTTTTTAAAAGAAATTGAGAAGCTGATGTTAAAACTCATATGGAAGTGAAATAGTCTGAAATAATGAAAAGTTTGAGAAAGATGAATGAACTTGAGGACTTATGCTATCTGACTTCATAAGTTAATATAAAGGTGTATTAATTAAGTCATTCTGGTATTAGCATCAAGGTAGGCAAATAATCAAAGAAATGGAGTAAAGATTATAGAGCAGACCCTCACTTCCATGGTGAGCAATTGGCTATCCATATGCAATAAAAATGGACCTTGATTCATACATCACACCATATATGAAAGTTTACTCAAAATGATCATAATCTAAATATAAAACCTAAAAACATAAAAATTCCAGAAGAATCTTTGTGACCATAGATTATCAAATAATCAATATCACACGGGAAGCCTAATTCAGAAATGAAAAATATCATAACTTGAAAAATCATACATTGATGTATTTAAAACTTCTCTTCTACAGACCCTGAAAAGAATGAAAGACAAGCCACATACATGGGGAAAAATACATGTAAATCACAACTCTTATAAAGGATATGTATTTTCGATATATAAAGAACTCTAAAAACACAATTATAACACAGCCAATTTGAAAAGGTCGAAAGATTTGAACAAGCACTTCATCAAAAAATATAAATGTATGGCCAGTATACATATGAAATGATCCTCCGCATCATTAGAAAAACAGATCCAAAGAACTGATCACACCATATGTCTGTGATGATGTAGAGCAAAAGCAACTCTCATACACACCTGCTAGGACTGTAAAATGGTCAAACCAATTCAGAAAACAGTTTAGCAATGCTTCACAAAATTAATGTACCTACTCTAGAACCCAGTCATCTGACTCCTAGATACATACCTAAGAGAGGTGTAGGCCCAAGCAGAGACTTGCTCATGAAGATTCATAATTGCTTCATTTGTCATACTCCAAAATGAAAGGAACTCAGACGTCCTTCAGTAGATGAACGGGTGAATATCCCCTATTATCTCTCAAATGAAAGCAAAACTTGCCATTGTCATGAAAGTGAGTTTTTATATAAGTCAGTTAGTATAACTGAGTTGTCCACAGCAATTAAGAAGCTGAGAATAGTCATGTTGACCCTGGTTGACCACTTGATTGGAATCTTGTAGATGGTATTTATTTTAAGGACACATGGCTAAAAGAGTAAAAAATCCTCTCAACTCCCAAGATTTTTACTGTGCTTTGTCTATGGTCTTTTGTTTTTCAAGGATAAATAAAGTATTTCCTGCTAGGATCTGCTAAAGAATATCTTGATGTTATATTCACTGTTAATTATCTTAGGTAAGCTATAGGTTTGTCTCTACTGGAAGTGGGACCTGGGTGAGATGCATTGCTGTGTGAGAGGACTGCAGTAGTCACTGGTTAGGCAGTCCAGTCACATAATGATAAAAATCCCAAGTCATTGAGCACCCTGCTAAGTGCTGGACACATGCTTTGTGTTCTTTTATTATTATTATTAAAAAATTTTAACATTAACACTATTGCAGATGTCCCCATTCTCCCCTCTTTTGCCCACCGCCTCCCACTCCCACCTCCTCCTCCCTTGGCCTTCACCACAATATTGTCTGTGTCCATGGGTATACATATACATTCTTTAGCTAATTCCTTAACCTCTTTATCCAGTCACCTCACTCCTCTCCCCTCTGACACCCACCAGTCTGTTCCATGTATCCATGCTTCTGGTTCCATTTTGTTTATTTTGTTTAACCCTCACAATTACCCTGCTTGATGGTGGAATTACCCTCCTGATTTTGCTCAGGGGATTTTACAGGTAGGGAGTGAATTATGGCAAAACCTGGATTAGGAAACCAGAAGTCTGGCTTCTAACTGCTACCCTGGCTGCAGAGGCAGGTAAGATGTATGTGCATCAGTTAAGTGTTATGCAGTTATGGTCAGGAGGTACATTCCAAGATCCTGAGTGATGTCTGAAACTGTGGATAGTACCAAGCCCTACATTACTATCCTATATAATAAAGAGGTAATATGCAAATTGACCATCACTCCAACAAAGAAGATGGCTGCCCCCATGTGGACACAAGATGGCCAGCAGGGGAGGGCAGTTGGAAGGGACCAGGCCTGCAAGGGAGGGCAGTTGGGGGCAATCAGGAGTGCAGGGGAGGGCAGTTGGGGAGGGCCCAGGCCTGCAGGGGAGGGCAGTTGCGGGGGACTCAGGCCTGCAGGGGAGGGCAGTTAAGGGTGACCAGGCTGGCAAGGGAGGGCAGTTAGGGGCAATCGGACCAGCAGGGGAGGGGAGTTGGGGGGGACCAGGCTGGCAGGAGAGGGCAGTTAGGGGCAATCGGACCAGCAGGGGAGGGGAGTTGGGGGGGACCAGGCTGGCAGGAGAGGGCAGTTAGGGGCAATCGGACCAGCAGGGGAGGGGAGTTGGGGGGGACCAGGCTGGCAGGAGAGGGCAGTTAGGGGCAATCGGACCAGCAGGGGAGGGGAGTTGGGGGGGACCAGGCCTGCAGGGGAGGGCAGTTGGGGGGACCCCAGGCCTACAGGGGAGGACAGTTAGGGACGACCAGGCTGGCAGGAGAGGGCAGTTAGGGGTGACCAGGCCGGCAGGGGAGGGCAGTTAGGTGCAATCAAGCTGGCAGAGGAACAGTTAGGCGTCGATCAGGCTGGCAGGGGAGTGGTTAGGGGGGTGATCAGGCTGGCAGGCAGAAGTGGTTAGGGGCAATCAGGCAGGCAGGTGAGTGGTTGGGAGCCAGCAGTCCTGGATTGTGCCAGCTTGGAGAGGGTGCAGGCTGGGCTGAGGGACACACACCAACCCCCGATGCATGAATTTTGTGCACCAGGTCTCTAGTACACATATATCTATGATAAAGTTTAATTTATAAATTAATTTTAGTAAGAGATTAGCAATAATAAAATAAAACGATTATAACAATATGCTGCACTAAAGGCTATGTGAATGTGGTCTCTCCCTCAGAATATTTGATTGCACTGTATTCACCCTTCTTGGGATGATGTTAGATAAGACAGTGCAGATGGGATGAGATGGAGTGAGGAGAATGATGCAGCTCTGAACCATAGTGTTAGGCTACTGTTGACCTTTGACTTTATGTCAGAAGAGGATCATCTGCTCTGTGACGATGTCCATGGTTGGGTGTCAGGAGCAGACAAGATTGATGGGTAGGAAAATTCAATATTTTCGGACCACGGTTCATCAAGGGTACCTGAAACCTGCAAGTGAAATGGCAGCTAAGTGGGGACGGCTGTATGTAAAATCAACCCGTCATACTCAGAATTTCTGTGACCAGTTTCCATTGAGAAGGGCAGTACTTACATTATACCTTATGGGGAAGAGGTGGTGAGGATTTCTCTAGTTCATCGCTGTCCAATCAACCTGTAATGTGAGCTACACGTGTCATATTTAGTTTCCTGGTAAGCACATTGAAAAAAGAAAAAGTAACAGGTGAAATTACCCTTTAAGTAGTTAATTTAACCAAATACATCCAACTTATCACTTCAATATTGTATCAGTATAACATTATTATCAACACTTCATGATGTTTTGTTGCAGGAGCTTGAAATTGGTGTGTGTATTGACACTTCTACTAGCACATCGCCACTCAGAGGCTAAATTTTCATCTAAGGCCACAATCTATGTTTACATTGATAAACTCTCCTTCACAATGTAGATTCACATTCCCAAGCTGCCCCAGATAGACATACACATTCTTTCAATAAGTGAATCCAGTATCAGTTTTAAATTTTAAAGTTAAATACCACGTTTCACGTGCTCACCAGTCAGTGTAGCCAGTGGAACTAAAAACTGATAAGACTCGGTGATTTCTTCGAATGTGTGTGTGGAGGAGGGGTGAGTAAAGGAGAGAAAGATGCCTATCGAAGGGCAGCCATGAGTCCTGTGTGAGCCCCTGAGCCCCTGAGTCGTGGGTGAGATGTATGTGTGGATAGATCTGTTATATCTACCTGGGAGATAGAGTTTAAGCGCTAGTGAATACCAATGTGAATGTTTCTTGGAAGCCTCTGTTCCTTTTATTCCATTTAATGAACGGTAATTTCCCTTGACTTCTAACAGTATTTCCTTTGGTACCAATGTATACCTTTATTTTATTATTTTTTTTCATATTTACCTTTAAGATTATAATAAGTTTTGTACTACATATTCATTGAGATTTTTATAATGGCTCTAAGGTAACATAGTTTGTCAAATGACTTCAAATACGGTGCTAGGCCAGAGCTAAAATTTAAATTCCTGTCTGTAAGTTACATGTGAACTATAGATTGTGTACCATTCTTGCATTCCAATAGAGAAATAAAAATTGGGGCTGTCTTTTTTCAAACTCTGGGAATAAATTTTAAATGTCCCAAATATGTGTAGCATTGAACTGTACTCTTAAAATTTCATGGAAATAAGTTTCTTTTTAATTGTTAATAACAGGTTTATCCCTTCATTTCCAATTTTTATGATTATTCATGTACAACACTTCTTGATGTATTACAGGGGAAAAGCCTTTCAAATGTGACGAGTGTAACTTTGCCTCCACAACCCAGTCTCACCTGAC
The DNA here is from genome assembly GCF_000412655.1 of Myotis brandtii. Classification (NCBI taxonomy): domain Eukaryota; kingdom Metazoa; phylum Chordata; class Mammalia; order Chiroptera; family Vespertilionidae; genus Myotis; species Myotis brandtii. The sequence continues at coordinate 6,159,254 of NW_005355584.1, forward strand.
TCGGCACAAGCGGGTGCACACGGGAGAGAAGCCCTACCGGTGCCCCTGGTGTGACTACAGGTAAGGACTCTTTCTGAGCAGGTAGAACACTTAGGTCACCGCCAGGGGTTAAAACCCAGTTAAAAGTTACAGAGCAGTGTCTCTGGTAAGCATGAATTAGCACAGTTGAAAGCATCATTCACTAGTTTGGGAATTTAATTCACCACCTTATTTTAGTGACTCTTAAAAATAATAAAATTCTTTTCAATTTTCTATAATCTTTACATTTAGGATTTACAATCCTTTGGTACACCTGAATTTCAAGTGATTTAATTTCTTGGCCAAAGTAAGGAACCATTTCACTTAACCAGTCATTCAGCGCATATGGCTTCTTACCTGCTATGGGTGAAGCACTCAGGCAATGGAGATAGCATTAGAAAGACTTCCTGCCTTTAAGGGTGCTGTAGCATAATAGGTGACCTGTAATGTTCAGAAATCATTTCAATACAGAGGCTCTGGGTAAATACAGAAGCCAGGGCCGTGTATGGAGAAGGAACACGTTTGGCCGGAAAGAGTCGTCCTAGCGGAGCAAGCATTTCAGCCGGTTTAGAAGATTGGTCAATTTCAGACACATGCATGCTCTACAAGCAATCAGGAGATATTGGCAGAGTAGCATTTTTATGTTCAAGGTATGTTGGAGGTCATGTGTGCTTGTGAGGTCCATATGACAAAGGGCCCTGCCTGTTGCAGAGTTGTGGTCAGTGGCAGCAAAGCAGACATGCAGAGAAGAGAGAGATTCAGAAACTGGAGTCATCCTCTGTGACCAGGTGTGTGTAGGAACAGAGGGCAGAGGGACAGTAAGATGGGGATGATGTTGCACCTGGAGCGTGTGAGTGAAATCAGCACTCTTGAGGTGTCTGTGAGACACCACAGGGTGTGCAGGCAGCGAGTGACTTCTACCTTAGGAGCTTCGCCAGCAAACTGTAGCCTGAATCGTAGTGGGAGGGCCTTCTTCATGCTGGAGTGGAAGCTCTGGTGGTGCCTGTTACACAGGCTGAGAATGGTTCTTTCAGCACAGCCGCCTTTGTTAAATATTATAATCTGTACCTTAAACCTGATGCCCTCTTTATTTTTTACTTATTTATTTTTTAAATTTAAATTCTTTAATGTGTTACATAAGTCTCCTTTTCCCCCCATTGACCTCTCCTCGGCCACCCCCAACCCCTAGCACATGCCCTCACCTTCCCTCCCGCCCCCTGTCTGTGTCCATTGGTTATGCTCATATGCATGCATACAAGTGCTTTGGTTGATCTCTTACCCCCTCACGCCCACACCTTCCCTCATAGGTTGGATAGTCTATTCGATGCTTCTATGACTCTGGATCTGAAGCCCTCTTTAAAAGACTGGTTTTTGTATGTCTCTCGATGTACCTTGGTGCATTCAGTAAATATATTGCCATAATCTTTATTATTATCCTCATTATTGCATTAAGTTTTATTTTAGAGGTCATCTAATAGTACAGAGATATTACAGATATATTTCATTCATTAATTATTCATTCTTTCAACATTTTATGAGTTCCGTCTTTGCTGAACAGTAGATTGGTGTTTCTTGGAAGTTTGGTAAAATGGTGACCCGATTAGAGGTAGTCACAGAAATTCTAAGATGCTCATAACTTGAGTTCTTAAAAAATAAATGTTATTGGAGGCTCTTTTTTCTTATTAAAGAGGTCATACCATGTAGTTGCCTTCTCTATAAAACACAAAAAAGAAATTAGTAAGTTATAAAAATTTCCCTTAATTATCACTCCTACTGTTAGGATTATATCTTTTTAGTCTATACTGTATGCATAAGGTTTGAGTTGTTGTTTGGGGCTTTTCTGTTTCTTTCATTGTAAATTTTATATTTCACATTTAAATTGTAACTACCCTTATGTTTAATTTATCTTGCATAACTATGGTTTTCAAGCTGTTATTTTTAAGTAACAGAACTATTATTTCAAACAAGGTCATGTATAGACCCCGTATATATTGGAAAAATGGGAGAATATTGGGTGAGGATTAAAAGAGAAAAGAAAAAGACCTATCTAGATTTTTGTGCTTATCCATGTTTGTGTTTTTAAGGAATTGCTAGAAGTATGATTTAAGGATTTTGATAGTATTACTACAAAGGCTGGAATTGAATTTTGTTTTGCTGATTAGGACTGTGCTTTAGTAGACTCTTAAGTCTTTGTTTGCATAAATATATTTCAAAATATTTCAGGTTTCCTCTTTGAAATTATCTTATACCTTTGCTAAGGTTGAGGTTATATCACTTATCCATGTGATCTCCCTGAAATAGCATCACTTCCATTGAGACATGCACTTGAGCCAGCCGGACCCATCTCTGTTAGCTGTGTTAGACCTCTGTGTGCACCACAGTGAAAAGGGGATGTGTTTTCTAAGAATACTGTGCCTGTCCCATGAATCAGTACTCAGGATATTTAAATGTAGTCAAATCTACCACATTTTCTTTTGAAATGCTTACAATCCTTGATAAAAGGGTGATTTTATATTAAAAAATTTTAAATAATTGTTATTGAAAGAATAGTTTGAACAATTTTTGTTCATTTGATTTTTATTATTCTGTGTACATATGATTAGGTTTGCTTTAGTGAACAAAAATACAGAAAACTTGCAAATATATGAATGCTTCTGAAGTTAGGGATATGAATGAAATGTGGAATTTACAACAGATACCTTTATTTTCTTGTTGATAAGCAAAAGATTTAAAAATGAGCAGATAATTAAGTTCAAAATGATTGTTTTGGTTGCATAGCATAAAAAATGCTTACCATACTTACCTCACAACAATAAGAAAACATCTTCTCTCACAGGATCAAGTAAATTTGAATATATATGATTTCTATATAATGAAAATATCTACAAGATAAAAATTTCTATAAGATGAATACATTTGCTAAGAAGATTAGGTCATATTTATGTTATTGGTACCTTTCCATAATAGTTTATTACTTATAATACTTAAATAATTTTTCCCACTTAGATTCTTATTTATTTAATATAGATACATAAAAGTAATTCCTGTAGAGTATTCTTATCTTTGCCATTATTAACACTTATTTTCAGGTAGGTAACCATCATTAGAAATTGCAATATTATTTAAATTTCATTTGAAAATATATTTTTTCATTTTATAAATTGAACATTAGTGCACATATACTAGTAGTAATAACTATTTATGAAAAATGTGGATATAGATTTGTTTACAAAAGAATTTTATAATTGGTCTTTTGAACCTGGGGCTATTTTTCAAGTTTGCATTATTAATTTAGGCAATGACATTTCATTCTATTTAGATGTAAACATGTACCCCTTTCCTAAGCTTTTACTGTCTAAAATATTCAAACATCTAATCAATTACAACTCAGTATATTTTATCATTACTCCAAAATTTTTTCACCATTAATTATTATTCATTATAATTTCAAAGCATAAATTGAGATTCATAGCAACTGTCCTATATTATTTATGCAGCAAATTCATTAGATTTGTTTCTACATTAAAATGGAAACAATCTAACATTTTCTATATTTTTATTTCCCTTTGCTATGTATTGTCACTTTTATATTAATGAGAAATAGAAAAGCTTTAATATGTTGTAAGTACCCTCTCTAACAATGTGAATCTGTTTCCCTGTAGATTTATTAATATTAAACTGTACACTATTTCACCGAGGGCACTGGCTTTCACGTAATACTAGGTGGCCCTAATTGGACTTTCTTTTACATGAATAATCTTCTCATTGGCTTCCATATTTTTATTTAAGATTTATGGGGGAAATACAATAAGTGAATGTTAAATAGTAAATGACTGAGAAGTCACAAAAAGTAACACAAAATACTACCTGCAGTATTGAAAATATTAAGGATAATTCTATGCTGCACTTTGTTATTTTGTAAATTAAAGAAAACTAAAATTTCAAGCCAAACTCTGGCCATTTGATCCTTTATTTATTGCATCACTTTGATTGACCTTGGAGTAAGCTCACCTCTTTAAGACTCTGCTTTGGGTCAGATTTTTCTCAACTGCATAACAGCCTTAGTACTTCCAACCATACATACACTCTTTAAAAAGTTTTTTTTTACTATTCTACTTTTCATTTTATTCACTAATTTTGTTCTCATTTTAATTACTTGAAATTATAACCCCAAATAGAAATAGCTGAGGAATAAAATCTATAATTCCTGCCTCATATTAAAGATTTACTTTATTGTTTTGCTAAACTTGTAGGAAATACTCTTTAGTTTTTTCCCCCTTACTTATTGGTTTACTTAGTTCTTGACCATTGTATACCATAGAAGTCATTGATACTTTACGTTTTGATCTCATGAACAATATTCTTTCCTTTTTTGGGTGACTGTAACATTGAATCCAGGTGTGGTATCCAAATAGAAATTTGCTTTTTGTGATACTTTCTAACATCTAAATATTTTGTCTAGTATTTTTTATAATTGAATTCAGTAGGTTTTCACACATATGAGTGCTATAGGTAGAATTAGCTGTTTGTCACAAGTATTTGTGTACTAGAAATGTTTTGTCAAACGATAACTTTTAATTTGATTGAATTCTATCTTAACTTTGCATTGTGCTGGAAGCATTTTGGAGGTAATTTTAAGATGCAATACCAGAAAACCATGCTTGCAAAAATTCTTTACTTCCCCTTTAAAAGTTTGTATTACTTTCTCAAACATATATTTCTATAAAGTGTCTCATTTATGAAAATTTTGTAGGTCTTAGATAATATTGTGCATTTTATGTAATTTGCCGTGTGAACATCTTATGTGTCTTATGCGTAAAGCTGTAAGGCCAGCTATTTTAGGTGTTGTGGCCGCAAGAATTCAGTGTGCAGTAGGATCTGTGTCCTTGTCTGCCAGGGTGTCATCAGCATCCTGAGCTAGGGAGATGGACTCCACAGGGGAGACTTTCTGCTTTTGGGTGATCTCTTTAGAGAGTTTCAGTTTTCCTTTGGCTTCCTGTGCAGGCAGGTCTCCAGGTTGTACCAGGGAAAACAGTGGATAGAACAAACTTGCATTTGCTCCGAATAATGACAAGGAGGAAAAGTAGGTGTTTGTCTGGGTAGTAGAGCATCATAGATACCAAGGTAGAGAAGTAAAATCATATATAACCAACAAACAGCATCCATTTCTTGTTCCGAAGAGTCAGAGGAAGCATTTATTTCTTTTGGGTGATTTTGAAGTTCTTAAAGGAATAATGATACTACATGAAATTAATCAAATGATGCCTCAAGCCTAGTTATATCGGAATAAACTTTAAATCATACTATTTTATCAGCAGAATAAGTCAGAGATAGGCTAATACTGCATGATATCATTTATATGTGGAATCTTAAAAGTAAAATTAATACAAGGTTAAATTCATAGAAACAGGAGCAGAAATGTGGGTGTCAGGGGCTGGGATGGGAAATTGGTGTTCCGACTTTCAGCTCTGAGATGGACAGGTCTGAGGGTCTAACAGCAGCATGGTGACTGTGGTTGTTAATCCTGTTGTAAAATCTAAATTAGCTGAGAGAGTAACTCCAGTGTTCCCTCCTCCCAGCACCCCCCCCCAAAAAAACATAAATTAAAAACAACAACACTTTTTTTGTCATTTAAAGTGCAAGTCAATACTATTTTATTTATCTCAATTATATAATCTCTTTATATTCTACTTTATTGTAACTGCTTATCCAGTTAGAATAAAAAACAAATGCGCTAACCTAAAAATCCAGTTACTTTGCAAACCATGATGATTCCAAGGCTGTCTTCAGATTGTAGAGCTTCTTTTTGAAGGCAGTGTGTCCCTGTGTGGTGTGTGGTGTGGGCAGTACCTGCTCCTGAACTGCCCCTCCTGCTCTCCCCGCCACAGTTCAGCCAGCCACAGGCAGGTGTCAGTGTGGCGGTGCTGAGGGAAGCTGGTTTGGTCATTGAAGCAGAGATGCTGCCTCTGAGGGGCTGCTGGCATGTGTCAAGGTGACATTGTGGAGTTGGGCTGTCTTTCTAATGGAATGTTGTTTCTGGTAAGTTTAGGTTGGATTTTTTGAGAGCATCCCTTACAAAATGACATAATTGTATCTTCAGGTTTTCTATAATGAATTACGAAACTAGCTGTTTGTAAATGTATTGTAAATGTATCCTCCCCCTCCCCCAAATGTTTCAGCCGAAATTGGATTCTTTCTGAATAAGTATCTTCTCATTTTCTCTGATCATTTCTTTAGTGAATTTCATTTTTAATATAATCATGGTTTTGATTTGGTTCTGTGTTTTCCATACTGTGAGTGTCAAGCTGATTGTCATACCTAACATGTCTTACCCATACTTTTCTTTTGTATCCTGTAACACCTAAGCACATGGGCTTCTTAAAACTTTGGTTTCAACCTGATAGTCTGTCCTGACACAGCACATGTTTGTCAGGCCTTTAGTTAATGTTGGTAAATGCTCATCTAACAAAACTCATGTAAGTAAAAAGAATCTGTAGATTTGAAAACAAATAGATTCCATAGCATTAAAAATTGCTAATTGGTTCAGATATTTTTAAAAGGAAAAAAAATCTAAGATAATTCCTTTTGTTTATCAGTACAAGAAAGTTGTTTTGTTGGTTGATGGAGCTGAAATAAGCTTTGGGATCACAGATTAATTAGGAGACCCATTTGAACGCAAAGTGACCACACACTCCCTGTGCTATCTCTTAAAGTAGAAGCAGATAAACATGTTTATTTAACCTGCTCTCCTCGAATCCCAAATCCAGTCATTATAAAAGGACCAAAGCTATCTTTGGGGATGGTCTTTCTACAAGGAATTACTATGGACAGTCCCTTGGGTGGTAGTTAGATATATCTGTATATATTATGTTAGAAAGGAAGGCCTTAGAGATGAAAAAAAAATAGAAAATATTTTTTGGGGCAATAGTCTGTTGCATAATAAGTTATTCCTTAGACACTAGAGCTATTATCACACAACAAAACACTTGACTGTGTAACTATCTATATCTCCTGGCATTGGAGGCTCATGCCATGTGCTTGTTAGGGAAGCTCTGTCATTGCCAGGAGGGCTGGCAGCAGTGAGTGAAAGTCAGGCTCAACCTTTCATGTGTGGGTGGGTTTCACCCCTGAACTGTGGGTGTGGAAGAGAACAAAGCAGAATAAAGGAGCTTTGAAGTAAATCAGAGCATGTGACCAGTTGTCATTAGTTCATTGAGAATGCAATATATTAGTTATTTCATTTTATTTTCAGATCATTTGTTTCAACATATTCTGAAGTATTGCCTCTCCAGGCCTGTATAATTGTGGAAGAAAGAGAAAGAAGGCAAAGTGGGACCATTTAGAATGGGGTGACATAGCAGTGTGTGGGGCACAGGGAGTGAGGGCAGCATCTAGGCCAGCTTGGCATCTCCACCGTGAGCTCCTTTAATGGGATGAGCTGAGGCCCTTGAGGTGGTAGCGTGTGTTTCTGTTTTGCTTTCCCCTAAGAATGTCTGTAAAAAACAAGATTACATCATTTATGAATCGCACGTCTTTATTTTCTCAATTAAGAGAACGTAGCACAAACTTTTTGTTGATTTTTTTCCTATTTTGATGATTACTGGGTTTGTGAGAACATCTATATGGCAAGAAGGTCTCCTGAATTTATTTTCTTTTGGGGAAAGTTTGTAATTTGTTCCTTACTGCAGAGCAACCTTGGCCAGGGCTGAGGTGAGAACCACACTGCCACTTGAGAGGTCCTCATTCCTGGAGGAGGAAAATGAGTGTGCTTTGGGACCAGACTTCACCTTCATTGTGTTCAAACTTTGGAAATGCCCACAGGCTATCCAAACAGAGTCCTGTCAGGTGTGGTTAATACTGATCTAGTTGAACTTGAAGGCATCGGTGCGATTGCTATTTCCCTTGGAAAATGTGCAAAGTGGAAAAAGCAGAGGGCAAGTAGCACCTTGGGAGAGGCTGAGAGGTAGCCTCCCACATCAGGTGTGCAGTGACAGGAGGACAGTGCAGGCCGCCTGCTTGTCACCGAGAGGCCACGGCTCTCCTGGGAAGACCCACTGTGGCGAAGTGACGGGAACAGAAACTGAGAAGTGAAGGGATGGTAGGAATGTGTGCTGACTGGTCGTGGAGGGGCTCTGACTGGATGGCTACTCTGTGAAAACCCTGGGGAGATGGTGGCAGGAAGAGCTCGGGATAGAGGAAGCGCATATTGTGTGTGTGTGTGTGTGTGTGTGTGTATTTTCATTAGTTTGCTTAAGATTGCTCTAAATTTTACTTAAATGCTTACCTGCCATGAGGAAAGAGCCAACATTTTACCTAATAGCATGGAAGGTTGAGGTGTTGTGAAGCGTGAGGGGCACCAAGGAAGTTTTGAGTAATCCTCCAGGACTTGTGGGAATCAGAGCCATGCCTCACTGCTCCCTCCATGGGATCTCTCTCTGGAGATGGGAATGGGGCTTCAGAATTGCTGGGTCTTTCTGTCCATCTGCTAGAACAATGTTCCCGCATTGGCGGGGATGGCACAGCACCAGTTGTCACCTGTGTCATTTTCAAAGTTTTGAATCAAGAATATGGAGACTATAATGGTATTATTCTTCCCTCCCTGCCACACACAACCAAACATTTCGATTTTATTTTCTTTACATGAAGAATTTCCACAAAATGCTACATTACTTTAACTGTTACATGTAATTCAGAAATTTGCTGGGCACTAGTTAACAAGTCAGTGTAACCACTAAGCACACATTCATTGTAAATGTCGTCTTTTAAAATGTGACATCTTTTCTATGACTTATTCTAAACAATTTTTGCTAATGTCTCAAGGTTTTTCTAAGACTAGTAAATCTAACAGGCCACTCTAGTGACATCATTAGCCATTTATTGTGATGACACCAGACTCCCACCAATATTTATAGCCCATTCCATTTGCTTTACCTACCTTTTTTGTCTGGCTTACAACAAATAATTGTAAATTTGGTGTAGGTCTTTCATCAGCCATGGTCCTAATTACATTTTCTGTGTACATCTGTGCTATAACTTCTGTTGTACTGTTTTAGATTGACCCCTACCACCTTCAAATTGTCATATTTATAGAAATGTGTAACTGCTGCAATGGTGCTACCAAGAGAAAGGCAGCAATAGGGATCCTGGTGGTGCTGGAGTTAGTGTGATAATAGGAAAAGTGAGGGCAAATCTGTTCCTTCTTAGGGTGAGAGGGACATGATCTGTTTTCTGGACTTAGGGTGTGTGACAACCGCTGAGTATTGTCAGTTGTCCTAGCCACTAAAAAGTGAACCTAAGTCATAGATTGTTCACAGGCTGACGCGTGCCGCTTTCAGCAGTCACTGACATTTGTGTGGCTTTCCTTTGTTTGATTCTATTGGAATTTTTGCTGCTTTGTTTCATTATAAATTACAGTCACCACATGATGGTTATGCCTACATCTCAATTTTTGGTGTTAGCTTGGTTTTTAACTTTAAAAATGAAAATTGAGATAGTTCTGTACATCTCGCCACAAATGTTTGGCATCATTTCTCTAACTACAGATAAGGTAGTAGAAGTGGTCACCACAGCTCCTGAAGGGAGTGTGTTTTAGTATCACCTGCAGCGCCTTATTAAAATGGTCGAGGCTGCCACCTTCTCTAGGCCAGCTCAGCTTTCTGAAGGAAGACGGGCCCAGAGACCCCAAGCAGGAGTGGGGAGAACGAGCCAGTGTGTCACTGGGATATGTCCCATCAGATTCCGGCAGCCAAGTGCCTGTGCCTGAGAAATGTGTGGGTGGTATCAGCATATATATGTTTTAAATACATGTTCTTTTAATTTAATGATTTCTGTATGGCCTTTGAAAAATATTATGAATATAATGATTATACAATCCAAATCTTCTTGAGTTATGGGGACTAGTTTTCAACTACATATGCACACACATACATTAACTTCCTTACATCTCTTTTTAACAAAACAATCTTAAAACATTGTGTGCTCTGATGTGAAAGAGGCTCCAAACCAGGTTCCTGTTTTCTTTTTAAGGGCTTTTGTAGTTTAAAAGTGGAATACATGTTTCCTTTAGCTGTAAAAGCACAATCAAGGCACCGTGATAAGTGAGTCAGTATTGTAAAAGTAAAACGGATTTTGCCTTCACTCACATGAGCTATAGGAGGAGGAAGCTTTATTGTCCCTGGGAAAGTGATAAGGCAGAGTAATTGTATATTATACTGTCCCGGAACATCTGCCTGAAGACTGTGGAGCAATTCATCTATCACGGGCACTCCGCGTGTTGTGTCTTCCTGCTTTAACCCGTCCCCACTGCCGGCCTGCGCAGAGGTTCTGATAGGGACTGCGCCTGGGCTGGGGCTCACATTAATCAGTCCCCTTGTTCAACACTGCAGCTGACATAATTACAACCTGCACACAGCAGTTATTCACGTCGAGTCCTTGTCACTCGTGGTGGAAACTACAGCGCTGCGATCCCGGAGGAGATTGCCTTATCACGGAGAACAAGGGCCTCAGGAGTGGGAGAGAATAGAAATGGGAAAACATCTTGCGGGAGTACTATATATTCCTTTAAAACAAGACATTCGAGAGACTCACCCGGACACAGGGGCATTGTGTGCAGGCACTGAAATGAACCAGTTAGTGTTTTTAAGTGGGTTCTGTGAGCAGTTTTATAAAAATATACACAGATGATTAAATATGGTCAGTACTCTTTTGAATTTAGTGACTCTTCTCTATTAACTTTTTCTTCAAATGGGATCATATCAGCTTAGAATTATAAAAGGTTTAAATGCTCCTTGATAGGACGCAGTCTAACAAAATGAATAAAGTATGCATTTTAAATCTACTATCAGGCATCTATACACTTAACTCCGAGAGCTTTGCAGGGAATAGAGTTAGAGCCAGGGCAGGATTCTTTAAAAAGACTTTGAAAGATAGGGAAGTGCCCCATCCCATGGGCCAAGGAGCAGAAATATCGACCGAGGAGCCGGAAAATAACCCTTCTGTGCTGAGCTGCACCTCCGCACTCTAACCTGCACAGGTGGAGTGCCAGCCGGTTCCTCTCATGCCCATTTGTGAGGGTGTGGTGTCTGCTTGGCACTGAAGAAGCTTTTACAGTCTCAGGCAGACCCTTCCCTACCCCTACCAGACCTGGAACCTGTGTGCCTGTGTGATTTATGTGGTTGTCTGCAAAACTGGTGAGCCACACTAGTATGTGCAGATGCCAAAAGTGGCTGGTATTACAAACCCAGCTTTTTTATTTTTCTCTCCCACTTTATTAGATTGTCCAAAGTAAAACCAGGGTCTGGTCTAGACTCTCGGAAATATTGTGAAGCATGTTTTTGGATCAGGAACACTTTTGCTTATATCACCTTAAGTTTGCAAAGGTTTCCACTAGAGCGGTGGGGAACATCTGGCCCACGAAATCATTTGGTCTGGGCCTGCCAAGGCATTAGGGGTGAGTTAATTAAATGTTTGGCTAAATATAACAGGCTAATTTTTAAGTTGATAATTTTGTATGGCCCACCAATGATGTTATAAGTATCCAAATGGCCCTTGTAGAAAAAAGGTTCCCCACTTCTGCTAGAAGAAACTACAGTATATTTTCATATGTATATATACACACATCAGAGATACATAAAACTTGATTTGTAAAGTAGTATTTTTTGGAGGTGACTCAACGTTTCGTGCATGCACATCTGTGTAGTTCAGGCCCCCGTGATGTGTCTGCACCTTTTAGCCCTCCTTAGCCTCTCACAAATGCGATTTGAATGGTTGCTGGGACAGAGAAGGTGGCCAAGGCTGCACTTTATCATACTTTTTCTTTAAGGCTTCTCACCCACATAACTTCCTGGTTTTCAGCATCTCACTTTGCCCAGTTTAGCAAGCTAACAGGAAGGGAGAGGATGACACGCACTCCAGAGACAAGGAGTGCGTGTATCTCAGAGGTCCATTCTTAACATCGTGGCCCAGAAGCAGGGAGAGAACCTCACCAGCGTTGGGCACACCGGGCAGTTAGTGGGAAGAGGAGGAGGCTGTGCAGGGCTAATCCGGCATTCTGGTTTTCACACGTCATGAGCTTCCAGCGATGGTGTTAGCTCAACCTTGGAAATTATTTTTGTGGTCAGATAAGTTTGACGAGCACTCTATATATTTCACCCTTTTCCACTTCTTCAGGCTCATAATGAACAGCATGTTAAAGATTCACAATATTCCTATCATAGAGAAACATGTCATTTTGTTTAATGAAGTATGTGAAACTTTGGTCAGCAAGGCCTTTTCCCCAGAGCCCTGTAGAGATCATGCTGGACGAAGTATGCTGGAATATATCTATTCGTTAAAGGACAGACAACGATAATAACTGCGGCACATTTCTCCCTGGGACTCGGGGCATTAGTTTCTCAAAAGCACTAGTGTAAGGCACCTGATCCCTGCTCAGCTTACTCAGTGGTTTCACTTATGTGAGCATTCATTCAGCCTTTTGACTTGGTGTCAGGTGAAAGTCTATGAGGTTGTGCTCCTTTCTCTAAGTTGCTCTTTTTCTAGACTGATGACATATTAGTATATTAAGAAGGAAAATAGTTAAGAAATGTATTTTTTTCTCTTTGGGCTGGAGCAGAAGAACCAGGAGACATCAAGATCTAGAGTCTGCACTTGCCGGTGGCTCTCTTTCCTTCCCACAGCCTGTAGGGCAGCCCGAGTCCTGCACAGGTGCATTTTGCAATTCTTATTTTTTCAAAGCGTGTGCTGGTGGCTGTTTTTGAAATGCTCAGTTCTCACTAAATAATTTGGGTTTCTAACAGAGACAAAGCTCAGTGCCACTGCCTCCAATTTCCTCCCTTGCTTTTTCATTATTTTACAGTAGAGTGGGAAGTAAGAAGGAGCTCATTAGGTTGAAAGCAGGTCATGGCTTTTGTCTGTTGTAGGCGCCATGTGCACAAATTGAATAGAGGAGTAACTTGTGGATGTGGATGTGGGACCTTGAATGGTGAAGAAGAGGTGGGGAATTACATACTTACTGTCAGGACACAAGGAGCAGTGTAACAGTCTGCAAAATTCCTGTTTGATAAACCAGTCTGAGGCACTGGTGAATCCATTGTAAGTGTGTGGTTAGATGTTTTAAAATCAGGTTAGTAGAGCATTTTGAATAGTGGGAAAGCAAGATATTTTCAGGGCATCCTCAATTAAAGATATCACTGAAGGGGTGGGGAGTGTAGCAATCCTATAAGTGACAGCTGGAATTTTCAACTCTGTTTGAAAGTGATGTTTCACCTAATGAAGCCCAGCCTTTTGTTAAAGTTATTGATATACATGACTTATATTCCTATCAAATCATATTTGCTTTGAGGACATATGAAAAATGATTCATTTTAATGATTATTTTATGGAGTAGACAATAAATAATAGGATGAATAAATCTATTTTGAAAATAATATGTCAGTACATAATTTTTTTGTAACCACAGACTTTCCACATAAGCCAGAGCAGTGATTAGGCTGAATCACTTCTGTTGTGGAAGCGCCGCCCAGGGGCTGGCTCCTGGGGACAGTCTAATGGGGTAGGCCGGCGCTGTGGCTGCCATGTGGCTCTTCTCCATGAGCACATGTGTGTCGGCTGCACTGAGCATGGCCGTGAGTGCTGGGACAGCAGCACAGCCTGGCACCTGCATACCTGGTCCACTCGAGCAGTGAGGACGATCAGTAGTGCACCACTTGTCTCCTGCTTCTCTGTCTTTACAAGTTCCTTTTGCTTCTAACACTCACATAATTATAGCTGAGAAATGCAGAGCTCTTTCCAACCAAGATTCTAGAAATACTTTCTTCTAGCACTTTTATGATTTAGTGTTCTTATGTTAATCTTAAATTCCAAAGGACATTTATTTTTGCATGGACCATAAGACTATAACTTATTTTTCCATGTAGTAGGCAGTTGACTCAACACCATTTGTTATATACACCATCATTCCTCCTTGATCTGAAATGACCTTTATATCTCTTTGTCTTCTGGTGATAGCATTCCAAATAACATTTATCTATTTTCTAAACATTGTTGACAGAATGCTCCATTTTAGGCAGGGGAATATGAAATTCTTTATTTTTGTATAGCTTCTATCCAGTTTTAAATTTAAATAGCACAGATTGGTAATCTGAAATTATCCAGCTCTTTCCTCATGACCCCATTAGTGAGAATGTAGGTGGTAGAGGGCTGTGTATCCTGGGCTGTGCTACGTGAAGGGAAGCAAGGTTTGAGCTTGTACATAGGAGACTTTCTTCCAGCCTGCAGTGATTAAGCAGCTGTGTGTTTCTCTCTCCCACAGAGAGTCTCAGGCTTGTTAGACTGGTTTTATGCTCAGGAAATTTGTAATTAAATACTGCTGGTTAAAAAAAAAAATGTGGTAACTTCTCAAGTTTAATTTATATAAAGCTTTTTATTTTTAAAATTATCACTTACTCACTTTGGATTCACGTTATAAAGATATGGCAGAAACCCCTTTCCACTGAACTCTTGGATAAATGTGTACTATAGTGAGGAGTATTGATACACTTAACTACAAGGCAAGTACAGAAGCTCAAAGAGTATATTCTGAACAGGCAGGAAAAAATTGCATTTCCAAACATATACACATATATACACTATATAACTTTCAGGAATCTATTTTTACTCAAATGAATTGAAATTGCTTTCCATAATCAGTAAGAAAATTGCTAGTAATGATCCAGATAGTTGAACTGTTTGCATTTAACAGGAAGACTGGTAGTAATAATAAAAAGTGAATTCAGTACCTACCGCATATTCTGTACATATTTAATGTCATTCCCCTTAACCCTCATGAAGCCTTATGAGACTGAAAAATAAAAAGTGTTCCTTGATCAGAAAGTGTGGGAACCAAAGTGTTAAACAAAATTAACATATTTCTTTACGTAGAACTAGAGGCCCGGTGCATGAAAATTCATGCACTGGAGGGGGGGGGTCCCTCAGCCCGGCCTGCCCCCTCTCACAGTCCGGGAGCCCTCAGGGGCGGGAGGTGACCTGGCGATCAGGGGAAGGTGACGCCCCATCACCCCTCTGCTGCTGCCACTGCCGGCAGCACAAGCCTCAGCTGGCCCTGGTTACCTGAGCCTCGGGCGGCCCTGGGCAGCTGGGGGGCAGAGGGGACTGCGCGCCGCCATCTTGTGGCTGTGGGCGCCACCATCTTTGAGGGTGGGGCAGTCAATTAGCATATTCCCTCCTTATTGGCTGTGGGCGCCACCATCTTTTGCGATGGTGTGAGGGTCAATTAGCATATTCCCTCTTTATTAGCTAGGATTTTCAGAATTTTTTACATCAATTTACACACACAACAGGCCAAATTGGTACATTCTAATAAATACATAGAAATTGCCTGTGTCTTAATGATGGTAATTTATTATTGGCTCAGGTCTCTCTAGTCCTGTGGTCAACTCAAGATGTTTGCCAGGCCAGCTCAGGACCACAGTAGTGACTGGTGACATGGGACTGGGGTAGGATTTGTGATCTGGGGAGAAAGCAGCACAGAGTGTGCCCTCCACCAGAGGTGACCCTCCTGCAGCATGGTTCATGCGATAGATTGGCACCTGTGTGGACAGGCCAGCAGACCTACAGGCACACCTTGCTTTATTGCGCTTCACAGACACTGCATTTTTTATAAACTGGAAGTAGACCCTTCATCAGCAACAAAAATCACAACTCTCTGAAGGCTCAGATGAGGGTTAGCATTTTTAGCAATAAAGCATTTTTTATTTAAGGTATGTGCATTGTTTTTATAAGTAACCCTGTTGCATACTTAATAGGCTATAGTATAGTGTAAACATAACTTTTATATACACTAGGAAACCAAAAATTTTGTGACTCACTTTATTGTGATATTTGCTGTATTGCAGTGGTCTGGAAATGAACTGCAATATCTCTGAGGGACACCTGTAATAGAAAATCCAGTCTTAGCTGGTTTGGCTCAGTGGATAGAGTATCAGCCTGCTGACTGAAGGATCCTGGATTTGATTCCGGTCAAGGTCACATGCTCCGGTTGCAGGCTCGATCCCCAGTGTGGGGCGTGCAGGAGGCAGCCAATCAATGATTCTCTCTCGTCATTGATGTTTCTATCTCTCACTCTCTCTTCCTCTTTGAAATCAATATATATATATATATATAAAGAAAGTCCAGAGCCCTGGCCAGGTAGCTCAGTTGGTTGGAGCATCGTCCCATATAGCAAAAGGTTGCAGGTTTGATTCCCAGTTGGGGCATGTATGGGAGGCAACTAATCGATGTTTCTTACACCAATGTTTCCTTCTCCCTCTCCCTCTCCCTCTCCCTCTCCCTCTCTCTCTTTCTCTCCCTCCCTTTCTTTCCTTTCCTCTCTCTGAAAAGAAAAAAAATCAATAAAAACATATCCTTGTGTGAGGACTTAAAAAAAAAGTCCAGAATTAGCTTCAAATAAATAACATGTTGATGAAGGTGCCATTTCACATCTGAGGGAAAGATGGGCCATCTTTAATAACTGGTAGTGAGAGATCTGGCTGGCAGTCTGGATTCACATTTTATACCATGCTCTAGGATACTTTTCAAATGGATCTAATGTTTAATGGAACATGGTGCAACTATACAAGTCATAGAACCAAGTCTAGGGCAATTATTTTATAACCTCCAAGTAAAGAAGCCAGAACAAAAGATGAATGAAATAAAAAACTGCTTTTCATATGATAGCATAAGCAAAGTCAAAGGAAAAAATTGAAACTAAGGAAAAAAATTTGTGACTTTGTCATATAGGCCCTCTTCTTAATGAATAAGAGAATGACTAACAACCCTGTAGAAAAAGAAAAAATATGAGTAGATAGTACATAGAAAATACATATGGCATTTCCGTATTTGAAAAGATTCATTCATTACAGAGAAGTGCAAATTGAAACTTTTAGAAATTAAAAATTGAAACTCCAGTGAGCTATCATTCTTCACCCACCACATTGGCAAAAATTCGAAAGTTTGGTAACACTGCATTGGCAGAATTGTGCAGAAACAGGCTCTCTCAAACATTGTTGGTGGAAGTATAATTGCTACAACTTCTCTGGAGGGCAATTTGGCAGAATTTATCAAAATCACAAAAGCATATGCCCGTTGACACTTGAAGCAGTTCCACTTGGCATCATGAGATTCTCTTGGCATCTGAGGAATGGAAAATGTTGTAACATGCTCAGTCACTGCAGCCTTGTTTGTACCCACAGATGATTGGAAACAACCTACATGCCCATCATTGGAGGATCAGTAAAGTAGATCACGCTGTATCCTTGCTGTGAAATACTGCACAGCTATTAAAAAGGAGAAGAAGAGGGTAGAGGAGAGGGGAGGGGTAGAAGCAAGAGGAGAGAGGCATCAAGACGCTCACATGTATTAATGGGAAATAGCCCCACACCTCACTCGCTGTTAGGTGAAAAAAAGCAAGGAGCTGAGGCGTTATGCTAACAAATTTATGTACAGTGTTGGGGGGAAAAGAACATACAGCATATCTATGGCTTGAAAAGGTCGATTTTACTTCTCCCAAAGACCGATAAGAAGTTATGAATTGTACTTCCCTGGCCCAATGGGGGTGGTCTGGGCAGCATGGGCAGTAGTAGGAGGGAGGCTGACTGTATGCATTGTTGGACGTGGATCTTTAAATACGTGAATGTATGTTTGTTCAATAACTTCAGTGGTACTTTCAAAAAATAATCAACATAAGATAAAGGAGGAAAACAGTAGTAGAATTATTTTTAAGCTTCTTCTCCTTCAGTTAAAGAACATAGATTTAAATTTATATGTTTTATCTTAATAGGCAGTAAGTGTATATGTAGTCCTGACAAGTATTTTTGTGGAGTTTAGAAGTACTCGTGGTTTTGTATTTATTATTTTAAAATACATTGCCTTTGAACCGAATAAAATATTTCTTCGCTACATACTTTTTTAAGAAACCCTAAAATTAGCTCCCATGTTGAATCCTTTGCTAATTTTGGCTGTGATAGATGATAGATAGATAGATAGATAGATAGATAGATAGATAGATAGATAGATAATAGAATGATTGCTTGATAGATGATAGGTAGGTTGATGACAAATAGATAGGTGATAGGCAGATAGATAGTAAGCTGCCTCAAGATTTTCAATGTGTTGTATTCAAAATTTAATCTGAAATCTCCTTGTGACTTAAAATGCCTTTTCATAGACACAGTTCATGCAGGTTGTGGTCCAGCCAGCACTTCATGAGTCCCTGGTCCTCACCAGGCCCCTGCACCTTTGTGCTGGATCACCTGCCTTCCCTTGGAGCACTGCCCCATCCCTGCGAGGACTGCCTGTGTCTGCCCTGGTCCTTGTCCCACACTGTCCTCATCACTGTTGCTTCGTAATAAGCTTGAAATGAGAAAGAGTGAGTTTTCCAACTTTGTTCTCTTGTAGGATTGTTTTGACTCTCTAGGTCCCATGTGTTTCTGTATGAACTGTAGGATTAGCATTTCAATTTCTATAAAAAATACAGGTGGGCTTTTGACAGGAATTCCATAGACTCTGTACATCATGAGTATTGTCATCTTAATAAGATTCAGTCTTCCAGTCTATGAACATGGTCATAAACACAATCTCTACCTTACCGTCAGTGTCAACCAGGACACATATCAGTCCCCCACTCAAAGACTACGTGCCCAGTTGGCTCAACTGCTGCTTTTTCCTGGGGATCTAGACATGACCCTGTTTGGAATGCTATCTAGATCACCTGACTTCTGCATGACCTGTCCTTGATGAGCCACTTTGGTGGTGCCATTCCAGTCTCTACCCGAAAGTTCTGTTTTCTGAAAGAGTCACTTTTGGGCTAAATATCATTCAGAATTATTTAGCAGAAGGAGTCCAGTCTGTTTATTATTTGATTAATCTTGTGACATGTTTAACCGAATGTTGCGTGATATTCTCAAGTGTAAGGACTGTTTGCCCCTACTTTGTACTTATTCTCCTTTAAATGATGGTGACATAATATGTTATAGCTTTTACTTTTTTGGCTTGGATTGGAATAGTTCGGTTTTTGTAAGTGAGAAAAGCTTTTTATCTCAATATCTTAAAAAGTTTTATGTTGCACAGCATTAGATGTGGAAAAGTAGATTTTGACAGCATACAAATACAGTTACCCATGAGATATAGGCAACGTATCTGTTCTCCTTTTTTACATGTATTTAATGTTTCTTATGTGTGTGTATAAAACAGACAATTTAAATACATATACACAGATGTGCTATACTTAAATGTATATAGTGTATAGATAGCATAAGTAAAAATATATGTGTATATATTAAGTTCCATAGCACTTTTCCTCATTTTAGTCTGTATTTTTTTAAATTAAATCTTTATTGTTCAGATTATTACATTTGTTCCTCTTTTTTCCCCCCCATAACTCCCCTCCTCCCAGTTCCCGCCCCACCCTCCGCCCTCACTCCCCACCCACTGTCCTCATCCATAGGTGCA
>NW_005355584.1:6180259-6232260 GCF_000412655.1 Myotis brandtii
CTCAGCCAGCCTTCCTGTGGTTCTGGGTGATGTCTGTTCCGTCTTTTAGTTGTATTTTTGAAGTGGTTGTTCGAGGCAGCAAACTCCGGCGTTAACCTATGCTGCCATCTTGGTTCTCCTTTAGTCTGTATTTTTAAATGAAAAGAAGCCTCTCAGCCTTTTTAATATTCACTTCGTTCTCTGCTTGCTTCAGTAATAGTCCCTTGATTATTAGGGTTCCACATGCCACTTGGGTACTAAGAGATGTTGGTTTATTTTTGTGTGAGATACACCCTTCTCTAAAACAAAATACTCTGTCTTCAAAGTCATCCTTCTTTCACTGATGATTAGGATTCGTTGCTTACATTGTCTCTCATCTAAGTGTGCATCCTGTATTGAAATGGGTATATTCTGGTCATTTTGATTTCTCCACTTGATCAGTGATTGTCTTTGATGACTCTTAATGCCTGGCTTTTTCCATAAGGAAATAATACAGGAATTGCCAGCCCTAATAAACTGCTAGTTAGGAATTGTAATGGCTTTGTTTTCTCTCCGCAGTGTCAGTGAGCAAGGGTGAGTCTAGTAGGTGGAACACGTGGCAGGTCTGCAGAGTCAGGGGCAGAATCTGGAGCAGTTCTCCCAGCTGGTGGGAACTCCAGCTGTGGTCCTCTTCGTCACAGAAGAGGATCTTTCTGCATCCCTGTCAGATATTTCCTGTTACTCTGTCAACAAAGGGCAGAGCTGTTATTCCAAGGATATCTACACATCAGGGGACTCTACCACCTGCCATTTTCTGGAGTGTTCTGGTACCTTTGCTCTGTGAGTGCTGTAAGTAAGGAGGGCTGGGCTGCACTAAGAAGCACTGGCCTTGGGAACAGAAAACCTGTACCAGATCCGACTCCGCCAAGTTCTACCCCATGGCCTCCACAGTCCGCTTATCCCAAGTCAGGCCGTCCTCTGTATGACCGTGCCAGGTCTTCACCCGGGGGACAGCTCCAAGGTGGAAGGCCACTGGAGGCACAGGAGCTGACATTAGGTGCTTACTATTCGTCCTCCCTGGTACGATGGTTATTAATTAACAATAGGTATTTATATGAAAAGCAAGCTTGGTGATCCAGTGTGACAAGAAGGAGAGGCTGTGTTTGCATATGGTCGCTAACTGTCTTACATTAGTCCAGGTCGGCGATTTTCCACCGTTGTGCGCAGGAATTTTTACATGCAGTGCCTGACTAGTTAGGGGCACTGACCTCTTTTCCCTTAAATTGTCAAATAAAAAATGACAACAGTCAACACAACAATAGCCATCTGATGTGAATGAATCAAAATTATTCCTATTTTTATTTTGGTCAGATTGGCAAAAAAGTTTTTTTTTTTCTTGGTATGCCATGGAAATTTAGTAATTAGTTTTTGTGTGCATGGGATGAAAAGGGCTGAAAATCTTTGGTCTGAGTTCTAAGAGCCCTTGTCAGAGGCAGGCTGGGAACAGCTGAGAAGGTCTCTGTTGTTCCAGTTCCTCCTCCTCTACCTTCTCTTTCATGTATGTTGTTGTTTTAAATTTATAAAAAATGTAAATACTAACATATAAATCATTAAAGTCTATTTGGAAAATAAAGAGAAGAGGGCATTGCTGTGTAGCTGCATGAATATCTTGGTGTGTTTCTAGTTTAAACACAGGGATTTGTCTGAATTACTCTTTCTGACCGTACGTAGTTGGGTACATACATTTGATGGCAGACCCCGCCTGTGGACGGGCAGGAGGTGGCAGACCCCTTTCCAAAGGAGCGTCTCTTAGATCCAGTATGGGACGTTCCTGTGAAACAGGATACCCCTTAGGAGACAGGTACTGGGCAGGAGGCAGGTACTGCCCCGGTCCCCTCCTCTGTGGAATTCTGTTCCTAGTGCCATATTCATGAGCTTGGCCTTGCTGAGGTGATATTCTCCATACTCCTCTTGTCATCTAGGAATGGGTACCTGGCTCTCACATCCTGTGCAGCCTTTACATGTGAGTGATGGCATAGTTACTGTGAAATGTTGGGTTACGGCCATTTTTGCATTCTTCACCAGTGTTTCCCGGGTGCACACACTGAAAAGTGACTCTTACACACAAATGCTACCACTGAGCAGAGCTGAGGTGAGGGGCGCTCCATGCAGGTACTTCCCAGAGCCTTCTGTGACATGGGACCTGATGGCTACCACCGTGTCCCCACCTTGTTCAGCCGTGCAAGCTTTTCTGCAAGCACGTCCATCCTGCTGGGTTTTGTTCCCCCAAAGGGCCTCAGGAAGTGCCCATAAGCAGACTGCTCGATTTTCCTCTGGCATTTTTTGCTCTGTAGGAAATCTGAGGCTGGCCTGATTTTTTGTTTGTTTTTTTTCTGGTTAAATTTGAATGGGACTCTTTTTGTTACTCATCTAACAGTGACAAGGACAAAAGAAAGCAGCAGTGCCTGTGTTCAGAGGGGTCTGGGTGTGCAGTCCTGTTGCAGAGATGGGGAGGGAGGAGCAGGCGGGACCTGGGCTTTGCACAGCAGGTCCCCCATCTCTGGTCAAGTCAGGCCTTGCGTCTTGGAATCTGCAAGAACACTGGGTGAGGAGCTGACTCCTGTCTTCAGGTCAGTTGGGTGCAGAGTTGTCATTTTCAGTCAGAATCTGCACAGTACAAGGGAACTCGGTGGCACTTAACGTGTTGCCCACATGGGGGTAGGGGGCGTTTCTAGCTGCTCTCCTAGCTGTAAACTGTTTCCGAGCCTTTCTGGAAGGCACTTACACAACAGGACTTAAAGCCAGAGCTGTTTTATTTCCTTGAAGCTGCAGATTCATGGAGGTGACGGTGTGGCCTCTCATGCTGGTCCTCAGTGTGAAGGGCGTGCTCTCGGGGTGAAAGAAATGCCTTTACTGCCCTCACGGGGTACGAGAATAATTTGATATTAAAATGAAAGGACCTGGCACTTTGTACTTTCAGTTCTGCATAGAATGAATCTTGAAGGTGAAAGACCTACTCAGAAATGAGCACCAGGGTGACAAGAACTATGGACCTCGTAAGAGGAGTGTTTGTACAAGGTAGCACTAGTACGTAGTGAGAAAGGTGCCCAACACATTGTAGGCCTTTGTGTTAGCTTATGCCAGTGTTTGTGGTCTGATGTCATCTATTGGGCCTTAATTCATTTCCTTTTCTTTCTTACTTTCTTGGTAGGTCAAACTGTGCTGAAAATATCCGCAAACACATTTTACATACTGGCAAACACGAGGGGGTCAAGATGTACAACTGTCCCAAGTGTGACTATGGCACAAATGTCCCTGTGGAGTTCCGGAACCACCTGAAGGAACAGCACCCTGACATCGAGAACCCTGACCTGGCTTACTTGCATGCAGGTAAGGGCTGCAAGTCTTTCATATGTGCGGTTTTTAAGAGCACTTCATTTTATTCATCACAGTAGTTATGATGCAATTTGTCCATTACGGCCATTTACTTTAATGTCTTAGAGTTCGTGACAGTATCTGCTCCAAGACTTACAACAGAGGACATTCCGGTCTTATCCCACTCAACTAGAAAACAGTCTAAATATGACAGAGTAATCATCCAAGGACAACAAAGTTAATAATAGCAAATATTCAAAACAGTTTAACTGAAATTATAATTGTTTGCGCTTCATATTTTGACTGATAAAATTTTAAATTTATTTTCACAAACTATTTGTGATTGAAAGTGTTATGCCCAATTGCTTTGGACCACGGTTTTCCAGTGAATACCTGGAAAGGAAGAGCATCTGACCAAGGAGAGAGTGGAACAGCGAGGGTGGGGGGACATGGTGCCTCATTCCCAGGAAGTTAGGAGGGCTCTGTTGCCCAGGACATGTTGGTGATGGCAGAGGCTGCTCCATTCTCCTAGCCTCGTTGGATCACATCAGGTACCCTGGAAGGATCTGAGATGTAGCACCAGCTTATGGTTTAATTAACAGCATGCCTGAGTGTGGAATCTTACTGTGCAGAAGTACAAAGTGATGGGTATGAGTGTGGGCAAGTATCTCAGGAAGTTCTGTGTTTATATCATATCCATGGGTACAGGGATGTTTTAGGCAGTGACTTTGGGATCAGTTAGAGCTGCTTTTAGTGTCTGTTTCTTTCTTATTTGCCATGTGACCACAGGTAAGCTGATCTCATCATACCTGAGATTTCTCATGTGTAAATCCATGTGGTAGTATCTGTTTAAAGCAGTGATTGCCAACCTTTCGGACCTCACGGACCACCAGTGGTCCGCAGACCACTGGTTGGCAACCGCTGGTTTAAAGGATCATTGTGAATTTAAGAAGGTAATGGCTGTGAAGCTATGAGGCTCTCAGCACAGTACCATCTATGCCTGGCTTGACTGGGGATCCTGGGTGTGGGTGATGCTGGGAATGTGACAACAGTGTCTGAAAGACATGGGACATTCCACCCACAATGCAACACTTGGTTTGCAAATATGTAAACACTGCTCATATACTCTCTACAATAAAAGAAACAGAACTTGGTGGTAATTTGAATTAGCAGAATATCTATACATTGGACAATGTCTGCATATAAGGTTATTGTAGTTTTCTGCTGATGTCTTGTTTCCAGTGTCTTTGCTTATGCCCACATGATTGACTTTTTAAAGTATTAGTAGAAGTTTTGATTTCGTAATCTCTGTTGTATCCAGGGATAGTTTTGAAAAAGAAAAACAGGTCAGTTGTCTGCATTTTGGTGATGTTACTGAAGAGGTTTTGAACTGCACTGATGAAGTGAAATTGAAGCATCTTCTGCCATCAGTCCCTGTGGGTTCTGCATTAATATGAGTGCCTGACAGCAGATTCCAGAACTGCTGCGTCTGAAAGGGCCAAGCAGAGCCAGCTCAGGTTGTGGTTGTCTGCAGTGCTGTTTCAAGTCCTATCTGCGCCTCTTCTCAAGGTGCAGCTGATTTGTGCTATCTCTCTCATCCGTGGCTCCAATTAGACATGAAAAGTGGGTTATTCCCCTAAAGTAAAGTATCTCTAACTTTTAAATGAAGGAGACACCAGAGAAAGGGGGGGAAGCTGCCTGGGGAAAACGTTCCCTTTGCCATCCTGCACCAAGGGAGACTGCTGTGCAGAATGAGAAAATGACCCACCTTTCCTTGTATGTGTGGGATGCTCGGGTGTATACCCTACTTTTCTGTTGATATTTTTATAATTCTGTGAAGACTTGTTCTTCCATGTAAGTCATAGTAGCAGTCCTCAGTATTTTCACAAAACAAAATCTGTAGGTACATATAGGTGTCAACTGTGTATTCCTTCTTCTAGGCAAAATATTGCTCTTCAGTAATTCTTTTGCTTTGGTTAAGAGAAAACTTTAAACAGGTAAATTGTTTAGATTGACTGAGTCTTTCTTCAGCCTTACAACTACATCATTTGTAATACGTTTAAGAATGTGTGAAATGAGCCTTCCTCCGGCTCTAAGCATTGTGCCTAAGAAAGTTTTCTTGAGAATTCCAAAGGACAGACTTTGAGTTGTGCCGGGGCAGCTCAGAGGTTTGCTGCTGGGGGAGTAAGCTCCCTGCTTGTGGACAGAGTCTCCTGGAAGACTCAGGCGTAGCCTGGCCACTTTCCGAGAGTACGACACCAGTCAGGACTGAAGGTGATTGAGGTATTTCAGGGTTTTCTCTGAGAAGCCTGGACTTTAACTGTATTAAAGGTTAACATCTTTTCTAAAGGTGATGATCAAGTTTTGTTCTCTTTTCAGAGGAAATTAAGCATTAAGTGAAGACATGGTATTTCCCCAAATTTCTTGTATTTTTCTGCTGTCATAGTTTTTTTTAAAAACATTTAAATTAATATGATTTTCATCAGTTCTTACATAGTAAGACTTAATCATTTAAAAATATTCTTTAAATTATTACCTGAACAATGCTATATAGCAGATGAATCTGTCATACTCTCTTCACAAATTGGGATTTTCATATTCTCTAAGATAAGCAATTTTTTAATTCTTTAGAACATATTATTTAACTGCATTTAACCCTCTTCCATGGCATTTTCCTCTTACCCACTTATGAGAATAAGAATGGGAAAGTTTGAGTCTTATATCTAAACTCCAAATCTCTTTTCTTTCTAATGGTAACTAATTCAGAACCATTTAAACTGTACTTAACTGATTCCTTAATTCTCTCCAAATGTCTTACTTCATACTCAGGCAGATGAAATTTCATCTTCCACCTCTGAGCCCATTTGCTTAATTTCACAGTTAGGATGAAGCAGCTGCACCCTTTGTCTCTTCACCACCCCCTTGGTTCAGCGGGATATTCAGATTTCCTAAAATAAATGATTTTCTCCACCATTAATTAAAATCATTAGTCTTCTGATACGTAGACCTTGGAGATGTAGTCTTCTCCCCAATTCCCAGGCCCTCTATTTTTAACCCTGTTACTTTCATCCCCTTTTGTTAGTTGGATGCTCTGACACATGTCATGACGTTTTGTATAAAATTCGTTTTGTGGAAAGGTCCAAAAATCCCAGAAAATCCTGACAGTTTCTCATTGGTTCTCCCTTACCTAAACCAATTATTACTTCAACCTAAAAAGGAAGGAAATTTTTTCTGACAGAGCCTTTGGTGAATCTGTGCTGACTCACTCCTATTAATGTGTACCTCCCCAGATGTATCATTAAGCTCATCCATAACTATCATCTCAAATTTTCTTCCTAATATAGATGTTAGACTTGCAGTCTATAATTTTCAGCCTCTCCCTGCTTGCTTTTTCACCTTCAGACTGGATCCCTTGTTTTCCAGTCTCTGATACTTACCAACTAACAAAAGACTTCCTAAAATAATTAACAATTCAACAATTGGATTCTTTAACCTCAGTTACCATCCATGGGTTAATTTACTATCTTTCTAATGGCTGCTAAATGTCTTTGTTCCTTTCAAACTCCTGTCTAAATCTTCTCTCTCCTCTGTAAGGCTCTGTCCTCTGTGTTCAGCATGACAAGGCCCATTGGGTATTTTGGTAACTGGCTTTCTCTTTGAGTCTTTTTCACTCTCACTCCTGTTGGAGTTCCTAAGTTTAGAACTATCTTACATTCCTTGAGGTCAGTGGGTGAGCAATGTCAAGATTATCATCAACCACTTTTTCAGTAATATAATTGCTCTCTAGGACTATCATCT
Organism: Myotis brandtii; assembly: GCF_000412655.1. Lineage (NCBI taxonomy): Eukaryota > Metazoa > Chordata > Mammalia > Chiroptera > Vespertilionidae > Myotis > Myotis brandtii. The sequence continues at coordinate 6,187,391 of NW_005355584.1, forward strand.
CATTGGTGATGTTTATCGGCACTGTTTACTGGTAAGTTTAGCAGACCCTCTATATTCAGCACCACCTGTCTTTTGTTGAATTATTACTGAAATCAGTTTTTTAAAACATAATTATACATTATTTTTTAAAAAAAATATTTTTATTGATTTTAGAGAAGAAAGGAGAGGGAAAGAGAGATAGAAACATCAATGATGAGTGAAAATCATTGATCGGCTGCTTCCTGCACGCCCCCTACTGGGAATCGAGCCCACAACCCGGGCATGTGCCCTTGACCAGAATCGAACCCAGGATCCTTCAGTCCCCAGGCTGATGCTCTATTCACTGAGCCAAACCGGCTAGGGCTCATTATACATTCTTAAATATTTTAAAATGTCATCTGCCTATGAATACATGTTTTTTTCTAACTTTATTGTGTCTGAAAGCTACCTTTATCTGCTTGACACTGTGGAGCAGGGGTAAGGAAATATTTGCCACCCTGTGTCTATCTGGCCCACCCTCTGCCACTGCCTTCCCAGGGCCCAAAGGCCATCCTATTTGTATCTCTGTAGGGTGTCCTGTTTTAGGTGGTTAGTATGTGGTACTGAAGAGCTCTATTATTTTACAGTCATGTTTTGCCTTTTGAATTACAAAGAATGAAAGAGAAAGGGTAATAATTGTGTCTGTGCCAAACTTTTTTGCTAGGCCATTAAATCTTCCAAACAAGTCTTTGTTAGGTGCTATTCTGATATTATTTCATGATTTTAGAAAGTAGGGCTTGAAGAGGTTACCTTGCCTGAGGGGGATACATAACTGCATTGTGGCCCATTGAAGTTCATGCCTGTTTGTCTCCGAAAGTTTTCCAATTGCATAATCCTGCATATGCATGGGTTTAGAAAAGAGAGCAAACAGCACCTGTAGTTAATGAGATTCTTATCATGGAAGCCTTAACATTATGGAGTTTTAAGATTTCAGATAATCTGTAAACATGTAGTAGGAAGTAGCATGACATGTATGATTGAACAAAGCACTAGGACAAATGTTTTCACAGCTGTACTGCTGCTAGTGCAGAGGCTGGTGAATGGCCGGACAGTGAACTAGGGGGTTTAGTGTCCTGAGATTATTGCTGTTGAAATATGTGACTTTAAGCAAGTCACTCAACCATTCTGTGACTGCATTCTCAATTGCAAAATGAATAACTGTGTTTAGCCTTTCTTTTGAATATGAGGTTCAAGTGAAATAATGCCTATGAAAGAGCTTTAAAAATTATCTGTATTGAGACATTCTTTACCAGAAAAGCTAGTGGCCTTTGTTATTGCTGTTTTAATAGTAGGAAATAGAAAGAAAGGATTGGAATGAGTTTGTATGTATTTTAATTTGCCATTAAGAGTAATGAATCTCATACTGTGGATATGTGTGTGTGTTAGTGGTCATACATGTATTAGCATGACAGTCTGCACAGATATCCAAAGTTAGGTCAAAAATGTCTGTAAACAACTTTTTTTCAGAGTGGAAACTTATCACCTAATTTATTTGAATTATTTCTAGTCTTTGTATGTTACCTTCTATATATTTCTAAAACTAATTTTTATAAAAAGAATATAATTCTGAAATAATGTCCTTCCTAGTGTATATTTTAATATTCTGTGAAGTCCATAATGGCACTCACAACATTTAAAATAAAGTCAGAACACACAATTAAAATAGAGCTTTTATTAGTAACACCTAATAAAATTGGCTAAAGGTATCAAAAATTCATGTAAATCTATTCCATTTATCATCTTTGATGATTTTGGGCCCTGAGAGCTCTTAGGCTCCTCTTGCTACTTTATCTTACAGAGAAGTTATAAAGTACTGTTTAAGTTTTTCCAGAATAAAACCTCTATCCTCTTTTTTTGTTGGGAGGCCTAGCTGAGTATAACGAGCCTGTAGAATCCAGAGCCGCTGGGGAACTTGCTCAGGCTCTCTCCTGGCTGCCGCAGGTTACACCGGCACTTGCAGTGCAATCACCTCATCAGCAGGCAAAACTGTGATTTATTTGGACTGACATTTGCAGCATTTATGAGCTGAATTCTGAACATTAAATTTTTTTTAAAAAAAAAGGAAACAAAATTGTGATCTTATCCCCCCTGACAACTTCATTTATCAAAATTTTAAGGGGAAAAAAATTGATCCTGGAAGTTACAGTGGGGGCAGTGTGATTGTATCAGATGATTGATATGGCTTTATTTTTATAGACCGTTTACCAACTGTTTAGTTCAGTATAATTTATATATTAAAACCTTTACACTTCCTCACAGACATACCTCGACCCCGACTAAAATGCAGTTTCATGTGAGGGGAGCAGGCAGGTGCTGACAAGGCCTGCAGCTGATGGTGCCATCAGCGGAGAGCAGCACTACTGGTCTTTAAATTACGAGGGAAGTTTGAGTGTACTGTGTAATTAGCTCTGAAGTTTCGTTTAGAAGACGTGAAAATGCACCTTATGATTCACTTGCAATTTCATTATTTCTATTTCCAGTGAATAGAATTGGCATTTAGCAAGTTGTCTGATTTTACTTTTTATTTTGAAATAATTTAAAACATACAGAAAAGTTGAAAAAATAGTACAGAAACTTCCATACATTTTTTTTTACTCCGCCAAATGTGGACCTCACAGATAGCTGCAATACGTGTCCACCGAAGGGTTAGTGCTGGCCCAGTGCCTTTCCTCGCTGTGTACTTGATGCAGGTCTCCCAGATTCCCCTTGTGTTGTTTCCTTCTCCAGAGCTCAGCTCAGGCACCAACTCATCCTTAGCTACTTGTGTCTGCTCAGTCTTCTCCAGTACATGGCAGTTTTTAGTCTTTCATCATCTTTCATGTCCTTGAGACTTTTAAAGAATATGTATCAGTTATTCGCACACTGTCACTTATTTTGCATTAGTCTGATGTTTACTCCTGATTAATCAAGATGATTTTTTTTTTTTTTTTTTTTTTTAGAATTCCCCAGAATAGCTGTGTAGCATATCAGGGGTACATCATGACAGACAACATAACCTGGATGGTCTATACGTGGTATCTCTCTGTTTCTCTACAAAAGATTTATTGTTATCCCCTGTATAATTAATGCACATTAGGGAGAGATAATTTCAGATTATGCACATCTCCTCAAGCATTTGCCCACTGATTTTTTACATTTATCAGTGAATTCTGCCTACAACAAGACCTGTGGAGACCTATTGATTTTCCCTTTCCCTCATTCCTTCTACCATTTAAGTGGAATTCTTCTTTAAGGAACACCTGTTCCTTCTCTCCCAGTTTTTTTTTAAACTTTAAATTCTGTATTATTTAAAGAATTATATATGTCTCCTTCTTTTTTACAACAGCTTAGTACATAGTGTAGATGTATGACAGTTTTTTAATCTACTCATCTGCTGATGGGCACTTTGGCTGTTGCCAAATCTTAGCTATTGTAAATTGTGCTGCTATGAACATAGGGGGTGGAGGGTGCATATATCCTTTCTGATTGGTGTTTCTGATTTCTAGAAGTGGGATCACTTGGTCAAATGGGAGTTCCATTTTTAATTTTTTGAGGAAACTCCATACTGTTTTCCACAGTGGCTGTACCTGTCTGCATTCCCACCAGCAGTGCAGAAGGGTTCCTTTTTCTCCGCATCCTCGCCAGCACTTGTCATTTGTTGATTTGTTGATGATAGCCATTCTGACAGGTGTGAGATGGTACATCATTGTCGTTTTAATTTGCATCTCTCAGATGATTAGTGACTTGAGCATGTTTTCATGTCTCTTGGCCTTCTGTGTGTCCTCTTCCGAAAAGTGTCTATTTAGGTCCTTTGCCCATTTTTTTTATTAGATTGTTTATCTTCCTTTTGTTAAGTTGTATGAGTTACCTATAAATTTTGGATATTAAACTCTTATCATATATAACATTGGCAAATATATTCTCCCATGCAGTGGGCTCTCATTGTTTTGTTGATGGTTTCTTCTGCTGTGAAGAAGCTTTTTATTTTGATGTAGTCCCAGTTGTTTATTTTCTTCTTAGTTTCCATTGTCTTATGAGCTGTGTTGGTAACGATATTGCTGTGACATATGTCTGATATTTTGGTGCCTATGGATTCTTCTAAGATTTTTATGGTTTCCCATCTTATGTTTAAGTCCTTTATCCATTTTGAGTTTATTTTTTGTATGGTGTAAGTTGGTGGTCTAGTTTCATTTTTTGTATTTTACTAATTTCTATTCGTATGAACTCACTTTACTCTGTGGCTTATACATAGTTCAATGACACTGTTACTTGTTTCTTGCTGAAACTGCTCCAGCTCTGCCATACTGGGCTCTTCCATGGGCTGCTGTATCCTTTGACTCACCCTGTCCTTTCAGGAGCATCTCTTTGCTCTCAGGCAGCACATGTGCTCCAGGCTCATTGGTGATTTCCCCGCCCTTGTCCTGATACCCACCTCTTCTTCCAGGAGCGCTGGTTCCTGTTTTGGAGAGTAGAATTCAGAAACAGAGATGTGTTCTCTGTGTGTGTTCATTGCTTCAAGCCCCCTGCTTGTGTGCCTTCTCAACATACAGAACCAGGAGACCTACATGTGTACAGTAACCCTGTGTTCCCGTGAATATACATTGTTTTACCTGTCCGACTCCCAGTCTGTCTAGATAAATTATCTTAGGCCTAGATGTTAAAACCTAAAATTTTGAAACCATTAGAAGAAAATATAAACAAATGCTTGTGATCTTCGATTAACCAAGGGTTTCTTGGATATGATACCAAAAGTACAGACAATAAAAGAAAAAATAGATAAATTGAACTTTGTAAACATTAGAAACTTTTATGCCTAAAAGAATACCATTAAGAAGATGAAAGGAAAACCTATAAAATGGAAAAATAAACTATAAATCTATCTGATGAGGGAATTGTATACAGAATATATAAATAAAACTTATAACTTAATAATAACTAGTCAAATAACCTAATTTAAAAATGGCAAAGGATCTGAATAACCATTTATCCAAAGAAGATGTGTAAATATCCAGTAAACACATGAAAAGATGCTCAACATCATCACATGTCAGAAATGCAAATCAAAACCACAATGAATTACAACATCTAGATTGTTTACTTTTTCTGGCAATTATAAATAGAATTGTTGTAAGCATTCACATATAGATTTCTGTGTGAAAGTTAGGTTTCATTTCTCTTGGGCAAATAAATACTTGAACATAAGCTTCCTGGATGATATGTGTATATTAAACTTTTAAAGAAAACTGTTTTCCAAAATATCTGTACATTTTATATTTATACTGGGGCCCAGTGCACGCATTCGTGCACCTTGAAAGGAACTGTGGACCACGAGGCAGCGGTGGGCACAGGGGTGGGTCTCGACCCATCCTCTGCGACCCTGCCCGGCCCCTTGTGCTGCAGCCCCTGGTCCCCTCTCTGCCAGCAACCCCACTCCTGTTGCTGCCGCTCCCATGTGCTGACGGTGCCAGCCCTGCTCGCACCTGTTGACGGCACAGAGCGATTGGGGCCGGTGCCAGCAGCAAGTGCAAGCAGGGCTGGCGCCATCAGTGGGTGTGAGCGGTGGCTGCTGCCCCAGTCGCCCCTCAGGAACAGGGGGAGATGGAGAAGCCCTCAGGGGTGATCAGGGCTGGCAGCCACTGCTCATACCCGCTGATGGCGCCGAGCAATCGGGACCAGTACTGGGTGCTGGCAGTGGGTGTGAGCAGCGGCTCCAGCGCCAGCTGCAGGTACAAGCGGGGCCGGTGCCAGCAGCGGGTGCAAGCGCTGGGCAGGACCACGGCACACAGGAGCAAGGAATTTTCAGTAACCACCAGAGACTCACCCGAGTGATAGCGACCAGCACCCCACCTTGGTCTGGCGCTCCCGCTCACCTACTTCACCATCCTGCCTTGGCCAACGCCCGCCATGTTCCGCCCACACACCCTGGTGGTCAGCACACATCATAGCAACCAGTGTTCAGTTGTTTGGTTGTTCTGCCATTCGGTCTATTTGCATATCAGCCTTTTATTATATAGGATTTATATTTATATTTGAGTTTTTTACTTAACTGGAATAGTTTCATTTTTGCAATACAAAAAAATTCTGGAGGTTAATTACACAACAATGTAATATATTTAACTGTACTGCACTATACACTTAAAAATAGTTAAGATGGTGCCCTGGCTGGTATAATTCAGGTGCCTGGAGCATGCAACTAAAGGTCTTGGGTTGGATTCCCAGTTGGGGCACATGCGGATGGACGTTCCTCACATTGATGTTTCTCTCTCTCTCTCTCTCTCTCTCTCTCCCTCTCTCACTCTCACCCTCCCTCCCTCCCTCTGTCTTCCTCTCTCTCTAACATCAATAAAAGCATGTTCTCAGGTGAAGATTAAAAAGTAAAATGGTAAATTTTATGTTGCCTGTATTTACCACAGTTAAAATTTTTAAATATAAATACATATAAAAACTCAATTGCCCTTATCTTTTATATATCTTGTATATATATATCTATATTAGAAAATATTAAATAGGTTTGTCTGTTGGTGAAGGGTCATTAGGAAAGTGAGTTGATTGGGATGGGGAAAATGAAAATGGGGAAGTTAATACAGAAATTATACTAATTGGCTTAAGACTCTAAAATTCAATAGACCAAAAAGATGTTATATGATACATGCTAATCAGTATCTGAAATATATAAATCAATTGAGTAAATTTACAAAGTTAATTTATGCAGAAAAAATATGAAGAAGCAAAATATTTTAGCTTACAGACATGCTTACCCTTTCTTATTTTTTCCATTTTTTATTTCTAAGTAAGATTAAAAACACTTAAATACATTCTTTTAATAGATGAAATCCATCATAGTAATGTCGTCACTTAAATCACCTAATAGCTTTTATTGCAGCAGAACATAGTGAGTCCCCGACTGAGTAAAACAGCATTTTTGATGGCTGGTCTAGATCCTTCCTAAAATGCTCTGCTCAGGCAAGTTCACCCTTGTCACAGCTATTACTGCCATTTGTTGAGGAGCATGTCAGCGTGATTGGCAGAGAGTCATTCTTTCATCTTATGAAAAATCATAATTTTAATGCATGCTTAAAATAGAAACTGAGCATAAATGATTTCCTGTTTATAAAGGAAAAGGCGAGACTCCTTTGCAATTAATGTAGATGAATGATGCACATGGCATGGAATATAAAATTTAATTTTCTTTTTATTGGGAGAGAATTCTTTGTGGGGGAACTGCCTTTCAGGATTTCTTCTGCATTCGTTGTCTGGTTCACTAGGGCAGAATGAATTACAATACCAGTTTCTTTCCATATGTTGGCCAGGGACAGATTTAGGAGTAAGGTTTATGCCAATTAATCTCTTTTAGTGATAAATGTCTTAGAGTGATTAAATAAGTTAATATTTGTAAAGTACTTACAATAGTGCCTGGCATATATTAAGTGATCTGTAAGTATTTAATTAATAAAATATTGAACTGAAATTACTCTATGTCTTCTGGGTTCTTTTTAATTATGCCAGTAGGTGCTGCTCTTGAGTGACAAGAGTAGATCTTCCAAGTTATATTTTACATGCACATAGGTACCCTGGACTGTTGGCATAACTGGCATATTCACATTTTTATACCCTTTTCTCTGGATTAAAAATGTTGTTAGAAATGAAAGATACATGAAAGAGACATGAAAATGCCTAGGTTGTTTTCTTGAAACTTTAGAGTACTGTTTGGTAGTTCTGTGGTTGGTTTCAGCTAAGTCTCTATTTTTTTAAGAGGTACTCATCTCATGACCTTTCCCACTTGTCAGGTGGTTAAGTATCATATTTAACATTCTTTATGTTAATAAACAAATATTTATTGAATTCATTGACATTTTTTGTAGGGCATTTAGTTAACGCTCTGAGCTTGTGGTACTTCTTGGCTCTGTTAGATTAACCTTGATGTTCAGACAGCGTGAGCTTCAGGCTTAATCAAAGACTCCACAGAAGAGGGGCCAGATGTAGATCCTCTTATACACGTTTAGCTGTAATGGAATTTAATGGAATTTGTAAGCGCTCATATAGAACGCGTGTGGTAGACAGTGTTTGCTATAGGGATGGAACGATAGTGCTCAATTCAAGTGCAAAGAAAGATGATATATCTCAAGTGCAGGAAGGCAAGCTTGGGGGACTTGATTTTGTGAGAACGAGGACTGGGAGAGGTGCACAGAAGAGACAGGTGGCACTGAGCAGGTTAATAAGTGGACTATCTGCGGAGTGAGTTGAAAAGGTGGACTGCATAAACCATGCAGTAAATGCCAAAGGACCAAGAGAGATAAAGCAGAGATAACCCTTTAAAATTTAAAAGTGGCTTAGTACAATTTAGGTTTCCTTTTCTTTCACTTGACTGTAGTTTTAAGGTGTCATCTTTGTCCATATTTCTGGTCTTTTCCCACAATATATAATGAAAAAAAGTTTTTTTGTGGTCTATGCTTTTAGATCAGGAGTCTTTAACCAGTCAAAGAATTAATTTTGTTTTTAGATATAACTCTGTTTTAAGACTTATTTTTTTCACCCAATTTCTCTAAGAAAATGTGTTGGACATTTTAAGAATGTTTATGTTCAGTTTGAAACATATCAAATTAAAAAAAAATTTTTTTTACATTTGAAATCCAGACCTATATATTTTCATTATTTATGGCCGGATTAGTTTGTGTGTGTTCATCTTCTATGCATTAAGTTGTCAAGATAGTTACCTGTTACATTAATATGTATAATCATTTTCACTCAACATGCAAGAAACAGTAGTTCATTATCATAACACAAATAAAATTGAATGTGCTTGGCCTAAAGCTTTGATTTAGACCTGAAGTATGATGGTAATTTACTTAAGCATTTTATCTGTGTGTTTGTATTCATTCACACATCATTGTTATGTGTTCCTGCTCTGATCAGTGCCCCTCTGAGTGAGCCCTGAGCTTCTACACAGTGAGGGACAGGACATTCCTCCCCACCACTGCTTCTGTCTCCTGAGCAAGTAGAGTTCCTGGAAGATTTCCTCAAGTGTGTGGCTTGCTTCTGCTGCTAAGGCAGCCATACATAGGTGTAAATATGTCTCTCTTCTCTGCATCCAGCTCAGCTAGAGAGTGGTCCGGTTCTTGAGTGGGGGCGGCTGGGGATTGAAAAAATGAAAGAAAGAGACAGAAACAGAGATGGAAGAAAAAAGCTGGGGCCGGGTGGAACCATTGTCCTCTGATGATGAGACAGGGACAGAGACAGTGACCCAGAGCAGATACAGCTTATTTATTTTATCCAGCAAAAAACAGGAAGTTTTACTAAAAGTCAAGACAAAGGAGATTATTTGCATTCTTGGGTGGGCCCTAGTCGTATTCATTCCTGGTGCTTGGCTGGATTTAAATAACAAAACCCACCCCCTGGTACCTGGGCTGAAGATCAAGCTGACAACACTCCTGCCTTTTGCCAAAGGATGTGTTTCCAGGGCATGGCTTTGCCAAGACACTGGCTTCAGCTGACAATAATTAAAGAAATGCCCATGTGCCTTCCCAGGCGCTCTCTACAAATAGGACCCTTGTCTCTGATATGAATCCTATTTTAAACCCCAAACCATAGTGTTCTAGAAGATTGTGATGTGATGGTCCCAGTTACATTTTTCACCCTGTAGAATCAGATCAGCAAGGCACCAACCACCCTCAGAAATACAGTATTCCAACTGTTCTTTATAGTTTCAAGTTATTCATGAAAGCATTTTCACTGTGTCTGGTTACGAGTTCTGAATCATGTCACTGAAAAGTTAAATCAGTAGTTTTTAACATTTTTAGTGGATAAGGTTTGATAAACTTCATTGAATTTATGAGATTTATATTCTGCTTCTTAGTATGTTGCAGAGCTCATTTTAAAAGACCTGACATGATTAGAAATTAACTTTGAGAATTTGTAACGACTCTTATCTGAGATCTATTGAATTGTCAGCAAATAAATCTTGGGCTTTCTCCAACCAATGATATGTCTGTCCCTCCTCAATCAACTGCGTACCCCTGTACAGAGAGCAGCGCAGGCATGGTCCTGTCATAAAGGAGCTTATCACTTTAGTGGAGAATGGATGTTAATTAAACAACTACACAAATGAATGCCCAGTTGCCACCTAAGGTCTATAAAGAAAAAGTCAAAGATACTGTGGGACCCCTTCTAGGGAAGTTATCTCTGAAGGCAAGATGAAGACTCCTCACCGTATTGCTCAGCCCAGACAGCGGCTTAGAGTCAAGGTGGAGAGAACAGTCCAGGCAGCCCAGCACCAGAAAGGCCCCAAGAAAGAGGGAAATAGTGAGTTTAGGAACTATAAAAAGATCCGTATGCTTTAATAATACTTTTCTAGTTGATTTCATCTTAATCGGTGTCTTCCACAACAATTTTTTCTACTCTATAGAATATAGAAAAGACCTAGAAAGTAGCATTGAAATAATGCCATTGTATTCTAAAGAATTAACCATATTATATTTGATAATATTTATTTTATATGAGCACACAGTTTCTCAAATTATTAGCCTATTTTTAAGAGTATAATCTCATTTAATTTCCAGAGCAAAGCTGGGCTACCATGATTCCCAAGGTGCTGGTGAGATGGAGAAAGTGAAGTAAAGTAACTGACCAAGCTCACCAGGCTAGTAAATGCATTTGAAGCCCACCCCTGGTGTCAGTGGAACCAGCACCATGCTGCTATTTCATGTTGGATAACTCTGTTTCATATGTGATGCTTGGGTTAAATGTCACTACAAAAATCAGGGTTCGATCACAGAAGCAGAGCATTAGGAATGCTCTAGAACAGTGGTCGGCAAACTGCGGCCCCTTGAGTGTGGCTCTTCCACAAAATACCACGTGCAGGCGCGCACGTACAGTGCTATTAAAACTTCGTGGCCACACTCAAGGGGCCGCAGTTTGCCGACCACTGCTCTAGAAAAAGGGATTGATTATAGAGATTGGGCCTTTCCTGATTGTGGGAGCAAAACCTTAAAAGCGATTGGTCCCTAATAGAATAGATTCTCTTGTCTGTATGAAAATCCACTGTAAAACCAGAAGTTGAGATGTTCTACCATGTTTATAGACATCATATATTGAATTTTCTTGGCAAAATGCTACTTTTTGATATACCATACAGTCAGTTAAATTGAAGACCAATTTGTGAATATTCAGTTTTAAAAACTTAAGAATATAACTGGATTTGAGTCAATCCTTAAAATTTCATAGATATTTACCTGCTCTTAAATATAGACATGGGAAAAGGTGTTATCTATATATATAAACAGGGAATATGCTAATTAGCCAAGCATCACTACCACTCAGGAGAAGGCTGCATCACGACTGCTCAGGAGGAGCTGCACGTGCAGACGGGCGGGAGGGGACTGCATGCTGCCCCCACCCCAGCGGCTGCCAGGAGGCTGGGGCTGGGCATGGGCCAGAGTGAGACACAACACATGGAGAGGCTGGGGCTGGGGGTGGGCTGGAGCGGAGACACAACACACAGGAGCGCCTACCCCCACCCCAGCCGACAATGCGGTGGCCAGTGCTACACGGATCCCGGCCCCCCACGGGATGCCTCCTCGCACAATTTCAATCGTGCGCTGGGCCTTTAGTATTTCATAAAGATGATACTTGCTGGACCTGGAAGTACTCTGTTGCAAATACCCATAGTTCACATGCTATCCTTTATAATAAAGAGGTAATATGCAAATTGGCCATCACGACCTCACACAAAAGTTGGCCGCCCCCATGTAATCAAAGATGGCCGCCCCCATGTGGTCACAAGATGGCCGGCAGGGGAGGGCAGTTGTGGGCAATCAGGCCTGAAGGGAGCGAGGGCAGTTGGGGGGAACCAGGCCTGCAGGGGTGGGCAGTTGGGGGGGACCAGGCAGTTGGGCGCAATTAGGCCGGCAGGGGAGCAGTTAGGCATCGATCAGGCTGGCAGGGGAGTGGTTAGAGGGTGATCAGGATGGCAGGCAGAAGCAGTTAGGGCCAAACAGACAGGCAGGCAGGCGAGCGGTTGGGAGCCAGCAGTCCCGGATTGGAGAGGGTGCAGGCTGGGCTGAGGGACACCCCCCCACACACATGAATTTTGTGCACTGGGCCTCTAGTATTATTATATGCATAATACTCCTATTAGAATTTCTGCAGTGTGTTTCATGGCTTGGGTTGCCATTTTAATTCATTCCCTATCTTTTACCCATTCCAGTAATTTTGCCATTTGCTTATGGAATGGGCCATATAAAATTCAGAATTCTTACCTTTCTTTTTTTGGTTCTTTGAGAACCTTTGACCTTAGAATTCATTTATTTATTATGTCCATGCAGTGATCATAATTTTTCTAATATGTCTTTTCACAGACATGGTGATTTCATTTCTAGGCATAATGTTTTTAGCAGTAATAGGTTGTATCTATTAAGAGTGTGTATTTTGGACCATAGTACTAATCTAACTAATTTTTATCAGATATTTATTAAAATTCTAAAATTTAGATTTTCTCTATTTTCTACCTTTGGGTGGATTTATAGGTAGTATTTATTACAGTGATTTTTCTACCTATTTCTTGACTGTGACTGTGATATTAACCTTTTATAATTAAGACGCTTCGTCTCTGACACATAGCATGCCCTTTTAGTTCTTCTTAATTTTTTTAACCTCCCGTCATTTTTTAAAAATTGTATCCATTTACTCATGTACCACTTCGTTGGTACCTTCAAATGCTAAATGCTGTCTCATTTATCCTTAGTAATCATGCTGGATTTTTCTGTCCTTTTTAATATTTAGGTTTTATTGGATGAATGTAGATTGCACCTTCTCTAACTGTGTCTTAAATAATTGCCACTTAAGGGAATTAAGAACTACAAGGGAAGGAAAATGCTGACCCATAGACTAAGCAGAGGGAGAAAACGTTCCCACTGGGTCCAATTTCCTAAGAAGGACCATCAGGATAGTGGCTGGGACCTGAAATTATGGTCTGAATGACCTCTAGCAAATGTTCAGTTCACAAAGGAACTTGCCTGTGTGTGCACCAAGCAAAATAGGGCTAGGTGGTAGTCACCCCACTGAAGAAAGACAGCCAGCTCCCTGTCCTTGGCGAGGTTATAAAAGCTCGAGGAGAAAAAATAATCATTTAGAGCATGGAGACAGAGTTGACATTGCAGGATAAGACGTGACCCAAGGTTTAATACAAGCTAGCGCAGGGATGCCTTTGATCCAGAAGGTAGGTCAAGAAGTCCCTTAAATTCTAAACATGCACTTTTGATCATGTCATCTGTTTATTATTTTAGGACATAGTTTCTGTTGTTTGCAATACCTAGACATTTATCTAAACAGGCATACTTAAGCATCCTTAGACTGTCACACTCCACATTTCTCTTACATTTTATTCTGTAAGCTGGACTCTTGAGAATGAATATGTTGAAAAATTAGAATTGAAATACAAGAAAATTGATCTTTTGTTATTTTAGTTAAAACTTTCTATATTGACAGATCATCACTATGATATTTTCTATTTAAATACAAAGTATAAAATAACAGGTAGATTTTTTAATGTATAATGATATTCAGTAGCTCAGTAATAACTTGACATCAGAAGTCCAATTAGGACTATTGTGTTTCCAAGTCTTTTACTTATAAACCTCAAACACTTAATAATTGAAGTGTGAAGAAGAAAGGCAATGATGTCAATTAATAAAAAAGGCATTATATCTTTGTTCTAAAAATATTCACATGAAATATTCACTTTCATTTTAAATTCTTACATAGTCAAGTGATGATGAAGACAAATGTCATAATATATATATGACCTCAGGGTTTCATAAGACATGAAGAACTGAACTAGATAGGAAAAGATAAGTAAACAAAGTTTTACAATCAATTATGAGAAAATATTGACAACATGTAGGACAGAGATAGGATTAATATAGCCCAGTATTCACTCTGAAGGTCACTATTCCTGATTTACAGAAACCTCTCTCAAATTGATTTTTTTTTAAAAAAGGCAAATTGGAATGGGCATTTTAAAATGCAGATTATCAGTAAGTATATACAAAGATGTTTAACCTCATTAATTATCAGTACCTCAAGACAATAAGATGCCAATTTTTATCCATTGGCAGGAACCTGAAAGGTTGAGAATAACCAGTGATTGAGCACTTGTTGGAAAATTGGAAATCTCATATGTTCCAGGCGTGAGAGTATGTTAACAATACTGGAAAGTGAGTTTAGACGTACTTTTAAATTTTAAAGTGCACATACCATTTGACTCAGCAATTCTGTTAAGCATCATTCTATGGAATAAGTGTCCCAGTGTGTGAGGATACTTTGTTGTCAGTTATTGTAATGGCCAAGAGCCAGAAACCATGTAAATGCCATCAGGAGGGGACTACTCATAGAGTGGATAAAGACACAGTTGTTAAAATGAACTGGATGCATGTGTGTTCACCTGATCATGACAAGTGTTTACATGCAGAAAAGGAGATTGCACATAATGGATCTGCTGTGACTATCTCTTTCTTTAAAAGGGTGGAGAAATAGCACCCTGCATGTATATTTGTACGAGCAGAGACTCATATAGATAACATGCACTAGCCTGTTGATATTGGCCATCTCAGGGACAAGCTTAGATGACGAATGGATGCTACGCATTTTTTTCTTCATGGAACACTGTATTCCAGTGGCTTTTCTTCATAACAAAAACATGTTACTTCTATAATTTAAGAGCTTCTAGAAAGATGTTAAAATGATATGTTGGGAATGTTCCTAGCTTTATTTTTTAATGTATGTACTTGTTTAGAAACAATGATGGACCTAAAGGTATAAGCTTTTCTGTATTTTCTGTAACATGTTGCTTGTTATATTTTAAAGAGAAGGCAGCAAATGCTACTAAAACTATTCTGAACACCTGAAGAATCAAAATTAAGGAAATAGGTCCCTCCCTGCCAGGGACGTCAAGATGGCCAGTATGGTATGATAGACAAAATGATTGTCTTAGAAAGAGATAAGCCTGAACTCTGAGCTGACTCTGGCCCTTCCCTGCGTGTGGCCATGGGACACTTAGCACATCTGTCAGCTTCAGGTTTTGCATGTAGGAAATGGATTCAGAAACCTGTCCAGTCATAGAGATCATGGGAATTAGCTTACTACATCACGTAGTCTCTGTTACAATGCTTCTCAAATAGTACTCACCAATTAAATCATCTACTTTCTCCTAAGATTCCAATAATACAGGGAATGCATAAAGGGTCTCAGCAGGGCACTTGCTGGGGAAGGAAAGGGCAGAGATTAGCCTTCTGGGTGGAAGAGCCAGGTCCTGGCAGCAGGGTACTGGCCAGGGCTGGAGAGGAGAGGCTCCAGATGGGACCAGAGAGGTGGGGAGGAGCCAGAGTATAAGGAAACCGGGGGAGTAACGGAGGGTGACCTGGTGAGATTTGTGTCATTCACTGGCTTTGTGCCTGTGAAGTATTCAACTTTGCTGTCTGTCTCCTCAAACACTGAAACGATAAGTCCTGCTTTGTAAGAGGAAAATAAAACAAGTGTCCATGAGGGTTCTGCTACATACAGCTCACTCAGGGAAGGTCAGTTCCTCACATGTCCAGATCCTTCGATTGACCTCCAGTCCCTCTCCCAACAGCAAGTCACAGCACCAACTGTGTTGGGGACTCTATATTTTGAATGTACTACATTTTCTTTTTCTTTTTTCTTCTTTTTTTTAAAATCCTCCCCGAGGATTATTTTTTCCATTGATTTTTTAGAGAGAATAGAAGGGAGGGGGAAGGAGGAAGGGGGTGGGGAAGAACAGAGAAATCAATGTGAGAGAGACACATTGATTGGTTGCTTCCTGCACACGCCCCAGTAGGGGCCTAGGGTAGAACCTGCAACCCAGGTATGTGCCCTTGACCAGGAATCAAATGTGAGACTGTTTGCTGCATGGGCTGGCTCTCTATCCACTGACCCACACCACAGGGCACATTTCCTTTTCTTTTTATATTTGCTTATTTCTTAATTGGGTTAACTTGAACCATGCGTTCCCTCCCTCCCTCCCTCCTTTCCCTCCCTCCCTTTCTTCTTTCCTTCTTTCCTTCCTTCCTTCCGTCTGTCTGTCAGGTGTTTACACAGACACATCCTCTGTTAGTTCAGGTCAGATAGTAGTGAGGGAAGGCTCCAGAAGGTGCTGACTGAATCCATGCAGTGGAGTTGGGGTGGAGGGGGATCGAGGCTGGAGACACTTCAGGGGGTAGTGTCCCCATCATTCTTTCTCTCTTGAAACTTCTTGATTCGAGGCTTTCCTGTTGGATGCCTTTTCTTTCTGTTACTTGTCACCAGAACATTAGTCAGTGATTTTTGTGATGCCCTGCATGATTACAAACCACTCATTCTAATCCCTAATTGCTTGCTGATCAGAATCCTGAATTTTCTCGAGCATTTATTTGAAGGTGTCTTCAGTATCCATACCATGTGCACTTCAGCCTCCTCCCCCTGCTGGGCTGGTGCGGTCCATCACTCACACACTTCCCTTAGCCAGATGGGTCCCAGGGCAGGTGAGGCTCCCTGGTTGACCTGCATTCATGAAGCTGGAGCTCTTAGTAGGTTTGCTCCCTAAGGATCCATTGATTGAGAGGTTGGGAAGGTATTCTAGATGTGCAGGGAAAAACAGATACACACCCACAATCAATGCATAAAATGCATTGGAAAGCATGTATTTGAATATCTGAAAGAAAATAGGGTTATAATGAATGAGAATAAATCAGAATTTCTCAGAGTACAGTTAAATAGGTTAAGTATATAAATTATTCTTTCTTTAGTAAATAAAGTTACTGTTTTTTTTCCCTTCATTTATTTCCTATTACATGAAGACTATGTTTGATGATATCAATGTAGAGCTACATCAGAGATGCTTGTAGAAGAGAAAATACACAGCCTTGAGTTGAACCCTACAAAATAGAGCAAAAACTTCCCCAACAATGGTGTTATATTTATTAATGCTTGTTTTGTTCCTTTCTTATGGAAAGTTGAAAAAGCTCTGCTAGGGTTTGAATGAGTTCCCTCCTCATATTCTCACTCCTCATGCACAGAGCCCCTCATATTCCCACTCCTCCTCATGCACAAAACATCAAATGTGAGACTGTTTGCTGCATGGGCTGGCTCTCTATCCACTGACCCACACCACAGGGCACATTTCCTTTTCTTTTTATATTTGCTTATTTCTTAATTGGGTTAACTTGAACCATGCGTTCCCTCCCTCCCTCCCTCCTTTCCCTCCCTCCCTTTCTTCTTTCCTTCTTTCCTTCCTTCCTTCCGTCTGTCTGTCAGGTGTTTACACAGACACATCCTCTGTTAGTTCAGGTCAGATAGTAGTGAGGGAAGGCTCCAGAAGGTGCTGACTGAATCCATGCAGTGGAGTTGGGGTGGAGGGGGATCGAGGCTGGAGACACTTCAGGGGGTAGTGTCCCCATCATTCTTTCTCTCTTGAAACTTCTTGATTCGAGGCTTTCCTGTTGGATGCCTTTTCTTTCTGTTACTTGTCACCAGAACATTAGTCAGTGATTTTTGTGATGCCCTGCATGATTACAAACCACTCATTCTAATCCCTAATTGCTTGCTGATCAGAATCCTGAATTTTCTCGAGCATTTATTTGAAGGTGTCTTCAGTATCCATACCATGTGCACTTCAGCCTCCTCCCCCTGCTGGGCTGGTGCGGTCCATCACTCACACACTTCCCTTAGCCAGATGGGTCCCAGGGCAGGTGAGGCTCCCTGGTTGACCTGCATTCATGAAGCTGGAGCTCTTAGTAGGTTTGCTCCCTAAGGATCCATTGATTGAGAGGTTGGGAAGGTATTCTAGATGTGCAGGGAAAAACAGATACACACCCACAATCAATGCATAAAATGCATTGGAAAGCATGTATTTGAATATCTGAAAGAAAATAGGGTTATAATGAATGAGAATAAATCAGAATTTCTCAGAGTACAGTTAAATAGGTTAAGTATATAAATTATTCTTTCTTTAGTAAATAAAGTTACTGTTTTTTTTCCCTTCATTTATTTCCTATTACATGAAGACTATGTTTGATGATATCAATGTAGAGCTACATCAGAGATGCTTGTAGAAGAGAAAATACACAGCCTTGAGTTGAACCCTACAAAATAGAGCAAAAACTTCCCCAACAATGGTGTTATATTTATTAATGCTTGTTTTGTTCCTTTCTTATGGAAAGTTGAAAAAGCTCTGCTAGGGTTTGAATGAGTTCCCTCCTCATATTCTCACTCCTCATGCACAGAGCCCCTCATATTCCCACTCCTCCTCATGCACAAAACTCTTCATACTCTCACTCAGAGCTCTTCATGTTCTCAACCCTTCTTATACACAGAGTTTTTATGTTCTCAATGACTGCAAGATGGCAGGAACAGGCATGAATAAAACCTGTCAGCCTCAAAAATCATCTCCATGGCTGAGTTTAGATACTCTGTGGGGCTGATGAGCGCTGAGTTTATAAACTATTAGTAGAAACGTCAGAGAAAAGGATATTGCAATGTTTATCTCCACCTGAATCCCTGTGCATGTATCTTCCCTGCAAAATGTATGGCGGGCTTTTTGAGGTCGTGAAAGTGTGTAGAGCCTCATGGATGCTGGTGACCAGAGAAGAATGAGACCATTACACTTGTCTTAAGAGCTCTTCATAATCTTGGATGTTCTAGCAAGATTTTATATTCTTCTGTTTGTTTCTTTTCTGAGCTAAAGTTTTAATAACAACAGAAAGGCTGGGAAATGTACCTACTGACACATGGGTGTGGGATCAGATCTAATCAAATTTGTCCTTACAACAGAGACAAGACTTTCTTTGAATGGTTTGTAAAAATCATTTTAATCCGAAGTAATAAATAAATAAATAAATAAATAAATAAAGCCATTCCACACATGCTTTTATAAGGCAGTTGATGTTTGGGCCTGAAGCACATGTTCGTAGGTCACTGATGGCCTGCAGTTACCAGGCTCTAGGTGTGCCCTGTAAGTGAGGTCAGTGCCCACACCTGCCTGGTGCACTCCTTTATAGGAAAGTCCTACGTTTACCAAGTCTTGGGTGTGATACCAAGAACTTGATATTTTTGGGGTATTTTTTCATTGTTTTTTCTTCTCCCACCATCTTTTAAGAACCAACCTCTTTTTGAAGAGTTAATGACTATTAGATCCTATTGGAAGATCTATTATTACCCTGTTGTAGAGGTTTTCTAGATTCTACCCCCAAAGCAGTCACCTTAAAAATCATTGGGCCTGATAGGTAATATTTATTGTGAAAATGAATTCATTAGCGTTATTTCCACTGAAAAAGCCATGCTTAGAATTTACAGCCTAATTACATATAACTAGTATATTGTTATTTTCCTAAGAATTCTGATTTTTTTACATCAACTCATCTAGAGATTAAAAATATAGATGTCACTGAAAGAATAACAAGTGTAAAATTATTACCTCCACAGCTAACGTTTAGATTTTATGTTACTCGATCTTTTAGCACATTGGAGTTCTTTTACAGCTGCTACCTTGTGCATGAGCATTCATTTTCCATGTGAAGATTGAATTATTTGTCTAAGTCACTGCCCTACTGAAATTTCACAGTATATTTGAGGGGAACTGGACCACGAACACACAGGTTGTTTGTTCTTCATGGAGGCTCAGACATGGATCTACTGATGAGCGAGATCACAAATGCAGGTACATTTTGTATTTAAAGTCCCAAATTCAAAGGAGACAGTTTAGGCTTGAACTGACCTCATAAGTTGGTTGATACATTGTACTGTTCAATCAAATTGAACCACAGCTACAACAATCAAAGTCTTGGGAGAACCAGAATGTGCCTCATAAAGTAACTAGAATGAAGAGCCTAGTGTGTGACTAGAATCTTCCAGCCTGAAATCCATTCTCTTGACAAGCAGGGTAAGTAATGCAAGGACAGTGTCCTACTAAGTGTGGCCCTGCAGGGGCATGGGATTGGAGAAAGAGTCACCACTAAATGCCTCATAAAGTGACGACACTAAATGCCTCATTAAGTGACACTGGTTCTGCCAAACAGTTTCCCCTTATTTAAACCTTTACAAGGCTATTCTGTGTATTATCTGTGGCTCACCTGGAAGAATATGGATCTCTAACAGAAATAGGGTGTTGTAATGGAATAAAGTGTTCCCACTTGTTAGCATGTTACCAAATGTTTGAAAGCAGATTACATACAATCTGTGTACTCATTACATCTGTGGGGTCTGAAAGCTATGTGGAATATTTAGTGCTTTGGATTATAGTGGGGCTTATATTTATAGCCCACCAAAGGCATCTACTCAAATGTGAGCTAGCTTTTACATTCTTTTCATAGAAAATAAAATCTGTTGATGATTTTTGAATTTAAAAAGTGTGTTAATCTACATTGATTTCTAAATTTGTATGGATTCCTTAGCTGAGAAAGACAGTTCATCAGTGACCGTTCTGTTACCTGACAGCAATTGATAAAGCATCCATGTACAAGTGCCAGGAAAGGTTAATATTTATTGATTTCCATCGGGCTGCAACACATGTAGTTTTGCCATCCGAGATGTATGGCCAGCAGCCCTGGAATCTGTCCACTGCAGAGCTCACACTAGACTTTGTTATAACCTAGGCCAGAATTCAAGATGCAAAAAATGGCAGGTATTTAACAGAAAGCTCTGAATGTGTAGCTACCTGTACTCAAATTTAATTTTTTTTAATATTTTTTTATTGATTTCAGAGAGGAAGGGAGAGAGATAGATAGAAACATCAATAATGAGAGAGAATCATTGATTGGCTGCCTCCTGCATGCCCCCTATAGGGGGGGATTGAGCCCGCCACCCAGGCATGTGCCCTTGGCCAGAATTGAACCCGGGACCCTTTAGTCCAGCGGTCGCCAACCGGTGGTCCGCGGACCACTGGTGGTCTGTGAGGTCTGAAAGGTTGGCAACCACTGCTTTAGTCTGCAAGCCGATGCTCTATCTACTGAGCCAAACCAGCTAGGGCTGGAATTTAATATCCTATATAATAAAAGCCTAATATGCAAATTGTCCCCTCCGGCAGTCATTCGACTGGGAGTTTGATCAGGAGACCAGGAGTTCAACCACTCGCTATGACATGCACTGACCACCAGGGGGCGGCATGGGCCATGGCAGGTGTCGGCGACGAGATGCTGGCAGCGGGCGGCAGTGGAGGCACTGTCGGCCCCAATGGGCCCCGATGAGAGCGGGACCACAGCGGGATAGTGGAGCAGGTGAGCGGGTGGCGTCCTGCCAAGGTGGATGCAAGTGAGGGCCCGATCACCCCGCTGATTGCCCCGCAGATGGCAACTGGCAGGGGGTGGGGCTGCCGCCCGGCTCCCAGGTGCTGAGGGAGCTGAGCAGGGGTGGGGGGCCCAGCCTCAATCAATCGCCCTGCAGGCAGGATGGTCAAACAGGTGAGGGGCAGTGCCAGGCCAAGGTGGGGTGCCAGGTGGGGCACGAGCTGGGGCCTGATCTCCGCAGGCCACCCCGAGGGACTCCACCCGTGCACAAATTCATGCAGCGGGCCTCTAGTTTTAACATGAAACACAAGAGCACTTAAAAACTAAAAACGAATCCTTGCTTTACAAACAGCAATCCCATTCAGCCTTTACTTGACTGTATGCTATTGATCTGAGGAGATTTCCAAGCAAGTGAAAGCTGAAATTATGAGCAATGAAGGGCTTCTTTAGCAATAAAAGTATGTAATTAGCAGAGAAAGGGAAAAGCCTGTGTTGTTTTAAAGAAGTTTCAAAGAAACATTTTGAGTGCTACACCAGTGTTCACAGGAGCCAAGGAGCAGTCTCAGCTTGGAACCATGCATTCAATCTCTGGAGGCAGCTTGTGGGTGAACATTAGGGGAACCTGGTTTTTCCTTAGTCTCTATCTGCATCTCCCTGTCTCACATGTAATAGCCAGCAACCCTGACCTCTGCCTGTTCCTCTGCTGACTTCCTGCACTCATGCCATGCTTGCTGGGTGACACTGCACAGGTTCCAGTTACTAATAGGTGAAATCAGAAGTTATGGACAGAGTGCGCTGAAGTTCCTCCCTAGCCCTCAAAACCCCAGGCTTAACTAAAAGTCTCCTCCTAGATTTGAGACTTTTAAAGCAAATTTGGAATTTCCTTCTGCAAGATGTAGTGGAAATCCTAATGCTAGAAGAATAAATCGCTTGCCCAGCTCCATGGGTCTCGGAGTGTCTGTAAGTGTTTTTAGAGCCACCCCCAGTCTTGTGTTGCTTGTGATTTTTTTCTTCCCTCACACACCTCTTGCCCATTTTATTATGCATATTTAAAGAAAAGGAAGAGTTTTGCTTCGTGAAAAGGAAGCGTGCATCTCCTAGAAAACCACTCTTGTAGTTTATTATTTGAATATATGGCAACTCTAATTCTAAAATTTAAAAAAATAAAAAGATTGAGAAAATTCCTGAATCAGTTCTAAATGCCATTCACAATTTGACGTGTTTTCTGTAAGGAAGGCTTCATTTCCCCTCATTTTATTAGTCTTATATTTAATATTGCTAAAATTTTCTTCATAAGCACCAGTGTCAAATAAATCTAATTCTTTATATAGTTTTAATTTATTAATTCTCTGTTGATTGTCATTAATCTAATTTTCTCCTCCTTTCTCTCCCTTCACCCCCCTCTTTTACATAAGTACAAAGCCGGGTCTTATACTAATAGCGTAATAATTAAAACTGCTTCCTAAAGCGCCCCATTCCTCACTGCTGTTCCTCCTGCCAGAGCAGCCTGTTTGTGCTGTCTCCCCCCTCCACTGCCTCTCTGGTTTCCCCTGCTCACCTGAAACCCTCAGATGGCAACCAGTGACAGGCTCCCCGAGCACCCTGTTTCCTTCCACAATTAAACACTGCTGCCAGGGGCCGGTCACTGGTGTGCACAGCTCCCTCACCCCAAGTGAATCATTGTTATGTGTGAGGTTTTAGGATATTATTAATTTACTGTGCATCGCCCTGTTTAGGAATGTACCACAGAAAAGCAGCGAGACACAGGCCAGAGCACCTTATAGAACCAATTCAACTGAAAGAGGAAAGAGAACCATTTCAAACCATTCATTCCAAATTAGAGAATCACTTTAAGTTTTGTGAATAATAGTGTGACTAAATGTGAAATTTTCAAATAGACTTTACTGTTAGAATCAGGGAGGTTGTACAATTCTAATAACTGTGGGATGTATTTTCTGCTCCACCCCCCAGGAAGAAGTACAACATTTGAATCACTCTTTTTTTATCAAACATATTATTTGCTTTTCAGTTTCAAATTTACTGATTTAAAAGATGCACTTTATTTTGTGAATTGTCAGAAAATGTGAATAGAGAGATATTTTAGCCCCATTTTAAATTTTTTATTTACTTATTTACTTTGTGTACATTTTATTTCTAAATAACATATATATTTTAACAATTAATGCATGTTTCATAACAATTCATATGGTTCTCTTTTCTTTTTTTGGATTGAAACTAAAAACTAAACATGATTTTAGTGATTTGGTTTATATTAGACATGCATTAAAAATTAAATACAAAAAACTAAGCATAAATCTGGCAAATGAAAACATGTTTTTAAAAGTAAAAATAATAACAACAAAGCATCCTAGGAAATAATGACTAAAAAACATAGTTTTTAAGCTTCATTTTTGAACAGCTAATCTATGTTGCTATCTTTGAGAGTGAGGTTTCTAAATATATTTTAGTTCTCTTTAAATGTTCTTTATCATACAAAGTGTGATTGGCTTTGGATTAATACTATTATAGTTCTCAAAAACAGTTTTTCACTGAAAAACTGTGTTTGTTTTAGTCCTTGAAGCGAGAGTTAGTAGTATAAATGGTTTACCTCATCAGTTTGACTAGCAGAAAAAGCAGGTCATTCTTGTCACCTGACAGGTAAGATTCTGCTGTCCCACCCATTGTCCCAAGTTGGATGATGCTGAAGCCATTCCAGGACAATTCCTTGTTTTTATCCTGTGTTTGTGTAATTGTGAAGAAGGGGACAAGCACTTTTGTGGATCTTTCAGGCCAGTCTCTTCTGTATAGTTTGCTTTCTTTCTTCTAGTGAATTGTATCACCTAATTTTAGCTGAAATTATTACTGGTTTCATGTGACCTGGGAGAATTAAAAATATTGTTCAGTAAGAAGACCCAGTCATGATGTTTTCCATGCCAGCCTTAGCCGAGCCATTTCTTAATTGCAGCTCGTTTGGGAATTTTAAAGTGTCATTTTTGTTAGAGCTGGACTTGGCAAAGTCCACAGAGTCCTTCAGTAGAGTGTGATGTGAAATGGCATCATTTAAATTAAAAAATAAATCTGAGAAATGTTTCAGCCCTGAAAGTCATGGGCGCTCAGCACCAGCTGCAGCAGCAGGGTGCAGCGCTCCCCTCCCCCTCAGTGGCTGTCCCTGTCTCTGTGCTGTCATCTGGGCAGGGGCCAGGCCCAGGCCACACAGGCTCACACTGAAAGGAAGCCCTGTGCAGACACACAGGTCGGCAGGCCCGGGGTTTGCAGCCAGCCTTTCTCAAGTTCCCTGTGAAGGAAGCCGGAGCGGCACTGCTCTCAGAGCAGGACTCCCGCCCCTCGCCAGGCCTTTGTCTCCACCAGCCTCCTTCAGTGCTTTAGTGCTTTCCCCTCTTCTTAGGAACTCTCAGCCCCGTTCCTTTGTACTGTCTTTTACACAAGAACACTGGAAACATGCTATAAATCCATACCCACAGAACAGAGGGGGACACAGAATGACCTCAGAGGTCAAATAATGAAGTGCAGGGCTAGTGGTGGGAGCCAGGATGCCTCTCTCTCAGTGGGCAGTGGACCAGGCGCCCCGCAGAGCTGGGACTCCCCATCACCTTTGTAAAGAAGGAGTTCTCTTCTGTCTCGCAGAAGGTAGCATTTTCCCTGCTCATTCTCCTTTCTGCTTACCTTGCTCTGTTTAGAAGAGTAAATTCATCTCATAATCCTTTGTCCACTAATTTTGTCTAATGGGAGCCTTTTCTCATTGGTACTTTTTTTCATTTCAAGTGCCGTGGGAATATCCTGTCTTTCTGTTATTTATTATGACCTTCTGCTTGTTAATCCGAGGTGTCCACTGACATTCACCTGCTCTTAGTCTTCATTACTCAGACTGTGCAGTTTATTTATAAAACATGTTCCAGATTGCTGGCTTCTAGCTGACTTTCCCCCTAGTCTCTCCTTTCTTACACAATACTGTGTATCCATAGACATCACTGTTGAGGTTTTAATTCTGTCCAAATTATTTGTCTAGTTCTGAATTCCCATATAGAAAACTTAGAATTTCAAGCAATACCAAATTAATTTATCACTTTATCATTCATTCTGAAATATTATATTTGGATTTTTGAAAATTATATTTCTTAAAAAAATAACTTATCACACCCATTTGTTATTAGTCCTAAGGAAAAATTAAGTTCACCTTTTAGAAGAGAGGGAAAACAGATGTTAAAAGAGTATGAGGGGGCGTTAAAATAACAATACCTCGAAATTTCTAAGCATCTTGGCTGTGTGTAAGAAAGCCATGTTAAAATGTAGATAACTTTAATTAGAAATCAGAAAACAACAGCAAGAACACCTGGCCTTAAAATAAGATTTCAAATCAGTTATGCATTCCAGAATTAAAGTCAGAAATAAAGAAGAAATACCATAACTTTGAACTCCTAAGGTGTTTTATGTAAAGGTGTTTTTGTTGTTGTTGTTGTTGTTTTCAGCAGGCAAATTAGAAAGCATGCCAGCATATGAAAAGGACGGGCACTCAAAAAGTTGGAAAGCAAACTAAAAAGATTCAAGTCTAGTTAGCCATTGTGTTGCTTTACAGAGCAGACACAACAAACAGATGCAGAAGAAAACGAGCAATGGCATTATGTGGCTGATAAACAGAGGAAGAATATTTGACATAGTACATAAGCCATTTAGGATGTTTTCAGCAGATACGCTTCTGTCAGGCAAACACATTTGAAACCAGATACTTAAGTGAACCACTGGACATTGTAAAAGCAAGGACACTGACGAATGAAAGGCCCATTGAACCAGGAGCTTATGGGTCTGGAAGCTGGTCCTATTGCTCATGGTCCCTGTTATAGGTGAGCACTTAACCCCTCTCTGCTTTAATTCCCCTGAAATAAAAGATAATATTTTAATAGATGAGCTCACTGCGTCTTCTCAGAACGATGCACTGTAATTTTCTGAGATTACAAATAATACTGCATTACAACCCTAATCTCCTGGTAATCTCTTTCATAATTCTTAATTGTTGAGATTTTGAGGAAAGCACAAACTCAGAATATTGGTACTTTTCTAAAAGTTTGCCTACAGTTTCCAGGGAATCTTAGATCGTTGTGAAGGCCAAGGATAATTGGAGAATGAGACAGTTGTACAGAATAGGATGCATGGGGAGTGGACAGTAATTCTAGGAAATTTTTCATCATATTTAATAGAGCACATGAACAGATATTAAGTTAGAAAATTTAAAATACACACCGAAGAGAATCTCTCAGTGGGATTCTCTAGGAAGCATTGTTAGAGCAATCACAGGGCATTGTAAGGAGTTTTCCTAGAATTTGTTACTCAAAAGTAGTATCCCTACCCCTTGCCATTAATGAAAAATCATCACTTAAGTGATCAACAGCCCTGGAGGCCAGGGAAGAAAATCCTTGTTCATTTTAGAGCAGTGACTAACTTGTGAAAGACTGTGTAACTTAGTGGCTGAGAATCACATTTGTGATTCTCTGTGCATTCTTGGTAGCTGATGGCATCTCACACTGGGTATGTTCCAGGCTCTGTGCTGTGCCCGCGGACATTCTCTCCTTTCTTCCTGAGCATGGCCACAGTGCTGCGCTGTCAGTGGAGATCAGGAGAAGGTTGTGCAGGGAGGCAGGGCCCAACCAGAGTCACCCCACAGTGTACCCTGGCTTCTCAGTGCTCTCTGGTACCAGCCGTGGCTCCTGGCCCTGGAGACAGGGCCCAGCTCTCAGGAGGATAGGCAATAAGGAAGTCAATAATAAATACACACCACCATGCCATGTTGAGAAAGAGGTAAGAAGAGAAGCAAAACAGAATTGGATGAGAGAGGGAGTCTGCCTGGGAGGGGCTAGAACTCTTTCATACATTATCAGGGAAAAGTCTCTAAGAAAATGATTCTTAAGAAACAGTTTTATTGAGTAACAGTTAAAATACAATAAACTGCATGAATTTAAAGTGGAGAATGTGATGAATTTTGACACATGTATAAATCCTGGAAACAGTCACCATGATGAAGATAATGAACATACCCATCTCCAAAGCTGTAAGGAAGTGACTTTTGAGTGGAGACCTGAACAAAGTGAAGCAGGAGCTGGAAAATGTGTCACTGAGAACAGCATGTGGACCCCAAGGGAGAGTGAGCTTGTGGGTGTGAGGTGGGCTGCAGCGATGAAGGACCAGCAGGCAACTCAGAGGGCTGCACAGGGTCTGGTCCTCAGGGGAGACACCTGGACAGCTTTCAGCTCCAGCTGATGTAGTGATGCATATGTATCAGAAGTATTAGAGAGATGTATTATATGTATTACATATGATGTAGAGATGTATAATGTATCAGATGTCTTATGGAGATGTATTATATAGTATATGTCATGTGGAGATATGTTATATCACATATTATCTATAAAGAGATGTATTATTATATATCATATATATGAAGTGGAGTTGTATTATATAGCATATCTCTATATATAAAACCCTAATATGCAAATAGACCTAACGGCGGTGCGGGGGGGAACAACTGAACAACTGGTCTCTATGATGTGCACTGACCACCAGGGGGTGCGCGTGGAACATGGTGGGCATCGGCCGCGTAGGGATGGTGGAGCAGGTGAGAGGGGGCACCAGACAAAGGCGAGGTGCAAGTCGCTGTCATCCGGGCGAGCCTCTGGTGGTTACTGAAAATTCTTTGCTCCCACTCACCATAGTCCGGCTACTCCTGAGAGGCCATCAGGGCTGGCAGCCGCCTCTTGCACCCACTGCCGACAACAGCCACACTTGCACCTGCTGCCGGTGTTGGAGCCACCACTTGCAGCCCCTGCCGGTGCCCGGCACTGGTCCCCATCGCTCGGCACTGTCAGTGGGTGGGAGCGGCGGCTGCTGGCCCTGATTGCCCCTGAGGGCTTCTCTACCTCCCCCTGCTCCTGAGGTGTGATCAGGGCAGCAGCCACAGCTTGTACCCACTGAAGGCGCCAGCCCTGCTCATACCCACTGCTGGTGCTGGCCCCAGTTGCTCATGCCGGCAGTGGGTGCGAGCAGGGCCGGAGCCATCAGCGCATGGGAGCGGCGGTGGCGGGAGCAGAGCTGCTTGCAGACAGGGAACTGGGGGCCGCGGCAGGAGGGGCCAGGCGGGGGCGCAGAGGATGGGCTGAGACCCTCTCCTGTGCCCACCGCAGCCTCACAGCCCACAGTTCCTTTCAAGGTGCACGAATCTGTGCACTGGGCCCCTAGTATGATATAGAGATGTATTATATGTCTGACTGTTGTAAAGGTGATGCTACAACTGTGGAGACAGGTGACTTAATTCTGGGTTGGTTCGTTGGTGGAGATGAGTTCTGAGTAGTGAATGGAAGGCAGTAGGGAATGTGTTTGAGGAACAGGAAGGACTTGAAGGGTGGAAGTTGTGTTCTTGTTGAGGGCTACTAAGACAGAACAAGATCTGAGGGGCTTGCAGGATTGGCTCTCAGGTTTGCAGTTTTCACAAACGATCTTATCCACAACCAGACATAATCTGACCAAGTCACAATAACTAAATTGTGCAAGATAATGGTATAAATTGGAATGTTATTCTTCATATAATAGTGAAGCAGACTGGAATTCTCATGTCAGCCATCAACACATCTTCCTGTAGAAAGCTACTTGTGAACCCATTCATAATCAGTGTTGCTTTACTGAGTTGGAAACCAGATCAGGTAACAATTGAGTTAAAGTGGCACTGGGATCCTGGAAGTGTCTCCAGGACACCCCTGACCTGAGCACTGGGGGGTGCGGTGTGCCAGGTGTGTGTCCTTTTCTGAATGCCACCTGGGGTTATCTGTCTTTGATGTCCTCGTCACACCCCCAGCAGTGCCACAGCCTTACCTGCCAACAGGGTCACACCGTGTCTCAGATGTCCCTGGGTCAGCTGTGAGTCAGCCCTGTTACCTGTTTCCTCTGGTGGATGCTCTTCCATGCGGGAGGTACATTTGGCCAGCCTCTCTGGGATGTGTTGCATTAATTATATTAACTGCTGGGTTGTGGTATTTTTTGTTGTTGTTGTTTGGTTTTTTGTTTTTTGAGTGGTTCACTGTCTTTTTTCTCTATCTTCTTAATGGAACAGTAGATGAGGGATTGAATTTTGAAATTGTTCTAAGGAGTAAACAGGAGAGGGTTACAATATGTTATTCTTAATAGAGATTAAGAACTTGGAAATGTCACTTTGTGTAAACATAAAGATATTTATGAAGCAAGTATCTAATTAGTGAACTCCTGATGTCTGCATTGACAGTTCCTATCTCACTCACAAGTGATGTGGAGATGGGCTCTGCTGTGGGAGAAAGAGGGAGCTTTCCCATTGGCCGGTATTGAAACTCTCTGAACCTCAGCTTTCTTGTCCTTAGGCTGAGTGATAGTACAGATCGTCGGGATGTAAGAGGTGATACTCGCAGGGCTCCTCTGGCCCATGCTGGGCACTTCACAGACAGCAAGTCTTACTGCCATATAAGTGCTTTGGGGAAAATGGTTATCATTGTTCTCACATGAAAGTGCATTTCCCACTGCTGCTCCCTGTCCATGGTGGAAGGGACACCTTTCTCAAGATGAGTGTGAGCGTCATCTGCTTCCTAAGCTGTCCGTGGCACCCTTGGGGAGCACTGGTCAGAGAACCACTGTACACTCGCCACTTTGAGTGCTCACGAGTGAGTGTCAGTACTGATGGCACATTTAATGTCAAGTGTTTATTATGGTCCTTGTTATCTTTGAGAAACCCCTGTACGTCCTGGGGTCAGAGCAGTGTCAGAGGTCAGGAAAGGGGACCAGTGCCCGTGTGTGTGTGTGTGTGTGTGTGTGTGTGTGTGTGTGTGAGAGAGAGAGTGAGAAGAGTGTTGGACAAAAACAAATACCCAAGCAAGCTAACTGGA
Source organism: Myotis brandtii (assembly GCF_000412655.1). Classification (NCBI taxonomy): domain Eukaryota; kingdom Metazoa; phylum Chordata; class Mammalia; order Chiroptera; family Vespertilionidae; genus Myotis; species Myotis brandtii. The sequence goes on from NW_005355584.1 coordinate 6,217,569, forward strand.
GATAGTGGTAAATATTCTAAGAGCAGGAAAGCAGGGTTTGTGAGGAGAGCGGTCCAGAGAGGTGACCTCCAGTGGCTGATGCAGAGGCCTGAGGAGAGAATGCCTGAACTATGCTGGGCTCGATGAGGAGTTGGCAGAGCCCTGGGACAGGAACTCTCTAGGCAGAGGGACGGCTCAGGAAGCAGCACAGTCAGGCACCCTGCCTTCCTCCTGAGCCCATGGTTTGAGTTTGGACTTCTGACCCTCTTGTAGCCCCTCGGGTCTAACACCGTCTCTCTTTGGTTAGACAGAACAGTTCTGCCTCTTTAACGTGCATGTGTCCATCCCACATTTGAAAGGAATTCTCAGTTGTTTCATGTCAGTGTCCTTTTGTCCCCTTGAAGGTGTGTTTCTGGATGTCTTTGAAACCTCTCCTCTACACCTGCTGTGGACTTGCCAGTTTTGGCTTCTCCCAACGGAATCCCCAGGGAGTCCCTTTGTTACTCTTCTGGGCGAGCTCTCCCAGCTGAGCTGTGCTTTAATTAGCTTGCCTTGCTCAGTGGTAGTTTCTGGGTTTAAACTCGCATGGACTGATACATTTTCTGCCATTTGTCATGTACGATGAAACTTTAAAGTACAAATGAAAATTTTTGGATTCAAGGTTTCTCCGTAAGAGAAGTGATCAGAGTCACAGGCACGGTGCCATTTGAGAGCATGGTGGCCTCAGTGTGGGCCTTGTTGGAGTGAATGCACGTGGCAGTGGCCGTTTGCACCCTGCAGTCTGGCTACTTCATGCAAGTTCAGGGCCTAAGTTTTGTGTGTGTTTGTGTAACATGTTTGACCGGCTACTAACACCACAAGTGCTTACACTTCACACTCTAGTTGTGTTACTATCCCTGGTTTTGTAGAATTGAGCATCTGGGGTTTTCTGTGAAGTTGAAATCCTCAAATAAGACCCACCCTTAGTGAGGTAACAGTACCTCTTCATTGCAGGCTTAAACCAGGTAATACCAGTAAAAGCTAAACTCTGGGTGGAGCATCTGAAGCACAGAAAGAATTCAGGGAGTGTTGCTTCCTTTCTTACATTTTCTCTATTTTATGACCTCAGGCTAGGGTCTTTTATGTGATTTACATTTTTTAACTTTTGTGAATTTCATATTCATAGAGTCCCTTTGTTCCTCACAACAGTTCTGTTATGCTTACTGTGTCCATTTTGCAGTTGAGGAAACCAAGGCCTTAAGATTTTGGGTCCCTGTCCAAGATGACACAGTTTGTAAGTGGGATGCATGTAGCTGCCGGCCGTCTATCTGTAGAGTCTGTGAGTCTGTGTTCTGAGCCATTTGCCGGAGGAGGACATGGTCCTGCCCCAACAGAAGTTTGTAAAGTGCTCAGAAATTCCCAGGGAGAGGTTTCTCTGGGTGTTTAGTTGGGTTTCGAAAAAAGTATTTACTAATCTTGGAGATCAGAATCAATCACCCATCCAGCCCCTGTGTTCTTTTGCCAGTTCCTGTGCACTCCGATCAGGCCTAACTTGCATTATGAATTTACATTTCTGTGACGTTTGGAGAACAGCAGTAGTTTAGTTTGGGCCTATGAATGGTAACACAGTTGGAAAACTAGGTTCGTTGGGTTATGCATTTAACTAAAAAGAGTTTTCATCAGAGCCTGGAAAACCATTTTCTCTATGATGCATCCTGTTTTCATTGCTTATTCAGTAAACACTTAAGCAATGAACCTTGTTTACAATTTTCTGTATTCCTGGCTTTTGACGCAGTATCAGTGATGTGTCTTTCTCATACTGAAATCTATACATCAGGAATCTCATTGATGGGAAGCACTCAAACTTTCTGTTGAAAATTCCCGAGCACACAAAAATTCCCGTTGCTGTTTTCCTCTGTTGTTGTCTTCAGAGACTAAACCATTTCCCAATGTACCCCCAAACTGTAAATGTCTCTAATTTAATCTGCCAGATTCCTAAGTTCCCTGGGCGTGGGCACCTTGTTTGTCTTTCCCACCTGTGAACTATCCAGTGGCCAGTGTGGCACCTGCACCGAGGAGGTCTGTAGATGTCTACTGTAGGAGTGGGTGAGTCAGGACCTTGGGACCGATCCCGGCCCTTCCGCTCATCACTCCTCATCCTCTCTGCATCTGTAGCTTCAGCCACTGAGACTCCTGGTGAGGACAGCTCTGCCAACCCCACTGCCATGTACTGAACCCTCTGGTTCCACCTCTGGGAAGCCAAGACTGCCCGGTTTTCCAAGGCTAGGTCTGCTCTTTTCAGCTCCCAAAGCACTTGGGTTTATCCCTCCTTAGCATCTACCACAGTGCAGTGAATTGGCTGGTTTAGCTGTTCGTCTCTCCTACTGCAAACCCTTTGAAGGCCTGGTACCTGGTTAAGTAGGTTGTTGAATGAATTAATGAATGAATGCCACTAGCATCTCATGTTCCAACATGGAAATCTTAATTGATCACAGACTATCAATTATTCCCTGCACTGCAACTGTTTCTTATTCTTTTGTGAAAAATGGCTTATTCTGCTCTGACACTGAACATCTAGTCTTCATTCTACATAGAATCCTAGAGCCACCAGACTTCACTCCACAATTTCCTTGTAAAATCCTGCCACCCTTTCTTTAATTCTAATTTTCTTTCTCCTCCATTAATTAACCTTCATTACTTTTTCTGCCCAGAATAAAACATTCCAAGCACTGCAACAAACCACTGGGATATGTGTTGTTTTGAATATCCAGTTCATTAAAAGACACTCTGAAATAGGTAATGATTTGGTTCACAAACTTTGAGTACATTCCAGCACTTTAGAATGCTAATTTGCAAAAATTACTTTCTTCCATTCTGGCTTTTCACAGTCTTTGGAATATGGGTCAAAATGAAAGCCTGTGCATGTTGCCCCATGTGATAATCCATTTATAACTTTGGAAATCATTGCAGCTGGCCTCTTTTGGGAGGATTCTCTGAACCTGCTTGGTTCTTGAGTGGGACATTTTTCAAACCATTAGTCATGTTAGTAACTCTTATATGTTTGTTACCTTTCTTGGTCAAACACTGATATAATTGCTAGGAACTGACCATATTTTTAAATTTTTTACATATCAGAAGAACATTTAGTGAACTCTCATTTTTCTACATTGTAGTAGATCCAAATTTTATAGTAAAATTCCTTCATCCATGTAACTCTTGAAATTTATTAGGAATAGGAAATGTTAATTGATAGCAAATTATTATACATTTTATTGGTTTTATATTCAGCTTTTCAAACCATTCACATCATTATAAAGCAGTGTTTATGCTAGTTAATATTTAAAATTAGAATGGTTACATTTTGCCACACTTTGCAGATTTTACACTGGAGAATTTAATATATGTTAAAAAAAAAAAAAGTATGGCAAAAACCCTCCCATCTTTTCATGAAAAATTCCATGCCTGTAAACATATAAGTAAAATGACCAATGCCTGGTTGAATTTGGATTGCTTTACATAAAAAAAAAAAAAAAAAAAAAAAAAAAAAGCAGCCAAGGTCAAAGGCCAGGCATTTAACAGCTGCCTGTTGACCTTGAGTGAACAGGAATATTTTTGGCGCCCTCTTGGGGAATAGGAATGGCTTTTGCAGTCATGGTCAAACTTGTCAGTGCCTATAACCTTTATTGCCTGCACCTGCCTTGTGAAACTGATTTAAACGATTATAAGATAAGCACTGGATATAAGATGAGAAGAGGAAGCAGAGTAATTGTGTAACAGACTTGCTTATGTAGCCCATTGCAGCGTACACAAAATGATGGGGTGCAGTAGTCTATGGGTGAAGACTCAGTCCTTGAAAGGATCACACCATAGAGTCAGATGGCACTGTGCCTATGGTCACCTGCATGTGACCTCCCTCTACCTGACTGTGTCTTGTATCTGATACATCAGTTTTATACCCCATCAGCTTCTGAAAGCTGGAAGATGGCTTGCAATAAAAACACTTAAGGAAGTGCCCAGCTGGCATGGCTCAGTGGTTCAGCATCGACCTATGAACCAGGATGTCACAGATCGATTCCTAATTAGGGCACATGCCTGGTTGTGGCTTGATCCCCAGTAGCGGGTGTGTAGGCGGCAGCCCATCAATGATTCTCTCTCATTGATGTTTCTCTCCCTCTTCCTTCCTCTCTGAAATCAATAAAAATATATTTTTTTAAAAATCACTAAGGAAGTGAATGAAGACAAATCTGATGATTGGTTCAAAAGCTACTTCATTTCTTTGTAATCTTGGAGTTTTTTCTATGTTAATAGGCTAATAGTAATTCATCCTGCTTTGTCAGCTAAGAAAATTTTGGGAATGCATCTGAAATATTTGATTCAATAACCTATCTTCTGTTTAATTTTTTTAGCTCTTTTGAACTAGCTTCTTATAACTAAACTTGTAGATTGCTTTTTCCTTTTTTTTTTCTATCTTTCTAGTTCGATTTATTTTTAGATCTTTTTATTGTCTTCCATTACACACACCTAACTCAGTTTGCATTTTACAGTTGGTGGTGAAGCTTAATATTTTCTTGCTTTTTGATCCAGTGGATTCTCATTTACCAGATGTACCGGTTACTAGCGCGGATTTTTTCAATAGAAGGAGTTACACATATGTTGATACATATGTGATTTGATATGTATGCTATTTAGTTGTATTGACAGCAAGCTGCAAAACTTCATATGTCAAATTTTCTGAAGGTGTTAACATCATAGATATTTTTATGCTTAAAAGTGTCGAATTTTGTGCCAAAAACAGAGCATTTGCAGGAAGTTTTAATTCATTACTTTATTTTGAAGAAAAGTGCTGCTGAACATTATCGTATACTTCAGGAAGCCTTTGGTGAACATGCTCCATCTCAAGATACTTGTGAACGCTGGTTTAAATGCTTTAAAAGTGATGATTTCAATGTGAAAGACAAAGAACGTCCAGGTCAACCAAAAAAGTTTGAAGACCAACAATTATAAGTATTATTGGATGAAGATGCATGTCAAACTCAAAAACAACATGCAGAAAGATTAAACGTTGCTCAGCAAACAATTTCCAATCGTTTACAAGCAATGGGAAAGATTTTAAAGGAAGGAAAATGGGTGCCACATCAACTGAACGAAAGACAAATGGAAAACCAAAAAGTCATCAGTAAAATGTTGCTTCAATTGCACGAAAGAAAGTCTTTTTTCATTGAATTTGACTGGCGATGAAAAATGGGTTTATTTTGAGAATCCCAAATGCACAAAATCATGGGTTGATCCAGGTCAACCATCAACATCGACTGCAAGGCCAAATTGCTTCGGAAAGAAGACAATGCTCTGCATTTGGTGGGATCAGGAAGGTGTGGTGTATTATGAGCTTGTAAAACCAGGTGAAACCGTTAATACTGATCGCTACCGACAACAAATAATCAATTTGAACCACGCTTTGATTGTAAAACGACCAGAATGGGCCAGAAGACACAGCAAAGTAATTTTGCTTCATGATAATGCACCATCACACACTTCAAAACCAGTTAAAGACACGTTAAAGGATCTTGCCTGGGAAGTATTAACCCACCCGCCGTATTCACCAGACCTTGCTCCTTCAGATTACCACTTGTTTTGATGGATGGCACACACATTTTCTGAGCAGCGCTTCAAAATGTATGAAGAAGTGGAAAATTGGGTCTCTGAATGGTTTGCCTCAAAACAAGAAAAGTTCTATTGGGACGGTATCCACAAATTCCCTGAAAGATGGGGGAAATGTGTAGCTATCGATGGACATTACTTTGAATAAAGCACTTTTGATGTTTCTCTTGAAATTATCGTGTTTTCTTTGATTACAAAATCCTCATTATTAACCGGTACACCTGGTATTTCCAGTATTTCTCAAAGTCTGGTACACATGCTGCTGATACCACAGTCACTTGTGGAGGTTGTCTGCCCAAATTCAGAGTCAACCACAAGAGTCAGAATGGCTTTGAGTAGGGCTCAGAGGGCTGTATTTTAGCTATATATCCCTGTGATTCCATAACTTTAGAGATTTTTAAAAATATGTGTATGTGTGTGTGTATATGTATATATATGTATATAGATATAGATATAGATATATATAGATATAGATATATAGATGTAGATGTAGATGTAGGAGAGGAAAGGAGAGGGAGAGAGAGATAGACACATCGATGATGAGAGAGAATCATTAATCAGCTGCCTCCTGCACACCCCATACTTGGGATTGAGCCCACAACCCGGGCATGGCCCTGACCAAGAATCGAACTTTGACCTCCCAGTTCATAAGTCGATGCCCAACCAACTGAACCACAGAGGCCAGGCTGGAGATGTTTTTTAGATGATGTTCTTCCCTTTTTACTCCTGGTCTCTTTCATTCAATACCGTGATCACCAGTCTCCCTAGTTCTTCCTCCTCCATTCTCTTCTCATTCTGCTGCCATCACTTTGCTGATTTCTATTCTTGGAGCTGACATATCCACAACTACTGTTACCTTCTCCTTCAAACACAGGAATCCATGTGGAAACATTTAGCACATGACCAGAGGACAGAGATGTGTGTTCCCTACCCCCAACTTCCCCCTGCCATAAATCTCCCTCCTCCTAGGTTTCTAGTCCCCCTTTCATGCTTTTACTGCCCAAGTGTTGAAGCAAGAGACTGCAGCTTCATTTTGAGCCCCCATTGCTTCACCACCACTCAGACTCGGTCACACCTAGTCTGCACAAGCTCCCAGATCCAGACAATGCACTGCTATTGCTTCACACGCGTGACAGCTCCTTGCTTGGTGCAGACACGGATGCATTGCTATCTTCCTGGTGCACTGACCTGTTCTTCTTACATAATGTCCCATTCTCACCCCAGTGATTTTATTTGCAATGAAGTCTATTCTATTTGATAATAATATATCCAGTCTTGTTTTTTTAATTAATGTTTATGTGGTCTGTTTTATCCTTCTTATTTTCTTTCGTACATATTTTTGAAATGAAACAGATATTTCCTGGACCAGATTTTTTACATTCTCCTTGCCAACCTCCATCTTTTAGTTAGTGTATTAGACCACTTAGACACACCGTAATTTTGATATGTCAGGGCTTGCATCTGCCATTTTAGTTTTGCTTCTGTTTGTTCTCTGTTGTTCACTTCTCAGGTTTTCCCTGCCTTCCGGTGGTTTACTGAACACTGTAGATTTTAGTTTTGATTTTGAGTGTTTCACCTTGTATAGCCTTTTCAGTGATTGCTCTCAGTATTGCATTACCTATGCATGGCTTATCACAGCCTGGTGTCAGCGATTTAGCAGTCTGAGTGAAGGGACTTGGCCTCCCTTTCCTACCCTTTATCATCCCTCATTTGGAATAGACTTGTGTACCTACACACATTGAGAACAACATCAGACAATGTTATAATTCCTGCTTTTGTCATCAGACATAAGTTAGCGGACTCAAGAGGAGACTTATGACATAAACACATTGCAGAACAGGCACTGAGTCACTAGCAGCAGGTTTTCTGAAGCTTAGTTGATGGTACTTGTACCAACTACTCTTGGTTCCCTAAGGCAGGTCTGCTGGAAGTGGTTCGGCAAACACCATCAGGACAGACATTGACAACTGAATATCCTTTTGCACTTTCCCAGTATTATAATTTTTGCTAGATATTGCCAATTTTATAAATCTTACAGTGATAATTGAAACAAATTATGGTATATTAGTTTGCTAGGGCTGCTGTAAAAGAATACCATGAACTAAGAGACTTAGACAACAGAAATGTATTCTCACAGCTCTGGAGGCCAAAAGTCCACAGTCAAGGTGCAAGCAAGACCACCTCCTCTGACGTCTCTAGGGGAGGAGCTGGTCCATGTCTCTGCTACTTTCTGCAAGTCCTTATGTTTGTGGCAGTCTGACTGCAGTCCTCACATGGCATTCTGTCTGTGTGCATGACTATGTCCACACTTCCTCTTCTTGCAAGGACACCAGTCATGTTGACTGAAAGGCCCACCTTACTCCAGTATGAGCTCAGCTTAACTAATTACTTCTGCATTGACTCCATTCCCAAATAAGGTCACATTGTCAGACACTGCGGGTTAGGACTTCAACACATGAATTTTTGAAGGACACAGTCCAACCCGTAACCTATGGCAATTGAATTAATTTATCATAGTACATATAAGTATTCATACAGACATAAGTATTCAGAGATATATTCTAATAGCTATTATGGAAGGACTTTGGACACTCTATAAATCCATGCCAATGCGAGGTGGAATGATGTGCCCTCAAATCCTGTGTACCCCGTGAAGATGCCATGGTCCTGTGGTATCAGGCAGCTTACTGCACAGCTGTGATTTGCTGGTCCTGAAACACTTGCCACATCACTCTTTAACCACAGCTTTAGTAAGCATCAGCTTTCAACTCTTTCATTTTGAAAAATTTTAATTACCAATATAAATCTTAATAATAGAGTTAAAATAGAGATCTTAAAAATAATGTCATTGACATATTTTAACTTGCTATTCATTTAAAGATGGCTCTAAGGACATCTCACTTTTTTCCAAGTATCAACTTACTTTGGGCAACTTTACCTGGTTGTGTTAATCATGCTAAACATGAAACTGCCTTGCTTTGAGATGTTAGAATTTACGTAAGTTATATTTTTGCTTCTGTGGTATTATAACATACATAGGAAAAACTACCAGTAATAATGTAGTTTGTTTCTTTTATATTAAAACTTTTTAAATGCCCTACAAAGAAGTTGGTGGGTGGGGCATGAGGTGACGCTAATGTAGGACTGTCATAGTGCAATAAAAGTTGTGAGTTCCTGATTTATTCCTTTAAATGTAGGGTGAATCATTATGGCCTCAGTAACTCTCAGGTTACATGCTGTGTTTCTCACATCTGGTGAAATTTGGCCCCCTCCAGAATTCTCTCTTCTGCTATAGGCTTCTGCTTTGTCTGTCTTTGGGAGGACAAGAATGAGAAATGGTTTCAAATGAAAATACTAGTAAAATCTTATATGGTATTGATTTACCAAATTTCATGCACAATATGTAGACCCACCAGCAGATTTTGGGACCATGCCATTAGTACATACTTAGGTCATGCAGGATTTTGTCTTAATATGCTCAGTCTTTATTTATGTGAAGCACAGTTCCGAACCATCTGAGTAATGTACATCTAACATAAGCAGAACTGTAGGCTGGCATTATTAAAATGCATGGAGCCGACACCCTGGGCTCCTGCTGAAATATGCTTTTAATTGAAGCAGAATTACAGCAATATATTACCCATGTAAGTCTGCTTATGTCACAATAGTGGCTTGCACAATAGCTCCTTGCTCCATGAGAACTTGATGGTAACCCATGTATTGTGGTTACACATTTAAATATCCTACAGTATGTGTATTTGAATTGGCTGATACAGTGTTATCTAAGCATATGTTATCTTGTGGGAGATGTGTCTTGTGGCCAAGTAGCTTTGAGAAGGATTTGTCAATGATTGAAGGTCATTCATAAAAATACAAGGCTTAATAGAAGCTCTACTTTGAGCTTTTGGAATTTAAAAAATAAACAAAAGAAACATTCATTCTTCATACATTTTGTTTACTTTTAAAAATTTTATTGTAATTCACACTTTCTATAATAGGTGTAGGGAGATAATAACTTATAGATAACACCATTTCTCTGCAGATTAAATTTCAATACTTATTGAAATAGGAGCCCAAATGGTCAATATCAATGGGGATACCAGTGAAACTTTGATTTTCTCATTTCAACCTGCAAAAGGAGGTCTTTGGGGCATAATGATGTGATATCTGCTTTAATAGGTAATGTTCAGAGGCAAGACAGTGCCTGAGACTAGAGCATCTCAGAGCTCTTGGTGACGTTTTCTTTCTGCTGTAATCTCGTCAGTGTCCAAACATGAGCTGAACATTGCTGAAGAGGTTTCCCATCACAACAGATTAGGGAAAGGTTTTCCCATTCAGCTAACTTAGGAGCATTCTCCTTTTATTTATGTGTTTTAATTCACAATTACAATTAAAATATTTCCCACATACACATATAATCTGATTTTAGTCATTTCAGTCTATGCTGCTTTTACAAAGTTAGAGGCTGTAGAATTTTGCATGTTTCAGACCGGTTTCAATGGAAGTGGAGTGTCTCACATCCTCAACGCAGATGGGCTGACCCAGTGCCAGGTAGCACCTTGTAGTCAGGAGTAAGCACATCAGAAATGGGAATGCTATGGTCCTTTATTATTTCCTCGTCAAAGGGACACGTCTATAGATGTCCCTGTGCCCTCTGCCAAGTTCATCGTTTTATGATGTTATTTATAGAGATGACATTTGCTTATATTGAGTCCTTTGTTCTGCTTGGCCAGGATGTCTTCCCACACATGCAGCCCTACAGGTTGATTCCAGACCTGCGGCCTGTAATTCAATGAGTGCGCCCTGTCTACAAAGTGCAGGGTTCCTATGCTGTCAGCCAGGGCATTTGGCACAAAGAGGGAGCGCCTTTGGAACTAAATAAACAACAAGGAAACATTTGGGGCCGCCAGGAACCCATCCCATGTAATTTTACAGTCTCTGACTCCCAGGCCTCAGAGTTGGAGATGCCTAACCAGCAGGAAACCTGACATTCTGTCTCGAAGGTTCTGCCCATGGCTCTCAGCGTAATCTCTTGCTGAGATTAACGGGAGCCCCTCAGAGCACTGTGCTTTCATACTGAGCCTGAGTGGTCCTGTTGCAGCAGATATCCCCACATCGTGCTGTCGTGTAGGTCTGACAGGAACCATCAGATTATTTAAAGTTGGCGGATTAACTAAATTGGGGAATTTCCCCTGATCTCTGAAGAAAACATCTCTACTGACAAGTTCAAGCCCTTTGAACTGCTCCTGAGGCTTAACTGCTAGCATGCAGGCCACTCTACCTCTGAGGAGCAGTGCACCTAGACAGGCAGAGACCAGCAAGGACTGCTGGGTCATGGGCACAGAATTTTAACCATTTACGCAGTTAGTGTTTTTGGTTTTGAGCCCCAGTTAATGTGTTTTTAATGTACTCATTTACTCCCTGATATATTTGATGGCTTTGCTGGTGGTCTGGATAACGCTGGCAGTAGCCCTTTACACAACGGAAGTTTGTATGTATCAAAGCAAACAGGAAACGCCTGCGAGTTAAAATGCAGGGACTTGAACCCATCTGGATCAGTCAGAAATCTTCTGCTTATTCCAGATTCAGACGGAGTGCAGGGTGTAGACCTAACCAACAGAGGTGCACCCTGCCGGGTGCCTCTGCTGTCTGCATAGCTCTGGGCAGCCTGCAAACAAGGTGTTTCTCACCCAGCTTGAGACAATGGTCTCCCAGGGAAGTGCAGCTGGCATTCTAACTCCCAAGTAGTTCGTAACCCACTTCTGGTGTCAGACAAGGCCAGCTAGCTTTGTGGAAGACTATTAAAGAATATGATGAAGTAATAGAAGATGGCTAAGTCATGTGATACAGGCTAAAATGCTAAAGGACTTCAAAGGATGAGGGATTGAGGGCTCGAAGAGTTCAGAAAGTCTCTTCTGAGGCCCTGAGAGTGTCAGTGGCCTTGCAGGAGGGGCAGGAAGGGGCTGGGACATGCTTGGGCAAAGGCAGATGCTCCAAAACTTGGTCTCTGAGAAGAATCCCGAGCAGACTGGTTTCACTTCAAATGTGGATGTTTTCCAGTTACAATTTTTCTTTGCCTTAAGCTATAAAAACAATAAATATATGCTGTAAATGTATTCTAAAATATATGCCACATAAAATCAAAACTCATAGCCACATGTTGGCATGAGACTTTCATGATTTACGGGCTTTGTAACTGTGCTCTGAAATAGTACATTTCCCCATTTCCCACTCTTTCTGTTGGCTTGAAATGTGAGCTCAGGATGCGGCAAAACCATTTTGAGTCTTCACAATGTCTCCTTCCCAGGAATAACCTCAGAGGAAGATGGTATTTGATCTTCGCAGAGCTGCAGACTCACGGATGTCCCCACTGGTGAAGGTGCTCATTCTAGGAGGCGCCTTCAAAACTCATACCTACACGCCCAGGGTGTTTATTAGCATCCGGGGACAGTTCCCTTCTTCTGTAACTTTTCCACCCCTTATATCCTTAAAGGTTTGGAAATTACCTGTCTCTATAAAAATAGTTACAGTTTTCTACAAAGTGTTCTGTTAAAGGTAATCTAACCTTCAAACCCATTATTAAAATACCTCAGCATATAAAAAATGAACAGTCCCTCTCTCAAAGCACTGCTGTTGAATCTTTAACTTACCTTCTTCTCAATAACTAAGGAAATCCAATCATTATTATTGGCAATTATGGAATAATTATCAAGCTAATTTGTAATTAGCATTTTCGGATGACAGTGTTGATTTGAACAAATCTGCATTAGGTTCAGCACACTCATTAGGCACTAAAAGCTCAGATTCTGTTACCCGAGGCCCCTTGCTATTCATCTGTGATGTATTCCCCCCAATACTCCAGTGGCCAGTAATCAGTGTGGTGCCTGTTAAGTGAAGAACTTTCCATCACTGTCTCTGAGAGCACTACCTCTGCTTCCTCTCTTCATCACACAGCGGGTATGCAGGTAAAAATATTGTAGCATCTACCAAGCAGACATTGAAACTTTGTTCTAAATTGGCAAATTAAATCTGTCTCTGGTGGTTCCAAATTATGTAAAATAAAAAAGAAACTTTTAGCACTGATAGGTCTTGTCATTTCTATTCAGTTGCATTTTTTAAAAATGGATGAATTAGAACACTTTTTTTTCCCAAGGAAAACTCATCAGCTCTGCTCATTGTTACTCCTGAAAGGCTTCTTTCAGGTGTAAAGTTCTCTGAATTTTCTTTACCTTTTATCATCATTTAGTTTTCCTGATAATGCTGCTACTATATCTAATTGCTTTTTATGTACTGGGGACATGATGTTTTTTTAAAAACCAAGCAGCAGCTATGCCCTGTGGGTCAGAGGGAGAGGAGTGTAGCCTAGACACTTTCTTGTTGTCCTGATCCCTGACTGATTTCAGGATCTGCAGTGACCTGCCGCCCTGAATACTTACAGGTTCACTGTGGCGTCTCTCAGTCAGGGCGGCAGTGTGAGTGGTCCCAGCTTTGACTGTCTCACACTTTGTGGTCCGGTCATTGAGAGCTCACTTCCAGATCTCCCGTTTCTTGTCACTATCCTTATCCTCAGGGAGTGTACAGATCAGGGCTGGTATAGGCAGACATCGCCTTGCACTGTGTAATCCATCAGTCTTGCAGCACACAATGTTGGTTGCTAAAGAATTGGCAGTTCACTTCAAATGAAATAGGAAGTGCTGGAATCCCATGATAAAATGGGAAACAAAAGAACTGATACCCTGTGAGCCCTCTCGGTTTGTTTGCCCAGTCCCTCACCAGGGGTGAGCACACAGTCACCTTCATTGTTGTTGCTTTTGTCAATGTTACTGTTTTGAATGATTTAACCAATCAGGCAGTCTGGGTAGTTATGAAGCATGTGACTTCATTACAGAAGAAATGTTTGCTATTCCCAAAACTAAATAAAATTAAATGTAGTTTTGCAAACATAGCAATTAGTGGGACGGGGATGGGAATTCTGGGTTTGATTTTGGAGAGGAGTCCTATGTGATCAAATATTCCATGGAAATCCATGGTGAACTCATCATTTCTTCCTCAGCAGGCCAGTGCTGAGGGAGCATATGACCACGGACCTGATTTCTCAGGTTCACTAAAGGTCATAGGGTTTGATTCTGAATTGAAGTAAAATTGAATTGTTCACCTTTTAAAGGTACATTCATTTAGTTCAACTCCTCAGTATATCAGAAAAATCTATTATAATATTTTTAGGATATATACTAACAGCCATACAAATGACCTTTTCTAACACATGCAGTAATATATTAGTGACAAAAAAAAACCTGAATATACCTTCAGTATTTGAGCACAATTCTGATTAGATCCTATGTTATAAAAAAATGCTCTTTATTTAGTATCTTTTACTGGCATCATATTGACTTCTTTATTTGAACCACCCCATTAAATAAAGAGTTTAATATTTCATTTTGTTCACTACTCTGGTCATTTTAGCTTTCTTAAAATACCCTTTAACTATTAATATAATCTTGTTCAGGGCAAAAAACTCACAAGAAAAATTGGAAAAATACTGCCTGTTTTTTAATACAATTAGTTTCCTTAGAAAAATGGAGTATAAAGAAAACTACATAAATACAAATCAACTTCTCAAAGACTAATTTAATATTTTAAACCTATATATGCAAGTTTCTTTAAAACTGCAATTATTTTCAACATCATATTAATTCAACATCCTTTTTTTCTTAATGATATAATTGAATGAGGAAAATTTGGAGTCTACCACTTGATTATGATAGCAACAAGAGAGCAAAACTTAGCTTTTTGTATTCCTGATTAATTTTCACAATCATTTAAATTAGTGTTATCCTTTGTAAAAATGACCAGGAAAGTTTTTAGTTTTCTAACTAATCATCTCTCTTAAAACTCTACGTTGCTCTTGATGGGCAACCTGAGTACCAAACATTTTGACTAAAAATTATATATATATACTAGAGGCCCGGTGCACAAAAAGGGTTGATTGGGTTGGGGCACCGCCCCCTGTCACACTCAAGGCAGGGTCCATGGGGAGGTTGCGGTGCCACCCCCTGTCACGCACAGAGGAGAAGAG
>NW_005355584.1:6233712-6249168 GCF_000412655.1 Myotis brandtii
ATCAATGTATAAATGCAAGTGTAGTTGATAAAGTACCACAAATACTTTTAAATGCTTTTTCCTAAAATGCATTTAACATTGAGAAGCTAATACTGCCTAGAAATCATGTGGTTTTATCAGTACAAGTGACTTTTTTCAAGCTTTTAATCTATAGACAGATAAGTCTAAAGGTGTTAAGATCACATTTATTTTATAGCTCCTTTGATAGATGGTAACATCATCAATGTCTGTCAAATTTATTGCAGCAATATGAAGAGAATGGTGGGCTTACTATTATAGGTCATACTGTATTACCAGACCCAGTGAGCATCTACATAAAGTGCCAAGCTCAAGTGTAGAATCCTATCTTCTCAAATAAGTGTGTGTGCTGGAAAGGGGGAAGCACAACAATAGCCTCTCCTGCTCATGTCTACATGTGTCTACTTAAAGACTTGTCCAGGAGTGCTCATAGCAACTTTATTCAGAATAAACAACTCAGACACCCATCAAAAGAAGATGGTGATGGAATGCTACTTGGTGCGAAAAGCCATGAACTCACAAAATGGATGAACATCAGCACCATTATTCTGAGTAAGAGAAGCAGATGCAAATGAATGGATGTATGTGAAACTCTAGGAAGGCATTTTTGGTAACAGCATGTCTTTGGTTGCCAGGACGTGGAAGGTTATTGACTACAGGGGTGCACAGAGTTGATGGCAACAGCCCACACGTTTTCGGGGTGATGGAAATGTCCCAGTTCTCAGTGTTGGTGGTGGTTTCACAACTGAGTAGATTTGTAAAAACTCAGCAGTTTTTGCTCTGCCTGGGCTCCCTTTGCTGTTATTCTGTATACAGTGAAATGACACAGATTATTCAAAAGGCACGAGAGGAAAAAAAGGCATGCAGCAAGAACCAATTTTTTGTTATTTCTTCTGAAAATCCTATGAACTTGGCATTTTAGATATTAGAATTGTGTTTGTTAGTCAATAAAAAAAACAAAAAATTGATGCTTTTCTATGGTAGGTATTTTCTTTACATTTTTCTTTACCTTCTATATGCTGAATCCATAACTTTAATTTTTAAATAGGTATTCTATAAATTCACATACCCTTAAGTAGCTTATGAGGTCCTGAGCTAAGACTTTTTAAAATTATATTTTACCAGATTCAAAAATATAACTTTTAGGAAAAGTCTTGGTGGGCTCTGTGACTTGTTATTGATATTGTTGAGTGAAGGCAGTAGCATCCATGAGGCTGAGGTCCCTGGGGTCACGGGAGAGTGAGCAGACAAATGAGACACTGTGCAGATTTCAGTTCCTTCTGTGAACCTGAAGTTCATCACCAAATGTTGTACTTAGTCACTTACTATATCTCAACCAAGTTCAGTAGAACTGGTTTTGGTTAAATTGAGCAATTGCCAAGGGAAAAAAATTACAGCAAAATTGTGGTCATTAAAGTAAATTTTGTCTTAATTTTATCTTTTCTCCCTTAAATTCCTGGGTTTGACTCACTCTGGCACTCCCTGATTATTTTCTCTTTTTGAATGCTGTTAAACATTTGAAACTGTGCAGGTGACTGCAGAAATCTCTTTCAAAAGCAAAGGAATTGACAGGGTTTCCTGAACAGTCAGCCAGGGTTTTTATAGCTCCACAGATGATTCAGACAGCATCAGTGTTAGGGCTCAGCTCCTTTTGAACTTTTTTGCAGCAGTGGTTTGTGGGAAACTCTTGAGCTTTCATCACTGCCATATTCACTCTCCCAACAGAAGCAAAACAAAACTCACACTCGGCTTGTGACTTTGGCCTCCAGTCTGAGACGACCTCAGATGGGGATGGATGAGACTTGTGCACCATACAGCTTTGCGAAATGTGAAACTGCCCTATGGGTGAACTGCAATCTGTTCTTCTGTGTATTTTACTGAAGAATGTCAACTGGACTGTGGGGGAGGGGAAGCCGGTATGTCCTCCCTGTCTTTAGGACACAGATGGCCCAGACATGTTTGTGGCTCAGTGAAGGTGAGGGAGCTGCTGAGCTGCCAGTCAACAAAGATTGATGAAATCTGAGAAGTTCTGGGGAAGGGCTGGCGTGGCACCAAGGGTGGCAGCCTATTAAACCACTGTGGGATGTGTCTCGCTTACTGCACACTGAATTTTCAGTTAGACATTTTCCTAGTTATTTGATTATCTGCTTATAACACTTCAAGTAAATCATGAGAAAGTTATATTTTAGGAATTGGGTGCCATGTAGATTAACACCTGTAGACCAAAATGTGAGGAAAGCGGAAGAGACTAGGTACAAATTCAGTTCCCTGGTTCTAGGCACACACTTCCACTTGGGCTCTGTTTAATAGAGTGAGAGCCGTAAGACATCACATGGCTCTGTTTTTTAACCAGCCTTCCTACTATAATATGCTTGGCTTGTAGAACCATGTATTTTAAATGTTTCGGCACTACTAACATTTAGAGAAATGCAAATATAGTAGAAATCTGACAATTCTATTTTTAAGATTAGTAATCTCTCTCAGTGAAGAGATGTCATGTATGATAATTATTCTTTTGAAAATGGGGTGCTAGCATTATACCTTATGTACGTATATTTTTTTAAATCAATAAGTTCAATATTGGTACTAATTGAACATGGCTTTTCTTTAGCACTTCCTAAAATTTATCTTTACCTTAATGGGCTTTCCATAGTATTATGAAATAGTTGAGCTTTATGTCCAGTGATTTCTCTAACATTTCTGAGCCCAGTAAATCTTCACTGTGGCCATTGCTACTTCACTTAATTCACTTCATCTGCTTAAACTCTCAGGTGCCTCCTAGACTCAGTGTCTAAAGCAGCTGTGGGCAAACTACGGCCCGCGGGCCGGATCCGGCCCGTTTGAAATGAATAAAACTAAAAAAGAAAAAGACCGTACCCTTTTATGTAATGATGTTTACTTTGAATTTATATTAGTTCACACAAACACTCCATCCATGCTTTTGTTCCAGCCCTCCGGTCCAGTTTAAGAACCCATTGTGACCCTCGAGTCAAAAAGTTTGCCCACCCCTGATCTAAAGCCTAAAGCTCAGCAAGTCCCCTTTTTAGAATCCTCCGGCACTGGTTAGTCCCATCACACAATTTTGAAAGACAAGAATAGATCCAGGCTCACTTTTCTGCACGAACCTCATGTAATTAGCACTTCCCAGCCTTGATTTGAACCAGGGGTGCTGGTCGGACGTCCAGGTCCAAGGACTCTCATCTCCTCTCACCTGGACCGCAGCATCGTGAGAACTGAATCTGTGCTTGTGTACCATGGCCATGGTGAGAGCTGCAGGAGACTCACTTGTTCCACACAGGTTTCCTGAGCACTAAGCTGGGCCCTGTTCTGAGCATGGAGGGTACTTTAACCAACAAAACAAAGGTTCCTGCCTGTGGAGCACGTCTCTCCCTGGAGGGAGACAGACACAAAACAAAAGGCATGATAAGTAAGTAGGCCATATGGTTTGTTAAAGGTGCAGTGCTGTGGAAACGAGAATGGGGAAGAATGGCAGGATTGGGAGTTCTGGTAGTGGACCCGGGTGGGTGCAGATCCAGGCAGCCATGGTATTACATTGGGAGGGAATTCTTCAAGGATCTGCCTGGCCCCAGAGTTTTCTGAGCAGGAAGAGTGAAACAGATGAAAGGGGGGAAAGCAACATGTGTACATGTCAAAACGAACTGTAGGAATGGTGTGAGGTGGAACTCAGACAAACTCATTCTTCCCAGTGCGAGTCCGTGCAGCTGATGGACCCCCACTGGGAGGAATGAGTTTATTTACTTTCAAGGTCCTGCAGCCCAACTGGAGAGGGTTCATGTCCATTGCCCGAGTGTCTTGCCACGGCAGGGCTAAAATAAATAACAAAAAATGATCTATCACCCTTACCTCACACTCTTCACAAAAATTACCTTGAAGTGAATCATAGACCTAACTGTAAAGCTAAAACTGTAAAATTTATAAGAGAAAACATAGGAGAAAATCTTTTTGACCTTGGTGTAGTGTAGGCAAAGACTTCTTAGCTAGGACACAAGTAGTCCAGCCCAGAAAAAGGAAACATTGATGAAAGAGAATATGTG
Source organism: Myotis brandtii (assembly GCF_000412655.1). Lineage (NCBI taxonomy): Eukaryota > Metazoa > Chordata > Mammalia > Chiroptera > Vespertilionidae > Myotis > Myotis brandtii. Next base: position 6,237,786 of record NW_005355584.1, read on the forward strand.
AGAGAAGATATTCAGATGACCCCAGAACACATAAAATGATGCTAATAAACTTTACCAGTCATCAGTGAAATGCAAATTAAAACTATAATGACATGCAGCCACTAGTGGCTAAAATGAAAAAGACTGCAAATGCCAAATGTTAGTGAGGGTGGCACATCTGGAGTTGTCGTGCATTGCTGGTGGGGATGTAAGTGCTAGAGCCAGTTTGGAAAACAGTTTAACAATTTCTTATAAAGTTAAAAAATTAAACATACATCTACCATATGACCCAGCAATCCCACCGCTAGGAATTTACCCGAGAGGAATAAAAGCATATGTCCATATAAAGATTTACATATGAATGCTTATCATAGCTCTGCTCGTAACAGCCCAAAGCTAAAAGTAACCCCAGTGCCACCAACAGATGGGTAGGTAGGCCAATTATCCATAAAGTGGAATATTACTCAGCAGGCACAAAAGAGTAAGCTATTCAATTCCATTTACTGTGAAATCGGTAACAGTGACCCTAATCAAAAGTGACGTGCTCCAGACCTGTTTCCTGGAGCGGGGATGGGGGCATGAGGAAACATTTCTGAGTAATGGAAATATCCTTATCTTATTTTTTGTGGTGGTTACAAGGGTCATATAATTGTTAAACTCATTAACCCACACATATAAATTGTATCTAATTCATTGACTCTAAGTATTTCCTCAATAAGGGTGTTTTTTAAAAATCATTTGGAAGCAAGAGTGTTAAACATTGAAACACAAAATACTCAGCAAGAAAGTAGCAGCAAAAGAGCCCTGCTTTTTTCTAACCAAAGCAAGGCTCTTTGGAAAAACGTATTTTGAGCTGGATTTTAAATGCTTGAAGTGAATGGAAGATGCTTTGTGGGTACAGGATGTTGAAAACAGTTTGGATCAGGTGAACTCACATAGAGGAGCATTCTGCTCAGTGACTGGCCTGTGCTTTTAATAAGTGACAAGAGCCGGGAAGATCCGGAAAATGGGACTGTCCCAGCATAGAGGAGCTGACCAGCAGGCCAGGTAGTGCAGTGCACGGACTGGTGTGGGTCCTGACCCAGACTTCTCTGTCTTTGTATCCTGTGTGTGTTTGACTGTTTGGGGTTTGGGAATCATGTAGGTTTGTTGGTTTTCTTGTAAAGGAAAATACTAGAGCATTTTATATAATTTGAAGAGAAAGTCCCTGTTCTTAGGAAGCCCACAATGAAATATTTAGAAGTAAAAGAACATCAGTTCTGCAACCTACTCTCAAGTGGTTTATAACAGAAAAAATAATATGTGTGTATAGAGAGAGAGTAGAGAAAGCAAATGTTGCAAAACGTTTACAGTGAGGACTGAGACAAAAGTGGAAGGGGATTCTTTGTACTATTCCTTGCAAATTGTAAGTTTGAAATTATTTCTGAGTAAGAAGTAATGAAAAGTGAAAACCAAATTGGGTCAAGGTACTAGTTGCTGAAAATCATACAGATTTCCTGTGAAGAAATAACTGAGGACACAAAAGTGAATAAAATAAAAATTTCAGAGAAATGGTATCTGGAAATTTTGCGGACATTGACGTGCCCGGGCTGCCGAGGAGACGTCCCTGTGCACGCTGGACGGGAGCCACCACAGTAACTGTACAACAGCGACCAGTCTGCCCTGGGTTGGGGTCTAGGTGGGCAGGTTGTGAAGAGGGAGGTTCAAGATCACAGCTGTAGGCATTATACCATCAGAGTAACTTCCCCTTGAACGCAGCACTTTGCCTCAGGTCTGGAGTGTTTTGCCGACAATGCACATGTAGCTCTGGTCATTCTGCCGTACATCCCGCTGTGCAGTAGTGTGCTTCTATTCTCTGTTTTTCTAAATTAAAGTGTTCAAAGAAATTGTCAGTGAATTCTGCATTCGTTTTAAGGAGGGCATTGAAGAAGGGGTCAGCTGGGAGATGCAGAAGTGGACAGACTTGAAGGCTACATGCCATTCCCAGCTGAGAGATGCTAAGGGCTTTCTTCTTTGCCTTAGAAAACTGCATTAGATCACAGAAATCCACGTGCATTTTGAGTGTGTGATTGGATCATTATTTTTATCATGAGCTGTGTACCTCAAAGCAAAAATTAATTTTAAAAAAATCTGTAAAATATTGGGATTATAGTCATTTATTCCTAATATGGTAATATTCTGCTTTTTAAAAAATATATTTTTTTACTGATTTTAGAGAGGGAGGGAGAGGGAGAGAGAGATAGAAACATCAATGATGAGAGAGAATCATTGACTGGCTGCCTGCTGCACGCCCCCTACTGGAGATCGAGCCCACAACCTGAGCATGTTCCTGACTGGGAATTGAACAGTGACTTCCTGGTTCGTAGATCGATGCTCAACCACTGAGCACTCCAGCTGGGCTAAAATCCTGTTTTTAACTGTTGTGATATAAGTAGTTAGGGTCTTTAGATATTTTTCACTTATCACATGATGAGTTCGGTGCTAGGGATAGTATTTAGAGTTCATTTTTAGTACTAAACAAGTAATGTTCAGTTTTAAAATGTTTATAAATTTAGGGGTTGTTTTATGTGGATCAGCCTGTTTAAAGTCTCTGCCATTAGGTGGTTCCTCTTAGAAAGGCAGACCAAGAAGGGTTTTCTTAGTTAACAGTTCCAGCTTTTGAGGCTATAAAATGATGAGTGTGGCTCCTGTCAGTGTCAGAGCATCTGAAGGAGAATCAGGGGCTTTGATTGGTCACCTCCCTTGATTGGAGAAACACCTGTCACCTAATATAGCAATAAAAGTAAGTGGTCCCTCTATCTCCTGACAGGTTTTACGACAAATTTCCCTGTGTTGATCTGGCACCCTCGCTGTTTTTATTTTATAATTTATTTAGGAAACGGATATGAAATCAGGAGGTTACTAGAAGTGGGTATCTAATACTCTCCTGCACAACAGCAGGTGCTCAGATTTCATTCCTCAACCTCAGTAACCTGGGAGAGAGTAGCCTGGAAAATGATTCTTTTAATATAAGATTTAGAATTAGGTTACAACTCCTGTTGATGAAGAAAATGTGAGGTTCTGAGTGGACATTAGTTTCTAGATTAGAAAGAGGAAAGGAAAGTAATGAATCCTATTTCTAAATGAATTTAAAAAGCAATCTGATTTTAGTTCCAGCAATGCAGAGAAAATAAAATAAAAACCATCGCACTTTATTTACTAACCAATGAATTGAATTGTCCGCCTTTTATTGCAGATATAAAGTAAAGACTATGAAGAGACGATCATTTTTGTTGCTATCAGACTTTCAGTAACATCTCTCTTGTGGTTTAAATAACAGATAGTTTAAGCATTTTTCCATTACCTTTGTGTAAATGAAAAATGCATAAAATATTTTAACAAGGCAAAGTAATCCAAGGAGATTGTTATTTTGTGTTACAAATTAGGTTATTTCTGTCATAAAATTAAAGAAAAAAATCAACGTTAGGACATTCCAGCTTAATATCATTTACCAGAAGGAACATGGAACAGATTTAATGAGCTAGCAGGTCACCTGGATCCAGCTGTTTCCAACCAGTTTTATGAAGCATAGGATGCGGCGAGCAGTGGGAGGTAAGCATTAGTACATGCTCTCAAGGAGCTGCAAAATCGATTTCTGCTGGAATGAATTAATTTAGATTATCAATTTATAAGCAGTTACAAGAATCCCATCAGCTCAACAATTCAGTGAATGATTAGGTTCACCCTCATAAGAGCCTTGCAATTAGGGGCCGCTGTCGGCCTGCGGTGGCTGCCTGTCCTGCGGCATTGCTCACGGAGTCACTGGGCTGAACAGAAGGAAAGAGAAGTGTTTGCTCAGGTGCACTGCAGAGGGAAGGGGAGCCTCTGAGGAAGGGGGTAAAGCAGTACTACGGTGTGTGAGTTTGGACTTTCCCCTTGGCCCCTTCGATGCCATGAGAAGGTCATTGTCACCATTCCAAGTGAGGTTTGAATCACCATAATTTGTGTGCATGCAGTGAAGTGATTGGGACTTAACTGCTCACCTGCCTAAGAAAGTGATGGGACAGCTCTGGCCGTCTTGCCCTAAGCCAGTGATGGCGAACCTTTTGAGCTCGGCGTGTCAGCATTTTGAAAAACCCTAACTAACTCTGGTGCCGTGTCACATACAGAAATTTTTTGATATTTGCAACCATAGTAAAACAAAGATTTATGTTTTTGGCATTTATTTTATATATTTAAATGCCATTTAACAAAGAAAAATCAACCAAAAAAATGAGTTCGCGTGTCACCTCTGACACGCGTGTCATAGGTTCGCCATCACTGCCCTAAGCACTGGGAAGGTCAGAGGGGTAAACATTTGTTCTAGTTGAAACATTGGATTCAGTTTATTCTCTTCTTCCTGTTCCAAGTAGATTTCTTTCCCTCCACCTCTGCTTACCCACCTCTCAATTTAAACACACACACACACACACACACACACAACAAGCACCTCATTTTTGTCCCCAACCAAGTGTTCCAGCCATCCATGCCTACAGTTCCAGTGCACGCCTAACACATTCTCCTCCCTGTCAGTGAGGAATTCTTGCTTTCTGCCTCATTTCTACAACCCTAGCTATCACAGCTCTGATGGACTAGCTGACTGTTTTCCTTCTGACCACTGAAATAAGTATGCAGTTATTAAAATTGTTTAAATGTTTCTTCATCCCTGAAGTTGCTTGCTCCCACCATGCCCGGGCATCCTGTTCCTGGTCTCTAGCTGCTCCCATATCGGCTGGCTGCTGTCATCTTGGCCAAGGCAGTGTCCACTTGTTCATGATAGACATGACTGAGGTCACTCAGCTCCGAAACTCTGTGATGCTCTGGTGCCATGTCCCCACTCAGATTTTCCGCAGCCCTCAGAGCCAGCTGGGAAGACATCACCTTTTCCTAAGACATTTCCTACCAAATCTTAACTTGTTCATGCTACTCTGTATTCTTCTCCACTGTTCCTTGTGACCCAGACGTTTATACATCTCAAGCCAATCACCCCCACATTCATGGTCCCATGGAGTCTTTGTCACACATGTGAGACTTGCGAGTTTTATCTGCATCTTCAAGGTGAGGAGCCTGGGTGACAGCTGTCAGCTGGGGCTGGCCCGGGGGACTGTGATCCCCACAGTGTCACTTCCCATTGGTGTTGGAGCTGGAGTGTGAACACGGGTCTCTCACTGCAGATCGAAGAACCTTTCTTCTATGGGCAGTGTTTCTTAACAAGGCTTTCGTTCTCCTGGGGCAGAGATGCTTTTACTCCTTTTCTTCCCCAGCCAGCTCAGCGAAGGCAAAGTGAAAATACCAAGTAAAATTTCTTTCTGAATCAAGTGAATTTCCTCTGTAGCTGGCCCCATCTTTCCCTTGCAGGCCTGCCGCCACCTCTGGCCTCCTGAAATGTGGAAGGTCCCTGTCCCTCCACTAGAGGACCGTATTCCAGCACAGTGATGTGGTCTGTCCAGGTCGTTTTCCCAGGAGAGTCTGTCCACCTTGCCTGTACACATTATACTTAGGGCATTACTCATTTTCACTATAGTCTCATGTTTATCTTTACTGAATTATCATTGAGTTCTGAAACAGGTGACTGTATTGCCTAGTCACAAACAATTTATTTTATTTAAATATATTTTTATTGATTTCAGAGAGGAACGGGGAGAGAGAGAGAGAGAAACATCAGTGATGACAGGGAATCATTGATCAACTGCCTCCTGCATGCCCCACACTGGGGATTCAGCCCGCAACCCGGGCATGTGCCCTGACCAGGAATTGAACCGTAACCTCCTGATTCATAGGTTGATGCTCAACCACTGAACCATGCCAGCCGGGCCACAAATAATTAATTTTAGATGGCATAATATAGTCCTAGCTCAGAAGATTCTTAGGAGGATAAAAAGTGAAAATGGTTGCGAAGTGCTTTTCAGTTTGTCACGTTATCACGGTTACAAAGGGTGGCTATTATTCACGGTCACGGTAGGTCCTGTTACAGAGGCAGAAACAGACCAGTCAGGGCCCAGCCCACAAAGGATACTACTGAAATGTCATCCACCTAGTATGAATTAGGCCAACATGGCTTTCTGAACTAAAGTGTGCCTGCGTCACTGTTCTCAGCAGACAACTTTTCCTTCGAAGACAAACATGGCACATCCATTCTTAGGTGATTAAAGTGATAACTTGCCAAGAAGTAGCCATTGGGTTTAAGTTTATAAAGATCCATCCATTTTTACTTTTGCATTATTTCTCCCTTTTCAACTCTCCCAGAACCCCCGTCCCTGCTCCACCCACCATGCGCTCTGTAGGCTGTCTTCCAGGACTGCCTTTTGAAGCTCCCTGCTACAGGTGGATAATTCCTGTGCCGGATCATCAGTGCCCGTCAGATGAGGTCCCTCCAGACCCTGAGCTCCCCAGCGGCAGGCACCAGACATGTTCATGTTTCCTTCTCATGTTCCTGGCACAGAGGGAAAATGGAGGGAGGTGGGGCCATGTCTGCACTGTTGATATGACAATAGAAGTCAACACTGAAAGGTTGGCATGGTTGGGTAAGCTAGAAAGGCCCCAGTAACTATCACAGACTGGAACCCCACATGAGTAATATTCCGTTCTGCTTATGAAGATGTAAACCTTGTGTATTACACGAATCTGTTAGTGTGTCTGCAAATAGAGTAATGGGCACAGAACTCTGAAGGGGACCTACCTTCTCTGCTACGTGTATCTCTGTTGTCTGAGTTGTTTTAGTGGTTTGTGTTCATGTGTAGGCTACTATGTATATCTGTATTGTCTGAGTTGTTTTAATGGTGTGCGTTTATGTGTGTAGCTTTAAGTGGGAGAGAGAAAATTGATGTTGACTTATAGGAAGAGAAAGATTGAGCAGATAGGTGAATGGAAGATAGGTGGAGTAAAGTGAGCAAAAACTCATGCACTTGGTGATTTTCTGGGCATAATGAAGGTAACCATTAGAGTATAAGAAGATTAGAGGGTATAGTAAATGGACTAATATCATGTATAGAATGTCAGGATAGTATGAGATGCTTCCTAGTTGGCATTGGACTGAGAACCTAAAGATGTTACCATAAAATTTCCAGAAAGTTACATATTTAATGGACATTTGTTAAAGAGAGACCTTTTTTAAAAGTTAAAAACCATTGTTAGACAACAGTTAACAGCCTCTGGACAAAGCACAATTTTAGGTTAAGTAATAATGAAAAATGCCTATGTTACAGAACTAGCAAATACTAACGCACTGTCAGTAAGAACTACCAAAGGAAAGCAATATATTTAACACGTGTGATAGCACCATTCCTCAGAAGTTATCTGAAATGCAAAGTTTGTATCTCTGACGCTGATTTCTATCTACCTGTAAACACAAGGCGAGATTTTTCTTTTCTCAACCCTGAAATGTCCCAGATTTAGCAAATAAAAATATGGGACACCCAGTTCAACTTGAACTTCAGATAAACAATAGTAATGCAATATTTGTGACATACTAAAAAATTATTTGTTGTTTACCTGAAATTCTAATTGAAGTGGAGTCCTGCATTTTATCTGGTCACCTGATTAATGCCAACCTGCAGGGACCATACCCAGACGTTAAGAGCAGAAACAACAGAGAAACCAAGGTTTTGCGAGTGTCCTTTGTAAAGATGGGGCAGAGAATAGACAGTGAAAAGTAGGAGAGTGTGTCATTTCAGTCATTGATTAGACCCTTATTAATTCCCAACCGGGATGGGGGCATTTTGCTCCCTGGGGACATTGGCAATGTCTGGACACATTGTGGATGTCACAACTTGGTGGGGTGGGGGATGCCACCAGCATGGAGAGGAGAGGACGGGGTGCTGTGGATCCCCACAGTACACAGAATGGGCCCCCTCAGAGTTCTCCAGCCCAAAGGGCCAGCAGCGGCCAGGCCGAGAAACCTGCCGGAGCTCTCAAAGGAAGGAGACAGCCAGCTGCGGGTGGCAAACTGTAGGCTCCGGAGGCAGGCCTGAAACTGGGCTCAGGCCCCAGCTCTGCATGAGGCCTCAATTCACCTCAAAACCGAAAGGGAGATGCTTCTTGTGCAGGAATTTTTCTGGATTACGGGAAGGGAAATTTTGCTTTGGCAAGTAGTCATCCCACATTTCTGCAGAAAAAGGTAGGCTTCTGTCATTTTACTCTAATTTTTTTAACTACTAACTTTAGGCATTCCAGGAGTCAAATTAAAGGTTAATTTCATACACCAAGACTAGTGAATTTAGGCCACATGCAAGGATAAAGTCACACATTTCTAGCATCCAAGGTGATGCTTGGCCATTCACTTTGTGTTGTCTACTCCCAGTGCAGACCCTGCTTTCTGGACTGAGTGTGATTCTGTAGTGTCAAGTGTGAATAAAATTCTGCTTAACGCTGGGACAGACACAGGAATAAAAATGACCAGGTCATCTGACCTGAAGTCAGAACCTACTCAGAACCTGGGGCCAGTGCCCCCTGGAGGGGATGTCCCAGGAGGCAGCTGAGCCATCACAGCAGGACAGGCAGTGGTGCTAGGACCAGGAACATCTGGCCACTGCTTATCTCCCTGATTATACAGGTGGAATGGGAGCGAGCAGTCGGTTGTGGGCAGATTCCACAAGGGCATGTTTCAGTCTGTGTTAGAAACAGCCCCTTTCTCACTCTCTGCCCATCCAGTGCCACATGGCCCAAAGGTAGCCACAGTGTTGTTGGTCTGCACGATGTGGTCTCTCAGCCAGTTCACGGGCTTCTCCGCCTCTCCTGGTGTGTGTCACAGCTCCCGAGTGAATGGCAGTGAGGAAACAGCCTTTTTCTCAGGATAAGGGGGGCACTGAGAAATACTCACCCTTTCACTCTGTCTGACTAGTTCCTGGGGCTAATTTAGGAGAATGTGGCTTCCTTTGCCCGCAAAGCTAAAAACAAGAATACCTTTACTATCGCTGTAAATTCTCTCCAGGGTCACTGGACACTTTCTGTGATTCTCAGTGAGAAACCTGTGTTGGGGACAGTGACAGGTCAGAGCAACGGAAGGCCTGACTCACTAAAAAGAAATGCTGCCTCTGAAATAAAATGATAGCGGGAGTGGAGGACAGCGCCAAGTCCACATGGCCTTCACACGCATATTCCTCCCCGCCTGAGAAACGCCTCAGCCCATCTCATTCAAGCTACGGAAATAACCTTTCGGAACAGGCCTTCAGCAGGAAGGGCTGTTGTCCTGATTTTCAGTGGTTTGTTTTGTCAGCTTTAACTAATATTTTGTGTGCAAAATGAATGATGGGATATCTTCTGTTATTTTTGTTTTACTTCCGTCATAATCAACCATAATTTTTCAGGCATATGTTCCCATTTTGCAAAGTCTCTGGGTACCATCCCCGTGCTTACCTTAAGGACCCCTCCTGGAGGTGGTGAGTGGCCTCTCCCCAGCTGCACGTGGTCAGAGACTCTCGTCCAGCGGGAGGACAGTGACCTCCGCCCGGCCTCTACCTGAGGCCCGAGTTATTGATAGTAGCAGTGATATTGACAGTCTGTGCTTGGGAGGGAAGTGGGAGTTTGATATGACATATTGTGTGTCTCAGCAAGACTCATAAATAATTTTGACAAGTTTTTGTATGCATGGGAAAGTCCTTGATTCAGCCTCCCATAAAAATAAACTTCTATTATGGAATGTATTTGTCAAGTGGCTGCTTGATGGATGGAGCCGCGTTTACCCCTTGGCAGTTCGGTGAGTTTTAGATGCACAGCTTACCAGAGAGGATTTACGGGCAGCCCAGAAATAATTATTCAGTGTGAAATGCATAATTCCTGTACCTGGATTTTCATTTTTTATTATATTTTGTTTCTGTTGCACTCCTGGTCCCTAAAACAAAAGAACTTGCCCTTTTTTTTCCTAAGAGCTTTTGTTTATACGAGGTTTCATGTAGAACAGGCTGACTCAGCCCAGGCCCGGTCCCAGGCTTAGCTGGCATATTGTCATTGATGGGTAATCTTAGTTTTCCTTAAGAGAGGTTTATTTTACAAAATTACAAGCTATGTGGAATATTTCTTCTTATTAATGAAATTGAAAACCTTAGATATAGATTGCCTTATTTTTTCTGAGGTTATCACAGCCATTTGCTTATTTGAACATAAGTGTACATCCATACTTCTTCTCTAGAAAACATAATTCTAAACTTACATTCTTGCCTCCTTGAACTAAAAAGTTCTTTTTAAAATTTTTTCTAAATTACACTTAGAATTGCTTTCTCATCAGTCATGCACTCTGCCTAAGGAGGGTCCTTGACAAAGTGGGACACTTTAGAGATAGCATTGGACCCCACACTCCTGAGACACTGTCCAGCTTATGGCTCAAGGTGACCAGCTGGGTTACACCTCAGAGGACAGCGTGCCTCTGACCTGGGGAAGTATGTTTCAGAAAGTGAGCGGCGAGTCCACAGGCATTTTGATTGTGACTTAGAACATAGTACTGACTTTTAAAAAGCATTTCCATTTGTGGAATCTCTGTTACAATATATTCTGGGATCCCTATGGGAGGCTGCAGTGGAGGCATTCACTAGCTCACTGGGTGGCAGGGGATTTCCAGGGACCAGGGCGCCATTGTGGGCAAGGTGTGTGCCTCCCAGCCCCTGTGTGGGTTCTGCCCCTTTCCCCCCAATGTTATTTCTCTATACCGCCTCTCTGTTTTCTTGAGAGTGGTTTGTTAATTTATTAGTCTTTTGAAAATCATAGCTTTTAGCTTTGTTGAACGTTCCTACTATTCCTTTTGTTTACTTTTGTTATTTCTCTAATTTCTTTAGTGCTTAATCACTCTTCTAATTTCTTGTCTTTGTAGGCACAAACACTCAACGGGCCTGAGTTTTTCTCTAAGTAATGCCTTCGCTGCACCTTACAAGTTTTGATACTCTAGAATTTTTTAAATTTTTCAGTTCAATATGTTTTCTGATTTCTGTTTTGATTTTATACTTAATCTCGAGTTATTTTAAATTGCTCTTGGACTTACTGATGTTTGTGGGTTATTTTATTTTTCTGCTTATTATCAATTTGATTGCACTGTGGTTGGATACTGCACTCTGTATAAGCCAGTTCTGTGAGATTTGTGAAAGTTTGCCTTTCGGTCTAGTAGATGGACATCTTTACAATGTTCCATATAAGCAAAGAGGATGTATTTGCCTCTTCTGGGCAGTGTTCTCTAGGTGGTGTGCTAGATTAAGCTTACTGTGTGGTCCCCAGTCTGTATCCTTACTAACTTGTCTACGGAATGCTGAGAGATGGCTGTTGGAATTTTCCACTGAAATTGTGGATTTGTGGATTTCCCATTTTTGCTTCACTCTTTATATGTTCACACTTGTTAATAGCTGCCACCACGATTAGAATTATTCTATACTAGAGGCCCGGTCCACAAAAATTTTTTCACTCG
>NW_005355584.1:6249201-6279494 GCF_000412655.1 Myotis brandtii
TGTCCACCTGCTGGCTTAGGCCCACTCCCCGGGGGATTGGGCCTAAGCTGGCAGTCAGACATCCCTCTGGCAGCCCAGCAGCCCTCAGGAGATGTCCACTTGCCAGCGGGGAGCAGACCTAAGCTGCAGTCGGACATCCTTAGTGCTGCTGAGGAGGTGGGAGCACACCTTACCAGCCTGGCTTGTCGCTAAGCAGAGCTCCCCCTGTGGGAGCACACTGACCACCAGGGGGCAGCTCCTGCATTGAGCGTCTGCCCCCTGGTGGTCAGTGTGTGTCATAGTGATCAGTCATTCCCAGTCATTCTGCTGTTAGGGTCAATTTGCATATTACCCTTTTATCATATAGGATTCCTGGTTAGTTGAGTTTTTATCTGTATGCAGTGAATGTTGTGGGGTGTGTTTGTGCCTGAGGTCTCAGACCTCTGCCCCCACTGGGCCCTCCCCGCTGGTTGGCTCGGTGCTCGCCAGGTACAGCTGGACCTGTTGTCTCACCTGCACAGAAATCCACTTCCACCCGTTCTGTGAATTTGCCGCAATGAATGTTGGGCACTTTAAAACACCATCAGAACCAGTAGGGTGAACTAGCAGGCTGGGGAATTGGAGTGTGTGATGCTTAAGTGATTTATAATAGTTTTAACCCTTAATATTTTGTTTTCTGGTTTTGTTGACTTCAAATAAAAGTTTTTCTTCCAAATTATTGAAAACCTGGATTAAATTAGTAACAATGAACAGGTTAGAAGCAGGTACTCCTCGTGAGCTCGACTGATTCAGTGTCTTGATAGATAGGATTTGACTATGCCTGCTTTGTTGTGCATGTGCGGTTGTGCAGTTGAGTTGCTTTGGTGATGTTAACCTAATAGAAAAGGGGGTAGAATTACCTCACTGCACAAGTGGCTTATTTTGTTCATTAAAATAAACCCTGTTTTCACTTTAAATATGTCCAAAACTAGCCCAGTTTCTATAATTACAGAGGGGCTCATCTTTTGTAGCAGCTCCTAGAAGATTCGGGGCACAGTCTGTCACTGGGTAGTTGACCCAGAGCACCTGATTCTGGGAGGGAAGAGGCTCATGCCAGGTAGCCATGGAGTTGGTAGAGTTGGAAGCTCTTCCCCTTACTATTCGCTGTCTGTATTTAGCCTGTAATTGCACACAGAGTCACTTTGCTGGGCTGCAAATTGCCTACGTCAGAGTCGGGGTGTGTATTTAATGCCTGATTTAAAAAAAAAATGGGTGCAGTGACATGTGGACAATTTGGAGAAAGTGTGTTCCATGTAAATTCAAATACAGGTTCAGGAGAAACTCATTTCTCTCTCTTAGTGAAGACATGTTTCACAATGGGGATTGTTGTAGGTCCATATTTATTAAGTGATGAGCAGTCATTTTTTTTGCACTTTTAATGACAGATTCACATGGCAATGGAGAAAAGGACCCTCTTTACTCTGGAGCACACCCCATTTCCCCCCTCATTCTGCTCCAATAAGAGCCCCCAAAAGGCTTTGTCTAAAAGAGAGAAACATGTGGCGTCTTCATGAGATGAAAGAACACCAGCAGGAATGTTCTCTGGACTTTTGCCATGAGGCAAGGTGGATACAGAAGCTCACATTCAGTGAGATGTGTTCACTGAGGCCTGGGGTCCCGGTGGAAGGGGCAGCTGTGTCATTTAGACCATCAGCGTGGGGGGGGGGGTTGTGCAGCACCACCAGGGGACTCCCCCCGCCCCCCCGAAGAAACTCTGATAAAACTTTTCTGAAGTGCATATACTTTCTCAAAATAAATTAAGCAGGTGTTCCATTTGTCTGATTAGTTTTGTCTGCATGTGTTCTTGCCTCTGCCTTTTACAATTACAGATGAGTGCCATCCAGAACATAAAGTTGGCCCATTTAGGCTCAGCACCCCTGTGCACAGAGCACTATTCCTTAGCTTGAATTCTTGGAGAAATTTGTTCATTCCTCAACATTTCTGTTGCCAGAAAGACTTCAGATGGCAGGTCTGATCCTACAGAATCTTTTATATTTTCTAAGAAAGGCCTTGAACTTGTAACTGCTACCAGATGAGTGGTGCTGCTTGTTCTGGTCGCCTGGTCCCAGCTTAGTCAAGATGTAGGTGAGCAAGACAAAAGGAGCCAGGCTAATCCGTACACTCACCCAGAGTCCCCTGGTTTGCGTTTGTTGAGCTTTACTCTTTGTAAAGGAAGCAGGTACAGTTTTTCCTTTGGGCCTCGGTGTTAAGCAATGCAGACTTTCCTATATTAGCTGACTATGAGGTACGGTGCTGAGGGATGTTCCATCTTCTCGGTTGCGTCCGTTCTGAAATGCTCTTCTGTCCTTTCCAGTTCTGGCTGACACTGAGTGCCCCATTTTCATTCCTCCAACCTGAGTAAGTCTTCACACCTTCTTGAAGGTCAGGCCATTCTCTCCTTTCCTTTTTGCCTTTTATCTTCCTCCAAGTAACTCTGAGTTTGCTTTTAATAAAGTTGCAGACAACTGCACATTCTTAACCAAGCCTGGCCTTTTCATTCCAGATAAAGATTCTTCTAATCTCCCCACTTATCCTTTTAAGTGGTCAGATTCTTATTTCTTTTGACCATTTTTAATTATCAACCAAAATAACAAATGTGATAGATGAAGTTTCCTGTGTTCAGGATTAGGGACAGGAGTGACATTGTTCCCTATCATCTTTTTTTTTTCATTGATAGTTTAAGTACTTTCACTCTTTTTCTTATCCAAGCTGACAAAGTAAAACTTGAAAATAATGTATCCTTATTGCTATGTTTTCTTCTTTTAAACCATGTGAGAATGGAAAAGGGTTGTGCAGATGATGGGAAGTCCATTTATGAGTGCTGCACGCCAACACAGCAGCTCTCCCACGTGGGCTGGAAATTCCACAGTCATTCAGGAAGCGCACATCCTGTTACCTGGTTCCAAGCACTGGGCCAGCCTGCAGGGGACCCTGGTGGAACTGAGTAGATCACCTGTGGTAACTGAAATGGTAGATTATCTATTCTTTCTCCTATAAGGACACAGATTTGGGAGAGAATACAAATGTTTGCATTTTGCTTTTGTTGTTTAGAATAATGTAAAAGGGATATAACTTCTAGAATACTTCTTTGTGATCTGAGAAATGCTAAAGAATAGACCTTTAAAGGAGAAATATAAGGCAATAAATATTTTCGCTGAAAGATCAATAATGAAATGGAAGTAGCAGTTATTAGTGATTTAATTAAGTCTCTATCATGTGTAGAATTACCCTCGGCAACCCAGGTATAGATGCTTGTACTTATTGAAATGAACACTCATGTACCACTGAAAACAAGGTGACATAACGAGCCATAAAGCAATGAAATATTCCGAGATCTCCGATCTCGTTCTGAATAAATGAGATGTGCTCCAGTACAGGGATGAAAACAACAGAGTTGTCTAAAGAATTATGAGAAGATAATGGAGAGTTTATATATATTTTCTCTATTGATCACACACAGAACTTGGAGCTTTCTAGCTAGATTGACAACTGAGTTATTTGCCCATCCCTGGTGACTGACAACAGGTAATGGAAAGGCTTTTACCATGATACAGCAGCCCAGAATATGTCCTAATTTACTGCTGTAGTTCTCATCAAAAGCACCCCGGCAAAAACACCAGATTTATCACTTCAATTACTGAAATTTCACATTTGGTTTAAGGAGACATGTTTCTATAATGTGACAGGCTTTACAGATCTTGAAGTTCTTTAGACATTGCAGCTATCAGGGTAATCGGAGAGATAGAAATGAAAGCAATTGCTGTAGTTTTATAACTTTTAATGGTGTCTACTGGCAAGAAATAAAAACATACCATAAACTGATAGTCTTGGCTATGTGTATATTTTTAAAAGCTCTTTTGTCCACTTAAAAAAAATTTTAATAGCATGGAAGTGGACAGGAACTACATTTAAACCATCCTGTGGTTAGGAGCCAGTAGTCCCGGATTATAAGAAGGATGTCCGACTTCTGGTTTAGGCCCGATCTCTGTGACCTAAAGTGGCAGTTGGACATCCCCTGAGGGCTCTGAGATTGGAGAGGGTGCAGGCTGGGCTGAGGAACACCCCTCCCCCCGCCCACCCGAATGCATGAATTTCATGCACCGGGCCACTAGTCCTATATAATAAAAGGGTAATATGCAAATTGAATGACCGGTCACCATGATGCGCACTGACCACCATGGGGCAGATGCTCAATGCAGGAGCTGCCCCCTGGTGGTCAGTGTGCTCCCACAGGGGGAGCTCTGCTCAGCCACAAGGCGGGCTAACAGCTGCGAGTGCAGCAGTGGCGGGAGAGGCAGCGCTAAGGATGTCTGACTGCGGCTTAGGCCCATTCCCCCCTGGGGAGTGGGCCTAAGCTGCAGTCAGGCATCTCCCGAGGGCTCTTGTGCTGCCAGAGGGATGTCTGACTGCCAGCTTCAGCCCGATCCCAGGCTTACTAAACTGGTGCTCTGCTGCTCCGAGCTCCTCGGACTCATATGTGGAGTGGTTTTTCTTGAGTGGCAGCTGACTTTTAATGGCATGGTAAGATTAATAATGCTGCACTGCATTAATTTCCAACCTGTTCTCCCGAGCATAAGGAATTTAGGATAAGGGTATTGGTGATAATTAAGGTTAAATAAAACCTATTATAATTGTGAGTGATTTTCATCCTATGAGTTTTCTCTTGGTCCAGTTATAATAAAATCATATTTTTGTGTCCTATTTCTGATTTTCCACAATAGGATGACATCAACTTAATTTCATCCTAGCGTTTTTTATCCAGTGCCAGTACTGTTAATAATACCTCTGTATTTTATCGAAGCACAACAGAATAGCTGAGGAGAGAGAAGCAGTAGCATTTGTAGTCAGTTGCCCTGAAGGCCAAGTGGCAGGGCTTCATTTATCTGACCCATCCGTTCACTGGCAGATTTGGAGGACTCAAGAGTAAGCCTAACATAAAACTGAGTGGTAGTAGTATCAAGTCATTCATTTTTTTTTCTTCCACAAGTATTTCTTAAGTATCTGCTGTGTTTCAGGTGCAGAAAGAAAATGTGTACTTCTGTCTGAGATCTTGGTAAAATAATATGTAAGCAATTTACCGTTACTATTACTAATAATGCATACTAGCAAGCATTTGTAAAGGACTTTGCAGTTCACAGAGTACTTTTCAGTTACAGGACTCAATTAAGCGGATGCCATCAATTCACCCAAGTTTTCTGTACCTGCTAGAAGGAAACTTTAATCTTGCAGGAAGTTACTATTTTTAAGAATTAAAATGCATATACTCTGTGTCAGCTTAAGGAAGGTTGAAACTTTTTGTCCAATTCCCACATAACCCTGCCTCATAGAAGGATGAGAGATCCGCTTTGCTCATGATGTTTTTATGTGCCTAGGAAGTTCTGTGAGAATTTTAAAACTGTGGTATTAATATCTCAGAAAAATGGCTGGATACAAGATTAATATACAAAAATACTAGCAGAATAATTCCATACTAATTCTAAAATAATAATAATAATAATAATAGAGAACATTGTCCTTGCCCATTTAAAAAAGTTGATTTCTATATTTGGAAACGTTTTTATTAATGAGCATAGAAGATGTTCAGTGTTTTACAATGGGAAGGCAGCAGCTCCTCCTAACCTAGTCTATAGGGTAATCCTAATAAACTGTGAGCAGAGGAACTAAAGTTATATGCAAACAAAGTTATGTTAATTAAAACATTGTGCCAAGGATGGAAGACAGCAGCACTTCCTGTGGCCTGGACACAGCCCAGGAGCTTGGCATATTTCACCTCATTTAATCTTCACATCAGCCATAGGAGGTACATCCTGTCCCCTTTTAAGATGAGAAAACTGAACCTTGTCTGTGATGTATTAAATGACAAAACCAGGGTTCAAAGCTGAGTACATCTGGTACCAAAGCTCCAAGAAAGTGTAAGAAAGAAAGCGAGATCAAGCAGATTAATTGAAAGGCAAGTCTGTTATAGATAATCAAGTAATCTACTAGTATATTTGTATTTGTGTGTGTGTGTGTGTGCATGTGTGCTTGCATTCCTAAAGATGCAAATCAATGTAGAAGGGATCTATCATTTAATATTTAATACATTGCGTGGGACTTATCAGAATAGCAGACTATCTGTTTAGAGTTTTATTGGACGCAATTCACAAAGATAAATGTTGATGTACTGAAGAATTAAATATAAAATAAAAATTATGTAGAAATATATTTGTAAAGAGATGAAAATCCCAATGAGAAAGCTTTCCTAGAATTTTAAAAAATAAAAAAATAACAAAGGAATAGCATGTCCAAAGTTTCCAAAATAAAAAGGCAACTAGAAGACTGAGAAAATGACTTTTCATCAAATAACACATTGAGGTTTTATATCTTTTTCATATAAGGAGCTCATACACGTCAGTCAGAAAGCACTGCAAGCTCAGTCACAGCAGGCAGAGAAGATGACAGATCCATCATGAAACAGGAAATAGAACTTACAACAAGCATCTGGGGAGGTTTCACCATCGCCAGTAATTAAACCTATTTTTTTAAAAAGAGAAAACAATTATATATCTTTTCTTCCATCAAATTACAAAAGAGAAGCACAGCAACTGTGTGATGACAGTGACTGCAGGTCATAGTTCAGTTGTTTCACGTTTTTTTGGAAAATAACCTGACTATGAGACAAGTGTCTTACATTTTTTCTTATCCTTTGATGTAAGAAAGAGAAATAGGGAAAAGAGAGAGAGAGAGAGAAATATTTCTACAGAGCTGTTTATTGAAAGTAGCCTACATGTCATGGGAGAAGGAAGCGCAGACCTGACCATCACTTTGGATGTCGTACAACCACAGTGGACTGTCCCACACAGTGCTGTGACCACTGCTCAGAGTCAGACAAGCCAGGGTTGAAGTTCTGCACTTTCAATTGGCAGCTGCATGGCCTCGAGGAATAGCCTAACCCCTCTAAACTTGAATTTACTCATCTGTCAAATGGGAATAATACTGGAATGTACCACCTAAGATATATGAATAAAATAGTGCATGTAAAGGTTACCACTTAGCACACATCATATGGTAAGCCTTGAATTATTAACTATTAATTTGTTATCATTAATTATTATAATTAACAAATAATTAACTATTATGATCAACTGATACGAATTATATTCTTAATTATAATTAATAATATATGCTATGTAACATTATTAATAATGTATCATGTATGAGTATAATTAATAATTAATGGTAGCAAATTTTAATAACCCCTGTCTGAGTGATTGAGGGGTAAAGCAGCCAAGTACATCACTGAATTCTGGGGTCTGGCTCCTCAGAGCTGCCTGTGACTTAACTCTGACAGCTGACCACTTGTTCCTGCAGCCAGACATCCACTCTCTCCGGGTAACGTCACGTCTGGTGGAGAGCTCTCAGCGATGGGGGAGGCACAGGTGCTCAGGGCTGAGGAGTCGCAGCTGTGGAGGTTCGCTCCTCTGGCTCTGAGCACCATGTGAATACAGGTCTGGGTGGTGGGAGTGATTCTCATCAGTGTCCATGAGAAACACAACAGCCCCCTTTCAGACAGGAAGCTCGCTGCATGAACTTCTGTGGCCCTGCCATGGTTCCAAAGCTGTTCTCGTGTGACCCACAGACTTTCTGATGGTCAGTTCTGGTCCGTCCACAGCACTCAGTGCCTTCCATTTGGAAAGCACTCTGCGCAGTGATGGAGCCAGTTTTGTGTCAGGTCTGGGCTTGGGGAAGAAAAGTAAAAGGGGGTGGGGAGTAGGAATTCCAGCCCTTCCCTCCAAGTTCATTATCTGACCTGGAAGCTAAAGACTGGCCCAGAAGGTGTGAGTTCATGACTCAGCTGGAAAATGAGGTTTGTTTGTGGGCTTTAGTGGAAATGTTACCTTAAAGTTATTTGGGAGGTCTCCCCTGTGTCTCCGAAGCCCTGCTCATTTGTTCCAGGGCCAGAGCCCTTGAGCAGTGGTGCCGAGACATTCACTAACTCATGCGTAAGTAAGTTCCTTCATCAGCTGTTGATTAAGCCACCATTTATTTGTATCCACAACATGGAAAATTTACCTAAAGGATGCAGAAAGGAATTTTTTTAGTGTTTCTCTCTCTTAAGTCCAGGCGGTGAAACAACGTGGTGTGGAATTCCAATGGTATCTCCAAATGAGCTCACACTTTTCTGTGACCTATTAACCGAGTTCATTTCCAATGTGCCATCTTATTCTCATTTTGCTTTTTATTAAGCATTCAGACCAGTAATTCTGAGAACTTAGTTTAAAAGGTGATAAATTTAAAACTTTGTGTAATGGCGTATACTTTTAAAGGAATTTTTTCATATAATTCCATCTCATGGCATATACTGTGGCAGATGTTTGCAAATTTTGGTTTAAAGCTGATTGAAATATTTTAAGAAAACTGAAATAATGTCAGTGGTAAAATTTATTTTACCAAGTACAGATGTAAGACATCAAGTTCTTAGACTGATGGCAGAATTAACAAAAAACACCATCTGGTTCAATAATTATCTGAAAATACCCAAATTCTTGGATTTGTTTAATACCACTTTGTTCCCAGCTTTATTTTATCTGGGTTTGCACACCAACCAGACTAAGTTGTACAAAACGGAGACTATTTCCATCTGATCATTTTTAAAACTGTGTGTGCATGAATAATGAATTTGTGAATTGTTACTAAACAAGCAAATTATTTGCGTATGTGTCACATCGGTTATCAAGTTTGCACATGTGACAGCTTCAACAGCCATCATGGAAAATGCACAGAGCTCGGAACCATATGTTTTTGCTTGACAAAAAGCTACAACTCCAGATCAATTTTCAGTATGGAATGCACAAATTAACACTTTAAAATGTACCACAATATGTACAGCTTGGCAAACTTTGCAGAAATAGCACGTTTCTAGATATTAACTGATATCTTTGGATTCGACCTTAAGGTATTCAATCATTTTGATTAAAAGACTGATTTCTCATAAAACCACAGTCTGTTGGAGGCGCAAAGCCAATGACATTTGAGCATTCATATATTTTCATAAACTTTGAACAATGTCAGGGAGACACCTCTTCAATCTTGGCCACACAACAGCAGGGTATTCAATCTTTCTTTAGCTTAAGACAGAACATTTGAATATCAGCATAGTGTTATAAATGTGCTGTTCGTGGGGTGAGCTCTGCACGGACTCGGAGCAGGTCCGTGCAAGTACGGGACATTGCACTTGGCACCCTTGACCATTCTTGGCCCTTCCCTTCCCATCTTTGCTCCACCAGGCCTCCCCCAAAGGCATTTAATGGAAAAGGGTTTTCTTCTTGTTTATAAAACAATTCCTTTGAAGACTTCCTTTGGTGGGAAGGAGCTTTTAAAAATGGCTTCTCCTAATTCCAAATACCCCTTGTGAGAATTGCCTTGAGTGCAATGGTAAAATATCTTCAGCAACTTTTCCATCTTTTGAGCAAAATAATTAGTCATCATGCTGCCAAGTTCCCTGGTTCCCTTGGCCTAAGTGAGGCCTTGTGAGCTTGGTGATCTTCAGGTGCCTCCTTTTCCACTATGCTGTTTGGTGGAGGGTGATCACCCTGTGTGGTGTGTGTATGTAGGGTGGGGGGCGGGCAGGGAGCGATAAGGGCTTCAGTGTGTAGGAAACAGTGCAGTGTCCCATGTACTAGCATCACCCACAAATAGCACGTCTCTCTTTAGAGTGCTGTCTCGAGGCAGCTGGGGCAGAAACCAGATGGGCTGCGAGGGGAGGATGAGCAGCTCTTCTTGCCCAAACAGAAAATGTGACAACATTCTGTTAAGTAAAGAGACAACGAAGGCACATTTTAATATGTTGTCATACCCGACAGATGTCTAAAAGTTTTTACCTAAAAACCCTTTAATCTTGCTGATCTTTGCGTTCAGCACATCGCATTATTAGTGCTCTTAGACAAGGGATATTAAAATACTAGAGTTAATTTCAGTTGTCATAATCCCACGGAATTAATGCTTTATAACTCATCCACCTGAGTCATTGCTAATAGTCTAAGTTTTGTGTTTCTGATTATTATCTAAACACCCGGTGAAGATCAGATGAACGTCTTACATCGGTAAAGGGAGAAATGCCACATCAGGAAGGCCAGTATTAATTGTGTCCGTAATTGAAATAAATGGACCACGTGAACCCTAGGCGGACATTGTTTCAGTGAGCACATTGGCCCTTGTCTGCACTGTTACACTTGATCCAGTCAGTCATAAGCGAGGGTATTTCAGGGACCAGCAACTCCTGCAGACCCATTCGAAATGCAGTTCAGGAGGTGGTGACGCTGATGCGGCTGCTGTCTTTTCCAGGTAGCTGTAGCATTTACAAGTCTTCCGTGATTGGCCACACGCACACCTTCAGGTAGCATTTTGAGCGTAGCTCATGTATGGTGACAGGAGAATTCTCCTGCCTCGGTTGCAGGCTGCTTGGGCAGGGAAGCTCACAGCAGCCCTAGTTTTAGGGTGACGGTGCTTCGTTCACTAATTCACAGTGTTTATCGAGCGTCTGCTGTGTCGGACACCGTGCTGCATGTAGGGCAACATCAGGAAGCACTCGTGTCCCTGCCTTCCTGGAGTCTGCACTCTGGGTATGAATACATATAAAATCACCATACATTGTGAGAAAGGCAGCCGGCGACGGAGAGTGAGGGACACCTGAGCAGGAGTCGGGTCCTTGTTCCTTCTTTGGGGAAGGTATTTCTGAGGAAGAGTGGGAACTAGCAATTCAAGGAGACAGGGCCCTGAATTAAATGAGGTGGGACATGGGGACACGTTTGTACCTCCATAGGGCAGTGCGTGTGTATGAGCGTGTCCACCCTTCACTGCTTCCCCCACCTTCGTGTTCCCCGCTGTGTGCCTGTTTCAGCACGTAGTTTATTGCCCGTTTCTATGATTTGATGTATTCTTGTACGAACTGTTGTCAAGATGAACAGATACTTTAAATATAGATGTAGAGCTGCAATTGTCTAACAAGAAGGAGCTTCCGCCTCAAAGCACACAAACTACAAGTGCAAGATGAGCTCCTCCCACAAAGGCTCCTGCAGCAACAGGAACACACGTGTGATGTCAGGTCAGGAGGATAATTCAGAGTCCATCTAAGAACCATGGGAGTATAAACAAGTGGCAACAGTGAAGTACTGGAAGGATTTCTAAAACTAGATGTGCCAGATTAAGTGCTATATAAAGGAAGTCTTTTTGGGAGAAAAGTTAATTTTGAAAGTTACACAATCTTTTAGAGTTTGGTCATGGACTATTAAAAGAAAAATGGTCTGAGCGTGATTGTGCCAAGCTCATTAGTATACCTGAATTTTGAATTTTCAAGTTGGAAATTTAAAAAATTTACCTATGAACTTCATCAGTTTTAATAGCTGCAGCACCAACCATCTAAGCCATACACTGGATTCACTTTGTCAGTGGGAAAGTACAGCACATTATTTTTATACATTATTATCAGAAGGATTGAGATTGTATCTCCACACATGGTATTGTGGATTAAATTAAGACTTTCACAGACTCGTCTGAAACATAATTGGGAATTATCTGTATAATTTGAGTTGCTTTCAAAGTGGGAGTTATTGGAAATATGAATTGTCAGCCTGGCATTTAGAATACATGCCACATTTCCCTAATTTCTCTAGCCTGATGAGATACTGAAAGGAAATGCTTTAGACTCTACTGAACTCAGCACACTTTCTTTTCTGTGTACTTCTTCTGCCCAGGGGGCTTAGAGAGGCTGTGTAAGCAGTACAGTGAGTGTGGGCCCCGCCCAGGAAGTGCATGGAAAGCTGCTAGGTGAGCCCAGGTCCTGCTGTGCTGCCTGCCCACAGGGGAGACGGACAGCACCTCCCAGCTACCCCCTCTCCTCTGTGCTGGCCTATCAGCCTGGCCCTAGCAGGGTGCTTTTATCCACTCCCATGAAGCCGCAGTGACTTCTCTTTAACAGTTTGCCAGTCTGGGGTTTGCTGACCTAAAAGCTGTCATTCCCTCCTTCAAATAGCAGTTCACTCACCTATAGGACCCCATGCGCATGTCTTAAAAACACCTGGTAGGTCCCATATAGCACCTGTTAAGGGATGTTCAACTGTGCTATTAAATAGCTCAGTGTTCATCACTCCTAAAAATCGCTTTAAGTCATATGAAAATGGTCGTTATATTTAATAATGCAGTAAGCTAATAAAGCCAGTGGATTTCAATAATATTTATTTTTTATTCTCGAACCAATTTTTGCATCAACTAATTTTAAAATGGCTCTGCACATTTTCTTCTTTACCTATTTCCCATAAAAGAGAAAACATCAAAAAAATTTAAAAGGTCATTGATAGTCTTTAGAGTGTGGAGAAAATTGATCAAAATATTAATTAGACTTTTGTTTTGCTGGTTTGCATGAGACAGATGGAGTTCTGATCTTTAACTGCACCGTGACTCATGAAACTGCATGTGTACTAAAATGCCATTATTAACACAACAGTAGTTTTCAGCAGTTGGTAATTATTGGCATAATTAAACATTTATCAAGAAACGAGTATTTATCATTCATTAAACTTTCATTAAAAATCCATCTTAGCACAGGCTAGATTAGCCAGTGATTTTCAAGTGATAACTTCTTAACTTCTGGCAGGACTACAGAACATTTTCATAATAAGTAAAGTTGTATACAAGGTAATGTTCCTGGAATTGTGGGCAATTATGGGATTTCAGATTCATTTTGTAGTAAGTATTTTTGAGACTTGAACCTAGTGTGAGAAGGTAGGGACTTGGAGCTATTCTTTAGGGTTTGCAGCGTTGAACTCATGTTTTAACTGCCTACCTAGCAAAGTATATTACCCTTGGCAAAGAAAAGTTACTGGTAAACAAGGTCTGTAATGCTGTTTGTGTAATTTAAATTTCCCAAGCATGCACGCTTACATATATTTTGGGACATGTAGGGTTTTTCTTCAGTGGAAGTCAGGATGGAAGCAGGTGTCAGTGGGTGGCCAACAAGGGCTTTGTCACCTTATATACATCACTGATTGTGTGAGCTATGATCGGGGCTCCTGTTCCAATTTATTGCCTCATTTAGATCATGTGCCCATTTCCCAGAACTGCAGGAAGGAACCTGATATGTAGAGAATTCCATCTGGTGGCTGTTTTCACCACTGCAGCCTGATTCTCCACAGAACCACTCAAGGTTTCCATGCTTTTGTTTTGTTCAAAGGTGGGAGTCTTCTCACGTAGCACCTTCAGAGCCTTCCAGATCTTCTCTGCTTTCTTTGGACATTGAGATAGATGCAGGTGGCCCCCTACGGTTCACAAAACCCCTTCTAGCCCAGACACTGGCTGGAAAGCTTCATGCACATGTCCATGCTGGTGGGCCTCCCCAGGACCTGCACCCCAGGGAAGGGCGTTGGGTAACTAGGGTGCCAGAGGCTTCGCACACGCTGGTGCTCCAGGTCCTGCTCCTTTCCAGCAACTTCGCTTTGTCTTCTCTTGGGCAGAAAATTTACTGTATCAGTGCTTTTCTGTCACAAGAATGAATTGAATTTATACCCTTTAGTGCAAACAACAATAGACAGAGTGGTAACCTAGTGGAAAACAAATAGACACCCCGTCCCTTTTGGGGATTCGAGAGGTCCAGAGAGATGGTGCAGACGGAGGAGAGCTGGCAGTTAAAGAGAGGCCAAAGCGGGGAAGGATCCGGCGGTCATTTATTACCATGCCATCTTCCTAGTGTTTGCCGAACCAAGGTGCAGAGTAATGATTCAGACAAATGACGTTAATCATCATAGCTGGCCCTTTGGCAAAAATGGAAGAAAACCCAGCACTGCAGCCGAGACCTAATCAGATTCTCCAAAACTGGCTTCAGCAGGAGAGAGTTTTCTGTCTCCAGTTTTTCTGTCAATGACTTCCCGTGGGATATATCATTTTTAAAAGAAACAGTGATAAACAACCATGCCCTCATCCCTTCCCCTTCCCCTGACCCTCCTGAGATAATCACATTAAACCTGATGATCAGTATTTATAGTGAAACGGCATTATTTTTATATCTTCTTCATATTCATCTAATGTGATAAGATGGCAGGAGTGGTAATGACCAGTCAAGTCCTGTTTTCCATAACCCTGGTCATCAGAGTTTAGCTTGACTCACTTGGAAAGGATTAGAAATGGCCTTGTGCACTATAGAACCGAGCCCTCTGCTCACGTCCATGGCCTGTGACGCGGTGTGGAGGCAGCAGGATCTGGCCAGGAGAGTGTTTCTCGGAGTGCTGACCATCCTCTCGATAGTTACTGTCTGATAGAGATAACTTCATGTGTTTGCTCTATATTGGATTCTTAAAAATTAGCCTTATCAGTAGAATTTATTAATTATTTGTTATAGATATAATTTCATTAATTACAAAACCAAAATTCATTTAGCCCTAACCACTTCAGATTTATTAATTAGGTGATCACTTTATCAAACACATACTTTGGTGCCTGGTCACTTGGAGCATAATACTATTGTGTAGAAGGGAGAACAGTTTAGAGGCTCAGCTATATATCATCTCTCGGGGGAAATCCTGTTGTTGTGTAGGAGGTTAATGGAAACACTGCAGATGCCTTGCTTGACTTGCTTTTCTTCTTCATAACTCTAGGTAAACAGTCGTGCCACGTGTACCACCCAGGTTAAGTGCAGTTGTAGGCTATTGTACATCATTAGAGTGGGTAACATTCAGCCATGGGAGAGAGATGGAAACTCATCACTGCAGCCACTCGGACCTTTCATCTGTCACTTAGCGCAGCGCCGCAAAAATTAGCTGCCCAGCCTTCCTGGAATGGATAGTGGGACCGTGAAGTTAAGCTCTGAGTCATGTCATTTTGCATCCCCCCCCAACCATCCCAAAGACAAAAAAAAAGTGCTCTTCATTCAAAACTTTATTTCTAATTCCCATTGTTGTTCCCCAATTCAGCTGAACATCATATTCATCTCTGAACACAGAGGTTCTTTTAACAATTATGAGAAAGGTAGATATCTGTTACATTATGTAAGTGGCCTCTTACATTCTCCATCATTTTATACCAGTGCTTCCAGCCCTCAAATCGGGAGTCAAAGCAAATAATAGTTTAACTTCATTGATTGAAGTGCAATATGGCCGATGGAATAGATACCAATAGAATGCACCTCAGACCCTGGCCCTCTATATCTGATCAATAACCAGTTCATTACTAATCACATCCAACAAATAGAAGACCTTAGACATTTATTTCCCTCTGGCAGCCAGAGGCATGCAGTAATTTTTTAGAAATAAAAAACTGCCATGCGCAAGAAGGTACGACTGACGTGCCCTAAGCTGCTCCAGGTCAGAGCTGGGCAGCTTCTCCCAGGAAAGCCTTGTGTGTATCCGGCTCCAGTGGGCATCACCTCCCGCTCGCCTCTGGAATACATTACAGATGCCAGTCTCTGACTTCTGAGGGTTCTGCTCGCTGAGGTATTTTGTGATAGGGAGAGGTATCACCAGAATAGGATCTGTAGGTATTAGTGTCAAGAAGAATAATGTCTCGCCTGCCCTTTCTGCTGGGTGATTGCATGGGTTATACAAAGATTGGGATGAGTCAATAGAAAACAAAGAGAGCAGAGGGGGCAGGAGTGGGTGAGGCGTGGGGGAAGCCACAGCATTGCTGGTGCCAAAAATAACATGGAGCGTTTTTCTCCCAAAGCAGAAGCGTGCGTGCAAGTCCCTACATAACCATGATAGGCATCTTACACTATGCAAACTGAGGTGACACAGAGGGTCCCTAATGCAGAGGTGAGGATGAGGCTCCAAACCCCATTCTGAGTTTAATGGGAGCTTATCAACCTTAGCACCTGACTGCAGTGGTGATGAGAAAAATACTGTAATTCTTTTATTTCATTTCCATCATGATCCACGTAGAAGAAAACAGTGTAGACAGAAAATAAAATCTGTACTGTGGGAGGGGGTGGTGTCACCTAGTTCCTTCTTAGTGTGAGCCCTTATTGTTTCACAAGGGAGAACTGATCCCATTTGTTGTCAGAACGACAATACCTGAATGAATCAGATCTACCTGTTCACACCCACGATGAGGAAAATGATTTATTATCTGTCCCTTGAATTTCTCTGAGCATTCTGTCTAAACTTTAAAAGAGGATTACATTTGCGATTAAATCTTAACAAATGTTGTTTTAACTAGACTGCAATGTATGTTATTGACAACGAGCGACTTTTCTTCTCAAAATAACATTGGTGCTTAGGCATGCAATTTACAGAAATGACAAGAAAGGGTGGTACTTTCCCCAAGGTGAATGTGAGCTGACTGATTAGCTGGTATTTTAACTTAGATTCTTGCAAATTACAGACATAAGAAACCCTGCAATTTATATGTACTTTAGAAGTGAAAGCTTTAATCCCATGATTCATGAAAGTAAAGTGGTAATAATTTAAGTACCATATTTTATTTACCCCTCAGACTTGTCAGCTGATACCGGAGGTATTCCTACTATTTTGGGATTGCTGCCTTTGGCCACCTAATTGCTTCTGAGGAAGTAAGAGGGAAATTGCTTATATAACTGCATGGGCTGTCTTTGGCAGTGTCGAGCCAAGGCGTCAATCAGTCCATCTGGGTAGAATCACAAGCTGACTCCGATATTGCTAAATATTTATACTGTCAGATACACACAGACATCCAGATGAAAGGAGGCGTTCATTAGGAATTCTCCTGCCTGTCAGCTTGAAGATGGAGATTAGAGCTAAACCTCCCACCACGGGACTGAGTGCTCAAGAAAAGTCTATATTTAGCCATTCTGAGCAATAAATATCATCATATTGCCTCATTTAGGTAAATAGAGAATAAATATTGTCAAGATGATCCAGAGATAATGTAAACAGATTCCTGTTCAGAGTCTCTGTTTCAGGGAAATTCCAGGACAGTGATGTGCCGATGATGCTTTCTGGTTTAACCCTTTTCTTAATCACACCCTCTCCCCTTCTGGGTATCAGAGAGTGTGTCGCTGACAGATTAGGGGAACGATGAGGAAAGAAGAGTATTTTTGCACAAAGGTGACTTGAGTTCTGTGGATTAGAGCACTAATTAGCGCTGTGCTGCAGCATCGTCCTGATAGTTGCAGAAACTGCCGCCACTGAAAATAAAGATCCATGCAGCACTGAAGTTCATGTCCGAGTCCCAGAGCTAATGAAGCCCGTTGATCTCAAGAGCACAGTATGCTCAGAGGCTAAGCCGGCGCCTGTCAGGGCTCCACGGCGGTGCTCAGACTGGGACTCCTTTTGTCTCATCGCCCTGAAATGAGGTTTTCCACACGGTGAGAATTTGCCATGAAAGACTGAGCTCTGTACCTTGGCACACACGGCGTCCCAGCTGGCACTCGGCCAGTGCCCTCAGTGGCGGGGTGGCCCCCTAGCCTTTCTTGGGAGCAGGGACGGGTCCCTTCATAGGGCACATGCTCCATGCTCTTCCTGATAAATGATAATCCTAGAAGTTATCCTCAATGGGAATTTTAACTGATGTCAGAGTTTTAGTTAATTACACTAAATGATTTTTTGAGATTAATAATTAACATCTCCTTATAACTAAATATCCATAATTAATCAGCAAATCATAACGTGAAGACTAATTAACTTCAAACTCAAATCTTAACAGAAAATCCATATTACTCTCCAACATCATTAATTACTAGAGTAATCAAAGTTGTCCCTCATGGGATAAAACATAAAGCTTTGTGAGTTTATCAGCTAAGCTGTTAGCATAGAAGAATTTCCAAAGTAACTTCAAAATGGCATTACTGATTACAAGATTACGGCGTTATTCCAGCACATTTTCATTGGCCACGTGGCACATTATCAATAAGCTGTCCCAGCAGCCGTCTGGGCACCAGACAGAGTAGAGGCTGCCCCTGAGCCAGTTTACAATGATGGGGAACAAGCTGAGTAGACACCGACATTGTTCGAAAATGGGGGATTTGTTTTCACTAATAAAAAATTGAAATGTTGTACCTGTCAGTTAAGTGTTAAAGAGTACTTAATAATTAAAGAGAGAGTATAAAAGGAAGGAATATTGTGTAAAAGGAAGAAGTACACGGCACTAAATTAACATGGACATCGCAGGATAAGAAACAGGGCCCTCTTGGTTTCTAAGAAACGGTGGCCCCACTGTTAAAACCGAGAAGTGTCATTTCGGGTTTTCATGTGGGGTTTCGAGTTAAAAGTGTATTTAAGAGCCAGGTTTCAGTGATTGTATCACCTAATCTCTAAGTGCACACGTGGAGCGCCGTTCTGTGTGGCAGCTGTAACAATCCTGAGCATTTCACTGTCAAGGAGACGCGAGTAAGTGGGGCTGTTAACTGAGGCAGATATCTGAGGTGACTGGGTGGCAATCAGGAACTCGCAGCACTTCAGCTAATGGGTTATGATCAGAAACGGCTCCTAATAGCCAGCGAGAGGGAACCGAATATGAAGATTTCTATAATTTTGTTGTCAGCTAGTGATGTACTCCAGTGCTAATTATTTGGAACAATTATGTTTTCCCAATAACAAAAGAAGAAGCCGTGAATTAAGCAGGCTTACCTTCAGATCTTTAGATCACAGTTTAGATGCACTTGCCATTAAGAAATAATGTTTCTTTTTGCTTTACGGAGCCCTAATTATTGAAGATGCTTGTCTTTTAAAATCTCCTGCTTCCACTCCTTTTAAACCTGCTCCACGTGTCACTACATTGATGACTCAGTAACTGGTGTTTTCTCAGCCTTAGGTTTATGCCTGCACCTCCCATAGGCTGCTCGCTTCAGTTAGTTATTCAAAAACCATAATTAGTACAGTAATTAACGTGTGGCTCCTTCAAAGGAAGACTGCTGGAGTCACGGGACGCCTCGTCACTCTCCCTGATGTGCGGTGATAAGGAGGCCGTGGTGACGTGACAGGGCTCTGTGTTCTGCTCGCCGACTGTGCTGCAGGGGATTCAGACAGGACCTGGTGCACGGGCCCCACCGCTGGAAAAAGTAATTATCCACACTGTTTCTGTAATCCAGCTAGGTGTTAGCCTGCATTTGCAGCTGTCAAATCATTTGTTTTAAATTTTTTATATTTTATGAATACTTGGAAGTTTTGAGTTTTGCACATTATCTGTTAACCAATTTCCAAACAGAGCTGCCAAAGGTTCGTTCTCTCTCTCTCTCTCCCTCTCTCTCTCTCTCTCTCTCTCTCTGTAATCCATTATGGAGTGTTTCTCAACGATTGATTTCAGTCATTGATGGTGCTTTGAATTGATGCAGGTTGAAGTTTCAAAATCATAGTCATGCATTTCCTCAGAGAAGTTATTTGGTTAACTCTCAGTTTTCTCATAAGTCGAACCTATTGTGTGCCAGCCCTGGCAGAGGGGTTGGACACAGTTAAATTTAGCTGGGTGTGACCTGGAGGCACAGTCACTCGGTGTTGTGTTGGCCTCCCCTCCCTGTTTCTTTCAGTGGGAACGTTTGGCCTTCAACTTCCTGTAAATAGCAGCCCATTCCTCACAGCATGTCATCCGTCAGCCTCTGCTTCCCAGAGCCCACACTGTTCTTTCCCTGGGGTCCTCAGGGGAATGGGTGGAGCAGCTGCGATGGCAGGAGGCGTGCCCTTTCCAGCCAGAGGAGGCCCTGAACTAGGCCCCGCGACTCCACCCTCTTTTGCTCTCTTTGGAGTCTGAAGGTGGGATGGGAGTGAGAGTAAAGGATCCTGGACACTGAGTATTTGTAGGGAGCAATCACATAAAAGCAAAACCTGGTTTAAACTGAGTGGCTCTGAGTTGGTTCCCCATGATTCACAGTGGGGCAAAAGGTTCTTCCTTTCTACCTTGTCAGTGGATTGGTATCTCTGTGTGTCTCTATATTCTCCATTTCTTGTCCAATTGTCTGAGTTCACAGAATAGTTTTACATATCATCTTAGTTGCAGGGTCAAGAGTTGCAAGGACTATACTTGATTTCAACCAAAGGCAATCAAATCATTAAATATTATAAGTGCCTTGATACTTGTAGCTGAGTTCGTGCATTTAATAGTCAGTAGACTCTGTCTGCCTATCAGAACACACAGCTGCTGTGGAGCTCTTCTCCCCAAACATACACCATTGAAATTAACCCACACTGATGCCTCCTCCACTGATTAACTGTGAATTCAGTAACTTTTACACACTCTCTGTACACAGCCTTCTCAACACCACTGTAGCTGGGAAAAGCAGCTCTGGAAACCGTCACGGCACAGCTCAGGTGTGTGCCACAGCCCTGGCCATACTCATAGCGGAGGGTTTTTCTTAGCGAGATCGTGGCTCAGATGTGAATGGCTCAGAGGGAGTCAGGAGCAGGGTGTTGACCCTGCATGAAGCACGATGCTCTGGGTGCTTCATGCACTGCTCCTAAAACTCAAGACACCCTCCCATGGTCGTTGTCCCCTTCTAAAGACAGACACTGAAGCTGAGGGCAGGTAAATAAATTGTCCAGGCATGTAGAGCTCATTGGGGGCTAAGCGTGGGTTTTCATCTGGAGCTCCTGAGTCTTGGAATCCACATGAATGCATTAGTAAGGAAGAGGTAGCATCGCTGGCAGAAAACCCTTCCGTGTTTTGTGACTGTCAAATGCATGTTCTAAGGGAGACATGAATGACCATTGGGACAGCCGTGGATCTCCCCTCTCTTTGTCCATATAACAGCTCACTCGGTTCCTCTCACTCTCGCCCCACACACTTGTGACAGGAAATCATCTAGGTGCTGCTCAAGAACTTTCATGATGAGTGTTTGTATAGCCATGCACTTGCTTTTAAAATTGAGTTCAATTTACACAGAATAAACGTCATCCTTTTTAGGTTTGCAATGGGATGAGCTTTTACAAATGTGCTCAGTCATGTGGCATCACTACAATCTAGTTACAGAACATTCTGTCCCCCCAGAGTCTCCTCATGTCCCTTTGTAATAAATCTCTTCACCCAGCACCCAGTTCTTGGCCCTGCCTGAAGCGTTGTCTCTTCCGGGGTGTCACATGAGAGGAACTGAGCAGTATGTCGCCTTCCCTCACTCTGCAGACCTGCTTACACCCAGCAGCCACTGTTCTCTCATCCCTGAACATGCTCCTCGCCTGCATAGACTGGCAGGTGGTTCTCCCTCCTCCATGGTGGACATTTGAATTGTTCCCAGTGGTGGTGGTTGTGAACACAGCTGAGTAACCATTGGGTGCAGGTCTGTGTGGACGAATGTTCTCATTTCCTTAGGAATGGGGTAGTGGGGTGGGTCATATGTAAGAGACAGCCAGACTGGGTCCACAGTGGCCTTGCCATTTTGCATTCCCACCAACAATGCGAGAGAGTTGCAATTGCTTCACATTCTCACCAACACTGGTGTCATTTGCCTTTTTGACGTCAACCATTGTAGTAAGAGTGTAGTGGTGTCTCCTCATGCTTTTAATTTGCATTTTTCTAGTGACCGAGGGTGTTGAGCACCTTTTCATGGTGTGTATTCCTGGGTGCATTGCTCTCATTTTTAGGAAAGTCTTCCTCCTAGTGAGTTAAAACCTACCTCTGATAACCTGGAGCTGCAGCCCCTGCTCTACATGTCAGCTCCCCAGAACTGGGACATGGTTCTCGGCTCCTACTTCCACCCCCAGATCCAGCTTGGCCAAGCCAGCTTCCTCTTGTCTGCTCCCTGCCCCGACCCCGCATTCAGGGGCGGTTTCTGGACCTGCCCTAGTGGCTGTGGTCTGGCCTGAGCGCTGAGTCAGATTCTCAGGTGAACCGTGGCTCCTGCCACTGAGTGCAGGGCTCTCTTTTGCACCCACAGTGTTTTCTCAAAGCAGTCAGGCACTGAGTTCACTTGTACGGCAGCTAAAACATGCTGTCCTGGTCACATTTAATAAACTGCCCTCAGAAAGCGGCCTTGCCTGAGCTACTGGGAAAAAATGCTTAACTGGCCAAGTACAGTGCCTTGCGTCTGATGTCAGACCCAGCCTCCAACTGTCTAAATAATCGACAGATATCAGGACGTGAAAGTGTTGTTGTGGAGCCGGCCGGTTTTGTCATCAGTCACAGAGTTTTTAATTGCTAAGTTGACATTGGGACATTCGGAGCTGCTGGGCAGTTGTGAACAAGTTCGGACACCTTTACTCTCTGGCGTCTGCTGTACGCTGCTGTGAAAGGTCTGAGAAACGTGCAGCCATGGCAGCATGAGCTTGTCCACCACTGCAGACGTCCCAGCAGTAAGACGGTGGGCCTTGTCCTGGCAACTTGAGGGCCTGAGGGAAAGTTTTCATAATTACAGAGTTAGTGTTAGGTCCGTTTTCAGAAGTGTGTCATGGTGTTGGGGAGAATGTCTTCCCTTTGAGCAGAAGCAGAGTTAACTTGCTTACGTACAGCATCATGAAGGGTGTTGTTTTCATAAGGAGAACAGGCCCTTAGAGCAGGATGCCTTGATAGTTCCGGCTTTGACTTCAAAAAGCCACCAGAAGGTTCCATACTGTTCATGGACCCTGTCACCTTAGCGTGTTCAGGCTGATTTAGGTTTTTGTCGTTCAGTGTTTGCTGCATTGTTTCATCATTTCTTATCTGCCCGTATTCGGAGCAACCTGTCACACTCCCGACCGGGAACCAGATCTGTGCTAATACCATTTCCATGGCCCTTGTCTAAGGTTTGAAAATCGTTAGTAACAATGAGATTTTCATTGTTCTGTTTAAGATAGGTGGTGTGAAATACATTAATTGTATTGCATTGTAAGTAAATTACTTAAACATTCCAGATATGACTAAAGCCATGTGATATTTGACTGGTTTATGGGGAAAAAAAGCTATCATTGATTGTTACATGTGGTGCTATTTAAAAGGGCACTATGTACCTACTGTTTGGAGCCAAGACTGAAGATGTTTGTCCATCAGGGTTCTCTGGGTACTTGCATTGGTTACGCCGCACTCAGCATTCAGTGTAAGCACATTGGTGCAGATGCCATGGTGGCAAAGACCCTCCCTCTAAGACATTGTCATTCAGTGAAGGGATGCAGGGTAGCAATGTGTGTCTGAATGAGGAGTGACAGTTTTTTCAGCTTGATTAGAAAAAAGTATTATGCGTGTGTGCATTTACAAGTGTGTGATACGTAGCTATGGTCATCTCAACAGAAAGTTTTATATTAGAACTCGATGTCTAACTAGAAATTAACAGTCACTTGTTTTAATTAACATGCCTGTTAATAACTGAACCATTCCGTTTACATTGTTTACATGAGATTCTAAGCACTCACCCCAGAGCGTGTTTAATTCCTTTTTCTGGCTCAAGTCGGGGCATTCAGCAAAACAGTTGGCACATCGTCGGCCTCCTGCGTGTGCCCCTTTGCCTGCAAACAGTGGAGATGTTGCCCTGAAATGTGGCTGAATTTTCATGAAAATGAAACATGAAGCATGCCAGGCCCATCTGTGCCAGCTTATGAAACAAAAGCCCCAATTTTATCGTCACTGTCTTTTGTTCTCTGCAGTGCTATTCACACGGCTGCTTCGTGAATGCGGAGTCTGGGCCTCCATTGATCGCGCCTCTCTGTGCCGCACTGTTTATTCGCAGCTATAATACTTGTCACCCTGCACCCTGCTCTTTTTAAAACATGGGGACTTGGATGTCGAGAATCTTGAGTAATTTCATGAGGTTTCATGCTAGCAGACCACAGGGCTTTGTGTTGGGCTGCAGATCCTACAGGAACGGGATGGGCCAGGGGAGCACGCTTTTCACCAGAAGGAGCCGGTGGACACTCATGTGAGCCTCAGAATTGTGCCCTGTTGTTTCATTAAACCGATGTCAGCTTTCATTTTCTTCCTGCATGGGCATTTCCCATCCGAACGCACGGTATTTTTGCATGCGGTGAACCGGCCAGATTAAATGTTTCTGAGTTTCCATTCAGATGATCAGAAGTAATTCTTATATGAAATCACATGGGGCCAAATATGATAACTGTAAGTCCATTTGAGCTGCAGTGCTACAGTCAGCCCATTAATTTCCAAATCGAAGTAAGACAGTCAGCTGCTGTGTTGTGGAGGTGGAGGTATGTCAGATACTTAAGAAAATGTTTGTCATTCATGACCCACAGGCAGGCATTGACTGCACCCTCCCACTGGGAAAGTTCACGGTGACAGTCAACAGGGGGTGCCTCTGTAGCCTAAGCAGTGGTGGGAGGCATGTCGTTCATCTGTCCCTGCAGCAATCAGCACTGTCATGGAGTCACGTACTCCACCAGGAGGGGAACCTGAGAGACATGTAACCCTGGTTTCAAACCCTGCGCCTTCTCACAAAGACCGGCGGGGCCCAGTAGCTGAGGGTCCCTCCGCCCACTCTAGCCACCACTGCTTCACCTTCCAACTGTCTTATAGTTTAATAGTCTGGTTCTTAAAGTTAAAATCATAATCCAACAGAAAGTTGAGCCAGTCCACTGCCAGAGCGTGACCGTCAGCACGGTGTAGTCCCAACCCCACCAGCCACGTGGGGATCTGGTACAGGCAGAACAGACTGCCATTGGCTCGGCCCGCTGAATGGCTGTGCGGTCTCGGTGCTAACTGCCTCCTTCCTTTATAGTTCCTTTTCAGAGCATTGAATTTAAGGGGAGGGGGGTGGCTTTCTCTCCAGGCACACATTTTCTGTGAAGGTTTGATCTAAAAAACCTCTTTTCGGGATTTGGTGTTTTCCTCCCCGATGTGCCTTTCCTCCTTCAGTGTGTCCAAGCTATGTGTGGGCCAAATAAATTGTTGTGTGAAGGGCTGGGCAGAGATCGGCGTGGTGGAGCTGGAGCAAATCTCTTGGTGTCGAATAGCTCAGCTTCCCACTCGGCAGCCTCTCACCTAAGGCATCGGGCACAAATCACCTTTGGAGAACCAACCATTATGCTAGTAGTCATGCTGCTGACCTCACTGGGTATTTCTCCTTCTAAGCCCGGTACTGAGCGAGGTAGGTCCCTGCCTTCCTCTACCTCGCGTGGACTCCTCCTCAGGACTGTCTACTGCGTGCTCTTACTTCCCATGGTGACAAGCCCCAGTGAGACTCGGGAATTACACTCAAGCTGCACGGTGGGGAGGAGATCTGAGTCGAGGCTCCAGAGGGAGTGAAGAGCTGTTACAGAAGTAAACTCCGAACCTCAGAGGTTTTAATTCCTTAAATGCCCTACGCCTTAAAAACTTGAACAGCTGTTAAAGAATTAACACGTGTCGCTCAGCTTGGGTCGCAGACTTCGTTCCAGCTGCAAGGCATTAGTCTGGCCCAGGTGCGGGCCCTGCAGAGGCTTCTGATGGGAGGGGCTGGTGAACCCCGGAGCGCAGAGAGCACCCTCTCTCACTTGCAATGCACACAACCAGCCTACTGTCCCAGATTTACAGAACTGACCTGGGAGGATTGGAGATGGCAGGGACTGGGGGGACTGGAGGGGGGGGGCACTATTGTCTAGGAGTCATGCACTCACTACTGATTGGCTCTACCCCCTCGAGTATCAAGATGAGGCACCTGTTGATCACAGAAAGAGGTGAGGAGGGAAGGGCCCGTCTCCCATCATAGCAGCTAGGGGAGCCTGCCTTCTCTGCCCTCAGCCCTGGAAGCTCTGGGCCTGTAGCTTTGTGTGTGTGACCTGGGACATTCCCAGGCAAGAGCAGCCACCAGGACACACCCTATGTTCTTCCCTGAGCTTTGTTGCCGGTGACTTCATGCAGGCCACCGGTTGTGTGGCCATAGGAACACCGTGTCACTTGTATCACGTCCCCACGCTCATGGGAACTCTGAGCTTTGATTCCATGTGATTTGAATTGCCCACTTGTGCACATCACTGGTCTCTGCAAAACATCTTCCAGGAGGTCCTTATGGATTGTGTATCACCCGGGCACTCGTGTGTGCCCCTCGTGGAGTGACACCCTGGTGCAGTGGTTATGTGCTCGAGGGCTGCAGTAGCATCCATTGTAAAACAGTGTCTCAGTGGAGAGGCAATTGGGGCTGCCCAGTTACCAAAGCATGGAGACTCCTTAGGGAACGAATAACTTTAGAGAGATGGGTTCCAAGTTTCCCAAAACAGCCCTGTCCCCCAACTGTAATGCCACCTTGCTAAGCACATACCCGTTTTCAAGTGCACACCATGGGCATTTGCTTGAGGACTTGGCCATGGCATGCATCACTCTAGACACACAGGCACCCTTGCAGTCGGCCCTGTGTCCCGCCCCAGGTGCTGCATCTTCATGACTTCCCATTAGAAAACCTGCCCGGCGTGTGGAGGGGACACTGACAGTCACTGTCTGATCGGGGCCATTGCTGGCATTCCACTCTCCTTGTAATTTGTAAGTTCATTTTTGTTCATTCTGCTCATCTCAGCACAATGATTCAAGCCTTATAATTTGTCTTCTGTTTGGTATTTTTAACCAGTTTTAAACTCTATTATTCCAGGTATGTAGTTTTGCTGCAGTTTTTACATAGGAGTTTAACTGATATTTAGAAAGATGTTAAAAGTAAAGGTTGTAACATTCACTGGTTAACATGGAAATCCATTCTTATTTCCACCTTGACCGTGGCCCTGCCACCTCCTTTGTGCTGTCTCCATGTACACAAAGGCTGAGGGCTAGGCCCAGCCGCACATCAAGGACACACCCAATGCTGTCCCTGAGTCAACCTGACACCGTCTGAGGAAGGCCCGTGACCCCCGCTCTCTCTTACGTTAGCAGACTCAGTCGGCAGGCTCTCAGTGGCCTCAGTTTACTCTGCTTGTCCTAGAAATCTCTGAGCACAAGAGTCAGGTCCTCAGCACCTGGCGGCTGCGCCCAGGTGATGAGTGACCTCGGCACCATCTCAAAGTGTTTCACTGCCCAGACTCAAGGAGCCCAGCTGTCTTTGGATCTCAGACTTTGGTAGAGATCAGGCCTTCCTGGTTCCTATCCTCTGGATGCACAGGGCACCCTCACACTTGCCTGCCGGCTGAACAGGAAGAGAGAGCTATGTGCCCAGCACAGCCGACCCATTTGAATATGTGGAGAATCCGCATTGTTTCAGTGTAGGCAGCAGCTGTGTCCCTCGGCTGTGAGCAGATGTTAGAGCTCCGAAAGCTTTGCTGATAATTAAAATACTAACGGTACGCATTTTGCCCCAGCTGCGGGTCTGTTTACTGTAAATTTGATTTTAATGGTGCCTCTGTGCTGTTACCGAGGAGCGGTTTGCTTTTTACCTTCATGCAAAAGTGTCTGCAATGAAGACAAATGTCTGTCTCCTCTTGTTTCCCCGGGAAAGATATGAAGATGCTGTAATACACAGGAAATCGGAACGTGCCTACAGAAAGGAATGTGATCTTTTTGCAGGGTTGCCAGGAAAACAAAATGAGACACGTTTGGTCCACCCCTTAGAGGAGTGCCCAGGACCTGGTTGGCTGGCCTTATTTGCATAGTTTTTTCTTTAATTGTCTGTAACCTGTACAACTTTTGAAATATAGGCCTTGTCTCTAAGATTGTGTTATCTGTATTGGGAGTTTTATAAGACTCTCAGAGGGCACTAGGGAAAGGTCATCGGGATTCCTGATTTGGGTATTCCATAACAAAAAGGAATGTCACTGCCTGTTTTAATTAAGTCCAGCGGAGTCAGCCTTGACCAGGAATCTTTGAAGGAAGACTCCCTGAGGCCCTGGGTTCCCGAAGGTAGGAATGTGGCGGACGTCTTACATTTCACATGCTACACAGGGAGGCAGGGTGAGGGCTGGGTCCCTAGGGCTGTGCACTCCAAGGGTGGAGCTCTTGGAAGGAGAAAGGGGAAGCGTCCAAGGCAGTCCCCTCCCAGTGGCCTGGGGCTGACCTCGCCATCTAGATGTGCACAGAGCCCAAGGCCCAGTGATGGACCCTGACAGCCCCTCCCTCTTCATTCCCTCCTACCGGAGACACGTGCTCCTAGTGGTCAGTGACAAGATCAGAGTCCCTCCCAGAGCTGCCACCTGCACATGGGAGACCACGCCTAGCTCTGGAGTGAGATGTGCATGCAGGCAGGGCTCCTACCACTGCGGGAGCTTCTTGCAGGAAAATGGTCCTCTGTAGAAGCCAGTTTCTTAGGGTTTGTGACTCTAAAGGTAAACTGTTGTCTTTTATTGTTTGTTACTCATCAGTGCCCATGGAAATATCTCGGCCCATGGAGACTCTTCACAGTAAAGTTGAATCCTAGCTCATTATGCATTTCCCACTTGAGAAAAAAATTATTTTTAGTTGTGTTTTTTTCTAAATGCCTTAGAATTTATTTCAGGGGTCTTATAAGATCATCTTAAAACACCACCAACCCTAAATGCAGTACTAATGCTAACTAAGGAAAAAAGACTAAAAGTCTTGTTATCTAAACTTGTATCCAGGCTTCCTGGAAATTTTTAGGAAAACTTGCCCAGCATGTCCTATATATTTGAAATAGTCTCTCAGAAATGATGTGAACTTTGGTTAATTTTTCACAGAAAAATAATTTTTCTGATCTCTTCTTAGAAAACAACTAGAGGCTTAGTGTATGAAAATTCATGCACTAGAGGGGGGGTTCCCTCAGCCCGGCCTACCCCCTCTCACAGTCTGGGAGCCCTCAGGGGCAGGAGGCGACCTGACAATCAGGGGAAGGCGACACCCCATCACACCTCTGCTGCTGCCACTGCCGGCAGCACAAGCCTCAGCCGGCCCTGGTTACCTGTGCCTTGGGCAAGCCCTGGGCAGCTGGGGGGCTGAGGAGACTGGGAGACTCTGGAGGGGACTGGGTACCGCCATCCTGTAGCTGTGGGTGCTGCCATCTTTGAGGGTGTGGCAGTCAATTAGCATATTCCCTCCTTATTGGCTGGGGCACTGCCATCTTTGAGGGTGGGGCAGTCAATTAGCATATTCCCTCCTTATTGGCTGTGGGCACCGCCATCTTTGCGATGGTGTGAGGGTCAATTAGCATAGGCCTTCTTTATTAGATAGGATGGCCTTCATGAAATTGAAGGCAGAGCAGATTTTTACTGTAACTCTTTTAACATATATCTTTGGGGGGGGGCAAGGGGGAGTGGTATAAAGCAGATATTTACCAAGATGCTTTTTTGAGAGAGAGAGAGAGAGAGAGAGAGAGCGTTCTGTCTCTAGGTTCTGTCTCTCGCTTCTCTGTCTCTGGGTTCTGTCTGTAGGTTCTCTGTCTCTAGGTTCTTTGGCCTCTCTCCCACAAGGAAGAACAGCCATTTTCTCTTTGTTAACTCAGCTACAAACTTACATTCATAAACGAGAAAAGGCTTTTTATATTGGACATATTAGAGCTCATTCCTGCCTACCAGGACCCTTAAGCGAAGGAAATTATCAGGCGGATCTACTAACTCGCCCAGTAGTTTGTACAGCTCTAGAAGAAGCCCGGCGGTCTCATGCCATTCACCATCAAAATGCTTCTGCTCTCCGTCTATATTATCGCATATCTAGAGAAGCTGCTCGAAGTATTGTGCGTGACTGCGGCCATTGTCCTACTCATTTTCCTAGCCCTGCTACTGGAGTTAATCCAAGAGGACTTAGACCCTGTGACTTATGGCAGATGGATATTACTCATGTCCCATCTTTTGGCAAACTTTGCTATGTGCATGTTTGTATTGATACCTTTTCTCATGTTATCCTTGCTTCTGCACGTACAGGAGAAGCCTTTAAAGATGTAAGTCAACATTTATTCCAATGTTTTTCCTACCTAGGAATACCAAGGGCACTTAAAACAGACAATGGGCCTGCCTATACCTCTAGAGCTTTTAAAAACTTATGCTCTACATTCAGCATCGCACATAATACAGGAATACCTTACAATCCTCAAGGCCAAGCAATAGTAGAAAGGGCTCACCAAACTTTAAAAACACAAATTAAAAAATTACAAGAAAATGAGTTTAAATATTCCTCTCCTCATCATGTTCTACAACATACTCTATTTGTAATTAATATACTAAATGTAGATTCTGAGGGAAATTCCCCGATGTACAGACATTGGAACCCTGATCTAACTAAACCTAAAGTCCTCGTCAAATGGAGAGACTTGCTTACAGGAGCCTGGAAGGGACCTGATGTACTTTTAACCCGGGGGAGAGGATATGCTTGTATATTTCCACAGGACGCAGACTCACCTGTGTGGATTCCAGACCGCCTAGTCCGACCTTATGTCTCACCGCCCTCCGTCTCCACCTCACCCTAGCACACCTGACCAGTGCCCGTCTGCAGCAGATGTGCAGCCCTGAGCTGGAACAATCTGTCCATTGGGAGGATCACATGTGCCTCCTTTTTGTCTTTCCACATGTCCCAGCTTTGCCCCGCATGTC
>NW_005355584.1:6280651-6329630 GCF_000412655.1 Myotis brandtii
GATTTACACACGCTATCATTTAAAAAACAAAAAAGGGGGAATTTGCTGGAAGCCGGTCCATCCTTGCTGCTTGACACAGTCGCTGCAGGGAAGAAACATCTGCACAGCATATGTTTCAAGGGACCTGGCATATATAGCATATTGTTCTTAATATGTTTGCTCTCCTTAGTGCCATGTGTTTTAACCAAGGTCACCTCTCTGAGAAAGGTTGTTTCCCCAGGTGGGGATTTTTCCCCGAGGTTAGGGAGGGGATACAACCCCTTAATTAAGTGCCAGGCGGGTAGTTAAGCTACATAATCTTTACTCCCTGGAATGGAGATAAGAAACGCCCTAACCTTTGTAATAGAAATTGACAGGATTAAAATCAGCTGGTATAAATATAGATGTAACAAGACAATAAACATCAGATCCTGATCAGTTCCTAACCAGAACTCCGACCAGAACTTTGGCTGGAGATCCTGGCTAGAGGTCCTGACTAGGCTGCTGATCAACTGAAGGCTGTCTCCGTGTCATTCCTTCTTCGCCGACTCTGTCCACACCTTTGGGGACCCCTGGACCCGCTGGGGTCGGACCCCAACAACACCTCTGCTGCTGCCACTGCCGGCAGCACAAGCCTCAGCCGGCCCTGGTTACCTGTGCCTTGGGCAAGCCCTGGGCAGCTGGGGGGCTGAGGAGACTGGGAGACTCTGGAGGGGACTGGGTACCGCCATCCTGTAGCTGTGGGTGCTGCCATCTTTGAGGGTGTGGCAGTCAATTAGCATATTCCCTCCTTATTGGCTGTGGGCACCGCCATCTTTGCGATGGTGTGAGGGTCAATTAGCATAGGCCTTCTTTATTAGATAGGATGGCCTTCATGAAATTGAAGGCAGAGCAGATTTTTACTGTAACTCTTTTAACATATATCTTTGGGGGGGGGCAAGGGGGAGTGGTATAAAGCAGATATTTACCAAGATGCTTTTTTGAGAGAGAGAGAGAGAGAGAGAGAGAAACATCAATGTGAAAAAGAAACATTGATCAGCCAGCCGCCTCCCACACACTCCCCATTCTCTTAAAAGAAAAATGCTGGTGAAACTGTCATTTCAGTAGGACCGAGAGGTTTTTATAACCAGAGTCTCGATCACAGACGTGTGTGTAGAGCCTTCCATGTGGGGTGGACTCCTGCTCCTGTGCAGGGTCAGCACAGAAAGCACTCACCTGTGCACACAGGAGTCTGTGGGAGCCCTCCTCGGGGTGTCCTGACCTACACCAGGCAATTATTTTCCAAAACCTGGATACACTATAGAGCAATTCTCCTTATCGATTTGACTGGCTAAACTATTAGTAACTGCTATTGCAAGAATAATTTACTTCCAGCTTTGAATTTTGTAGGTGGTTATATTTCATTGAATTTTTATTTATCATTTTTCCTGCATTCATTTGAGAAACTTACAAGCTTTGTGACATTAATATATGGCCCTAATTTATTAACATAATCTGTTAATGTTGTTTCATTGTAATAGACATTAAGTATGCTTTCTTAACACTCTTGCTAAAATTACATCTTAAAATTGAAGTTGAGAAAAATTAAATGTGACTCAAGAACCACAGTCATGTGTGCCCCCAATTTTTATACGCAGAGTATTACATTTTTAATCGTATTACATCCAGGGTGCTTTTAATTATGACAAGGAGCCAACCTAGCACTTTCAAGCTTATGCCCTCCCAAAATATAGTCTAAAACACACACAGTGTTTGAGACGCCACCTAGCAATGTGTACACATGAATGCCATTCAGGAGAAGCTTAGAAATTTAAAATAAATTCAGGCTGTAGCCACAGAGCGGCTCACCTAGGATACTGCCCAGCTTCCCTAACGTGCGAGGCGTTTCACCCACACAAGTCTTTTTAATGCCATCTTTATCTGCTACGCGATGCATGAAATCTACTTTCGGTTTTAGAACTGCTAGCCACCTTTGACCCCTTTAG
Source organism: Myotis brandtii (assembly GCF_000412655.1). Lineage (NCBI taxonomy): Eukaryota > Metazoa > Chordata > Mammalia > Chiroptera > Vespertilionidae > Myotis > Myotis brandtii. Next base: position 6,282,616 of record NW_005355584.1, read on the forward strand.
TGGAGACACAATGTGACCTTTCTATTGTCATCGGCTTTCATTCTCCTGAAAATTCTATGAATTTTTATTACAAGTTTTTTTTTAAACCAAGCTGAGGCTTCAACAAATTACTTGACGCAGATGAGATGAAGTTGTTGAAGTGGGTGTTAGATAAGTTTTACAGCCGCGCACTGCCGAGGAGGCCGGCCCGTGTCCTGCAATGTCACCCGCCAGTAACTGCTGAGCCTACTATTGGATAAATACATCATTTTATGGAACATTGATTGTTCTATAAACCCAATGGAGTATTATGCTCTATGATCAAACCATTTAGATTGTGTGTAGAGCACAGAAAATGCCATATTCAGGATGGTACTAAAAGTGCCATTTGTGTATTTTATGGATGTCATTACAGGGGAAACTTCTCTCCGTAGGCCCTGTTTACTGCAAAATTTTTTAGTCTGTAATGACATTTTTCATTCACAACGTATGCCTTCAAGAGAGGGGGCCCTTGTTTTATTTGTTTCATTCGAGTTTACTGCACAAATTCTGTACATTTTAATTAAATGTAAGCTTAACAAAAGCATAAGGTATTTATTCTGTGGGAAAAAATGATGACAGTGAGGAGAGAATAGCACACACACAGCCAGGAAGCAGTCAGGGACTGAGCCCTGTCTGCAGCGTCCCAGGGGCACAGCGGGCAGCAGACGGGAGCAGGGTTCGGGGAGGCGCGTGCCACTTAACCCCTGCACCTGCAGGGTGGGGTGTGTGCTGTCAGCCCTGGAGACTGGCTCCTCAACAAGGACGGGCTGGAAGGCGCCAGGCTGCAGGATGAGCTCCGGGAGAGGTGAGCCTGATTAGAAATCACTTCCCAAAGCAGGTTCTCAACCCTCCCAGAACCCGTCCCACTCCCCCTGGGCTGTAAGTGTTCAGTGCACTTAGTACGAGAAGGGAGGGCAGTACCTCCGCTCTTGTGAAAGCAACTGAGCAGGGTGCTGGAATTTCATAAGCAGGCACTAGGCTGCATTTTAGCTTCATTTGCATCTTCTCCACAAAGCCACGTACTGTCCTGTTGGAAACGGGTCCAAAAAGGACTGCTTCGGACACGCCAGCTATTAGCTGCTATTATTATCCTGAAATCTAACACTGTCTTTGAAAAATGTAAAGTGTAACAGATATTATTTTGGGCATTTGAGATCCATTAAAATGGGTGCGGGTTTGGAGCTATGATGGTGACTGAGCGGGTAAGGACAAACCTGTACGGCATTCCTGTTTTCCAAATACCGCACCCACTGGCCGTTTGCACTGGTGAGCTTTCCAGTTTGTGTTTACTAGAAAGATCTCAGAATTTGAAGTCGATGTGCCCAGTGAATTCTCGGGCACCATCCAGTTAGAATTTAAAGTCACAGCAGAGATTCGCATTAGTTTAAATGACACTTGAACCTCCACGTGGCTCAACATTAATTCATTACGGTCAGAATGGACGAATCTTCAGTGGCTAGATCTTTTTCAATCTGATTGAGGCTGTTACATTTTATAGGTGCTATTTTTCAAAGCAGTACTGACAGCACACGCAAAGTTATTAAATTGCTGAATCAAAAGATGGACCTGCACTCGCGTTTATGAACTGTGCTGGGACAGCGAGGCTCGAGGGCGAGGTTAGGATGTTTGCGTTGCCGAGCCTCAGCATACCACCTGACAGCAGTATTTACCCATGTGGTTTACTGTAATGGTCTAGAGGGGCCTCACCCACTTCCAGATGCAAATAAATTAAATAAGTAGTTCAGGAGGGCACAATCTCCAGAGCTATGAAGGGCCCTGGGTAATTCTGCCCTGAGGGTCTCTGTTCAGTGCGGACTGCGGGGGAGACCACTCGGACCCCGCGTGCACTGGGCGCGAGCATTCCTTCAGAGGCAACTAAGAGTAAGATAATCGTCTGTCCCAACCACAGTAGCTTCTCCTGTTGTCTAATGAAAACGCAGTATGCTCTCTCCTGTAATTAATTGGGGAGGGGTGATTTGAAGGCTATCTTCTTTACTTTTGTGTCCATTTTTTTTTCATACTCTAAATTAGTTTGAAAGTGACCTTGAAATTAAATTAAGTTCAGGGTGTAAGGAAGACAGAATGGGCAGGAAGAGCAGGACCAAGTCCAGGGTATCGTGCAGGTAAGTAGCATGTCCCATCCCAGGAGAGGAGCTGCAGGCTTTCCAGAGCCATCTGGTGAGCCCAGCAGGCCAAGAGCTGGGGATCCAGTGGACAGCACACAGACCACGGTCAGCAGTGCCCCGCCCACCCAACCTGGCCTCTGACCTCCGAGGAGAAAGAGTCAGGGAGGGTCAAAGCTGAGAGGATGACAGTGAGCAGCCCTTTCTCAGTAGGATCCCAGTGCTTTAACCTGGTCTCGTGATTCTTCTGAACCCAAACCCGCCTGAGGCCGTGTGCTTTTTCTGTCAAGCAGGACGGTGGGATAGGGGGTCCCTACAGCAGGGCACAACAGGCAGGTCCATGTAAGCATGGGGCTGATTCCCACATAGCTCTCCTGATGCTCATATAACCTCAGGACAGTCTGCAGAGCCCTGGGGGAGCTGGCTGGTGGCCTCCTTAGTGGTCCTTGTTGTCTTCACTTGGCTAGGTGAGTAAACGAGAAATCAGAGGCTCACTCCAGCTTGTGGAGCCGTTTATTTTTATTTTGTCCAATTACAGTTGACATGCAGTATCTTTTGTATCCGTTTCAGGTGTGCAACATAGCAGTTAGATAATCGTATACTGTAGAAGTGTTTCCCCCAATATTTCTAGTTCCTACCTGCCACCATACATAGTTATTACAATATTACTGACTGTATTTCCTGTGTATTTCAACTACCCATCTGTACCCCTCAATCCCATTACCTTTTTCACCCAGTCTCCCACCCTCTGGCAATCACCAGTCCAATCTTGTCTCTATGAGTCTGCTTTTGTTTTGTGTATTTTGTTCTTTAGATTGAATATATGAGTGAAATCATATGGTACTTGTTTTTCTCTGACTGACTTATTTCATTTAGCATAATACTCTCCAGGTCCATCCATGCTGTTGCAAATGGTAGGGTTTTGTTCTTTTATCTATGGCCATATAGTATTCCATTGTGTAAATGTACCACAGCTTTTTTATCCCCTCACTTACTGATGGGCACTTGAGCTGTTTCCAGATCTTGACTATTGTAAATAATGCTGCAATGAACATAGGAGTGCATGTATTCTTTCAAATTAGTGTTTCAAGTTTCTTCAGATATAGTCCCAGAAGTGGAATTGCTGGATCATAAAGCAGTTCCATTTTTAATTTTTTTAGGAAGCTCCATACTGGTTTCCATGGTGGCTGCACCAGTTTGCATTCCCAGCAGCAGTGCATGAGAGTTTCTAGGTGGCCATTTTGCTAGAATCATGGATGTTTTTCACCTCGGTTGAAGGTTTGATCCCCGGGTCCAGCTGGGGAGCATGCGGGAGGCAACCAGTCGATGTTTCTCTCTTTCTCCCTGCCCCACTTCCACACTCTCTCTAAAGATCAGTGGAGGTGGGGGGGCGGGTAATGTCCCCAGGTGAGGATTAAAAAAAAAACACATTAAAGGGAGTAAAGTGGAATATTTATACAATGTAGTTGCCCTGAAATATGGAAATAATGGGAATCACTTATATATCATTCTCATGTAGGAAGGAAGGAGGTGATATTAAGGAAACCAATAGAAATTTTGAGATTTAAAGAAAAAAATAGGAACTCTCTTTGAGGAGTCAGTCTCTTTTTTAATGAAAATAAAGATTATAATTTTCATTCATATTTCCAGTTACTAAACATCAGCCTGCATCATGGATGACACTGGGGAAGGCAAGTGTGCGCTCACCTGGGCCCCTGCCTGAGGCCTGATATCTCGCCTTGCCTGGCGTTGGCCCTCAGTTCTCTGCCCATTGTCCCAGCTTTGCTTCTGGAGCTTCCTGTCCGCAAAGCAGAGGGCAGCCCAAGTCTCCAGCCCTGAGAGCTGGGAGCCCTGCCGCAGCCCCATCCTGTCGGGCCCGGTGGCCCATGGCAGGACAAGCAGGCGGCTTTTCACTGAAGTTTGTGCCTGAAGCATGGTTGATGCTCAGTAAATACTTGCTGTGTTGTCCTCCTGCGGCTGTTTATTGACGGCATATTTTTAGAATCTGATATGCAGGGCTTTCATTCTTTTGGCTGAGTACACAAATATATACCCTGTCTAATATTTGGACATTAAAGGAAGATTTTCCTCTGGGTCCAAAGACACTGCTGCTGACTGTACTGATCTTCACTTCCCTCCAGTGGCTGACAGTCTTAGAAATGACAGCAGGTGAGGGAGCCTGGCTCCCTCCCAGGCACTGGAACGCAAACACAGGTAAGAGTTGTAGGGGGCAGTCAGAGCAGGATGTGGGAAGGGCCTGTGCCTTTACAGCTATATTCGCTCTTGAACCAGGAGCGCCTGCCAGGCCCCTGGGTGGCTGCCTCTGTGAGCTCCCAGCCAGGAGAGGACACCGCTCCTGAGCCGGTTCACAGTGATGTTTCTGTTGAGGTTCGAAAGCATCTGCGGGAGAATTGTTTTATTTTTAAGAATAAACTCATTCGCTGGCTCTAACTAGTCCTGTCTCCCACAGGCATAGTTTCCAAGTCCTACGAATGCCGTTTGAAGGGACAAGGCGCCACGTTCGTGGAGACGGACAGCCCGTTCACTGCAGCCGCGCTGGCAGAGGAGTCCCCGGTCAAAGACAGGCCCCTGCGCAGCGGCCGGCGGGCAGCGGCAGCGCCCGAGCAGGTGCAGCAGGTCATCATTATCCAGGGCTACGACGGGGAGTTCTCCCTGGACGCCTCCGTGGAGGAGACGGCTGCGGCCACACTGCAGACGTTGGCACTGGCCGGCCAGGTGGCCCGCGTGGTGCACATCACGGAAGACGGCCAGGTCATTGCTGCGAGCCCCAGCGGAGCCCACATGGGCAGTGGGGCATCGGGGCCAGTACTGCCGGAGCAGATGGCGGAGGAAGCCACCCAAGTGGTGGTGGTGGGGGGCTCAATGGAAGGTCACGTGGCCGAGCCCCTCAGCCCTGGTGGTGCAGTGATACAGCAGGTGACCAAGCAGGAGATCCTAGACCTCAGCGAGGGCGCCATCCCCCAGCCTGATCCGGCCTCTGCCCTGGACGCCCTGCTGTGTGCGGTCAGCGAGTTGGGAGGGGCAGATGGCAGGGCTGGGCCTGTGGACAAGGGCAGGGCTGGCCACAGAGATGTGCTGGTCCAGCTGCCCGGGCAGGAGGTGCCTCCCACTGAGGCCGCCGAGGTCCACGTGTTCCCGGACATGGAGGGGAGCCCAGCCACCATGGAGCCCATGGAGGTCCTGACCCAGGTGGTGCAACCCTCTGCTGTCGTCGCCTCACAGGAGCGCGCCCAGGTGGCCTTCAAAAAGATGGTCCAGGGCGTCCTTCAGTTCGCTGTGTGTGACTCGGCCGCGGCCGGGCAGCTGCTGAAAGAGGGCGTCACCCAGGTCATCGTGAACGAGGAGGGCGCGGTCCACATGCTGGCCCGGGAGGGCTCGCAGATTGTCATGCAGGAGGCGGGGGCCCCCGGGCAGCATGCGGAGCTGGCCGAGCAGGACGGGGAGATCTCACAGATCATTGTCACCGAGGAGCTGGTCCAGGCCATGGTTCGTGAGTCCGGTGGCAACTTTCCCGAGGGTGCGACCCATTATATTGTGACCGAACTGCCCCCCGGGGTGCAGGATGAGACGGCCATGTACTCCCACACCGTGATAGAGACAGCAAACTCGCAGGAGATCCTGCAAGCGGGGGCCATGGTCCCCAGTGGGACGGAACAGTTGACAAGCATGGTCATTTACACCCAAGAGGGCTCCCCGGCAGCCACAGTCATTCAGAGCCAAAGAGAGAGTCACGAACTCCAAGAAGCCTAAGGCAGAGGTCATGTGTGGAAAGATCAGCACATGTGGACACAGTGGTCCCTGCCCAACAATGAGTGTAGCTCAAAGGAGCACCAAACACACGCTCCGTCCAAGGTTCACACTGCTGCTTAAAAGTGCGCAGTCCCAGGACGCCCCAGTGGAGGGATGAGAGCCGTGCAGCCAGCGGGCCAGCGGCAGAGCTGCACATGGAGGCAGGGCCCTGCACCCCAGATCTGCTCACTGTTTGGTTCTTTGGTTAAGGTTCTTTCCCTCTGTTCTATCTATTGTGCCGAGGAGAATCTGAGTTTTCTTTTCTGCATCACCACCCCCCCCACACACACACACACACACACACACACAAATGTTTTCCCATTTCAGTTCTCAAAGGGCCGTGCCCCACTGGTGGACGTGTAAGCACAGTGTGTTTGTGGCTTGAGACCTGTCTGCTCGGCAACCCAGCATGTAGCCGTTTACACATTTTATTCTATATTCGGTTAAAACTGCAGCTGCAAGTATTACTGTCTTGATGTAACCCACCCCTGTTCATTTTGTTGAAATGTGTCCCCAGACCAAAGGAAGCCTGTCATTCATCTCCTGCGTCAGTTTGCTCTCTTCAGACGTGGCAGGTGTATTCAGAGCTCTGGTTGCCTTCTGCTTAAAAGAACCTTCTAAAGCCTGCGGTTAAGGAAAGCCTCGGAGTTCATGTTTCATTAAAATGCACCCTGTTTTAGTCAACCCAGTGCTTCTAATTTTGACTTCATTTCATATAATAAAGTCTCTATATGAAACACGCACTCTGGAAAATACTGTTCATACCAATATTTTGCTTTTTATAACACGTTCATATCTATGTCATTGTTGCGGGATTTATTTGTAATTTATGTCAGTGTGAAAGACTGACGTTAAACATTACCAACAGGAAGCCCCACCTGCAGCCCGCCCTGACCCGCGTTGTCTGTGAGGCTCTGGGTCCACTGCAGCTCTGGAGCATAAGGTTACGTCCCAGTCATTTGTTTCTTGATAAAATTGCTCTTCTTCCTTTTCCAAAATTGTAAAATAATCCCCTCCCCCCATGCACAGGTTGTTTTGTTCTGTTTCTTTTTTCTTTGAAATAAAACTATAGCATTAAAGAGAATGATGATGTTGTATTTCCAGCAGTCAACCAATGGGCACCTGTGAAAAGTAACCAGAGTTCGCGCCTCTGTCTGACACAGGCTTCCCCCCCGTCTGCCCACTGGCAGGTGTACTGGCTCCTCACCGGCACCTCCACGGCCTGGTGGGCACAGGACCCAGGCAGGTTCTGGTGACAGTAACGTCTTCTGTCATGGTTAATATCTAAAAACTGTGAAGAACAGACATGAGGAAAGGACGAGAGAATGGTCCCTTTTTAGTTTAATTAGAAGTACCATTTAGAACACCTTTCTGAATGGATTGGGGGCGGGGGGATGAGCTTCCCGGAGAAGCCGAGCCCTCTGCCCTGAGAGCCCAACCTTGTCTCTGTGACTTGGAGTCCTGTTGGTCCTAGGGCCACCGCCCTTTACACAGCCACTCCTCCCCCCAAAAAACAAAAGGTAAGATTTCAAGTTCAACACTGAGATTCATAATTAGTTGAGTATGACTTGCTCATGTTTCTTAAAAATGGCAGGGCGAGTCAGTTCTTAAACACTGTCTCCAGCAAACAGTGACAGGATCAACTCCGTTTGTTATCAGGATAAAGGTGACCTTTACAAACTGGTGCCCCTCTCCAGGCTTCTCATACATGTTAATAAAAAAAAAAAAAAGTCAGAGAGAGAGAGAGAAAAGAAAAGAGAAAGGAGGGGGCATGTTTTCCACTGGAAATATTTCTTCGTGCTCATCCCTGTTCATGGTAGCTGTGGTCGGCGCGATGCTAATTCCTCCCTGTGCTCAGGCCTGTACTGCTAACCTTTCTGCCGCAGTCCAGGCTGTTGACACTGACACGCTGCAGTTTACTGTGTGTGATTTATTTAGGATAAATATGTCTCAGGTGGCATTTAATCCTTCATCAAACCAGTGTAGCCTGCAGTGTCAAACCAGCAATCACATTGTACACACAATGAAAAGAGCAGGCCTTTGCATAAAAATAAAACTGTGCAGAAGGTGTTTTGAGGCTCAGAAGGATTGCGACGGATTCAGTGGGCATTGTTTCCTATAATCACCGCTGGAGCTGGGTTAATAGTACGTCTCTTCTCACAGCACGACCATAGGCACAGAAGGGACCAAGGAGCCTACACACAAGCGTGTGCCTTGGAATAATGAAGCGTGGCCGCTATGCTCAGGGCACGGTCACCCAGCACATTTTATCCACGAAGGAAACATGGCCAGGTTACTGCTTTTATTGAACCTTTTGTTGGAGAATATAATAGAACCCTAAAGAAGTAAAAAACAAAGCAAACAAAATATTGCCTTGGAGGCTATAATTCAGACAGGCCACCTTGGTGTTAAGCTATATCCAATTAAGTGACTGTACCTCAGGGATGTTTGGCTTGCAAGGAAGACCAGCTGCCCTGCCCAAGTCAACAGAGGCATGGTTTAGATTTAAGGCCCTACGGTGGAAGTTGGCCACTGCTCCCTGTGTATGGTACAGAGTTATGGAATGGCAGTTGCCATGAGAAGCAAGTTTTGGCCACATAAGGCCACTTTAATGAGATACTGTGACTCAGGTGTCCTTCTGGTGGCTACAGGCCTCGGTGACGAGTTGGATCTGAGGGAGGAGACACCCAACATCTCGCACCACACCACAAACACACAGGCAGACAGACCCACATCACCTGATAAGTGCAAAGAACATCCTGTATGTGGCTTGGTTTGCTTCAAAAACTAAGCAAAAGTGCTAAGAATGTGTTAGTAGCACTGAAAGCTCCACTGTCATGTATCAGCTCAGTCCTGAAATGTGGATCCTGAGTCCAAGAAGAGAGACGGCTAAGGATCCTTGGTGGATCCAGACTCAGTTACCTCATAGATGTCAGTGGAGAGCCATCGTGGCCCAGGCTGAGTGAGTCATGATGAAGAACCATCAAGGCCCAAGCCTGGCCAGGACCAGGCCAAAATCCACAGCTCCGACCCACCACTCCCTCTAGAACAGCGGTTCTCAACCTGTGGGTCGCGACCCCTTTGGTGGTCGAACGACCCTTTCACAGGGGTCGCCTAAGACCATCCTGCATATCAGATATTTACATTACGATTCATAACAGTAGCAACATTACAATTATGAAGTAGCAACGAAAATAATTTTATGGTTGGGTCACAACATGAGGAACTATATTTAAAGGGCCAGAAGGTTGAGAACCACTGCTCTAGAAACAAGAGCCCCTCTGCCCAGTAGCACAGCATCTAGAAAATTCTGTGATCATTGAGCAACATTCACATTTCCCAAGTCTGGCAAACTTTGTTTTCCTAAACATAAACTAATTGCATAAGGAAAAACGTGGAAGAACCAGCCTAGAATCCTAACCCAGAGTTGGTTGTGGGAAGAGAATTAAGGAACAAGAAAGGCCATTTATTTAGCAAACTAAGAAAAAAGAACTAAGTTTTCACTTATTTTACTGTTTAATATTAGCCCATAGTTTAAGAGAGCATGGGGCTCACTTAAGCAACCTCCTCCTGTTCGTCTTGGTGAAGAATACAATTCGTTTTTTTCTCCTCGAGGGTGATATCATTTTACATGAAGGAAAAAGTTAGCTCAGATGGCAGTTATAGTTTTCGGAAGCACCTTCTAATCAGGGATTGGTGATTCATTCTTAGCTTCAGCAGGCGATCCATCTGACATGTAAGGGGAAAAATTAGCAGCTGTCACTGCATGACGAGTTAATTTCCTGATAGGCCTGACACTGAAAAGCCATTTGGAGATGTGGCACCGGCTGATGAGAAAACCTGGCACTGCTTTATAATTGGAGATGAAGAAAGGGCAGAGAAGCAGTCTGGGGAGGGGCCACAGTCCACAAGTGGGTTGGAGGAGTGGTGCTGATGGAACAGATAGAGAAAACAGGCCCTCAGTGCCCGCAGAGGGAGGTCCAAATCAGCGAGGTGCCAACTTCTGTTCCAAAACCCTGAGAAGTTCAGGCATCGGTGCCACAGGTAGTGCAGAAGATGGCAGTGGGGTTGGGGCTGAAACAGGTCCCTCCCTCTACCTGACCTCTGCAGCCAGGCAGGTACCTATCCAAACTTCCTAATCCAAGAGATAACTAGAAGCTTTTTCTTCTGGAGGAATCTAAACAGAAAGGCTCTGGGGCTGCGGACACAGCAAAGAGTGGGGGGCGAGGGAAGAGAGTTATACCATGTATACAATGTTATTGGAAGAAGTTCTATGTACTGACCTCCGTAGTCCCTCTCCAACTGGGCTCCTGTGCCATGGAAAACAAATATGTGGCCCCTGGTAGAATACTGGAGGGTCTTTTCTGGAGAGACTGCACCACCCTAGAGAGATCTCCACAGATGCATATTTGAGGATTTGCCAGTGAAAAGGCCAGCTGCAGATCTGTCTGTACTGTGGCCGACCACCAAGAAGCCCCACACAGAGCCTCCCACCAGCTTAGTGCCTTACTTAAATATGGGCATAAGGCCCAAACCAACATGAATAAAAAAGATCAAAAATGAATGGGGGCGGAGGAATTCAGCAGAAACACATTTACAGAAATTTTCAAAAACTGCACTTAGATAATAGTATGTGCTTCCATGAAATAACAAATGTTTGTATTTTTTTTAAAAAAAGGAACAGTAAGAGAACAAGAAAGAACTCCAGGAGATTAAAGTAGATGCTATTTTTTAAAATCTATTAAAAATAATTGGAAGATAAAGTCCTCAGAAAGTAAGACCAAAAGACAAAGAAATGGAATATAGGAGATTAAAAAAAATGATAGTATCGAAGACCCACAACTGACTAAGAGGAGATCTAGGAAGAGAAAACAGGGAAAACAGAAATAAGGAAATTATCAAAGAATTAAGTCAAGAATATTTATCAGACTGAGGGATATGATTTTCCAGCTTGAAAGGACCCGTTAAGTATCCAGCAAAATGAATGGGAAGGATCCATGAAATTCCAGAAATCCAGAATAGGCAGAGAAAAATAAAAGAGGTCACACATGGGAAATCAAAATGGCATCAGACTTCTAAAAACAGTCCTGGATACTAAAGGGAAAAAAAAAAAAAAGGAGTATCTTCAAACTCCTAAGGCCACGGTTCTCAACCTGTGGGTCGCGACTCCTTTGGCAGTCAAACGACCCTTTCACAGGGGTCGCCTAAGACCATCCTGCATATCAGATATTTACATTACGATTCATAACAGTAGCAACATTACAGTTATGAAGTAACAACAAAAATAATTTTATAGTTGGGTTACAGCATGAGGAACTGTATTTAAAGGGCCAGAAGGTTGAGAACCACTGTCCTAAGGGGACATTTTATTATCAAAGAAGAATTCTATATCCTGCTAAACTGTCCATCAAGTATAATGGTAGAATAAAGACATGGTCAGATACCCAGTCTCTCCATAGATTTACCTCTTAGGTATCCTTCCAAGGGTTATGCTTATTGGAGAAGATAAAGGGAGGCTCTATGAAAAGGAAAAGAGAACTGGTAGATGACTTAGGGATTCATTTGCATGGAAAATACATCATGAAGATTTGAATAGTTTGGAAAGAATGAGTAACCACTTTTTAAAAATGTAAGCCAATAAAAACAGTGAAGTGACATTAATGCCAGAAAAAGTAAACAGGTATATAAGACAGAAGTCAAATCAACTGTGGACAACATTTACAGGGTCATAATATGCACTCTGGAAATTAGTTTCACAAAGACTGTACTATAATTAAGCTGGGAGGATAAGGGGGCAGGAGTGGCTAAGAGGAGAGGAAGTACCTCATCCTCATGGGTCCCAGTGGGCATTAATAGACAATGTCTCGGGTTTGACACATCAATCTGAGTGTCAGTAAATTTCAAGAGCCATTTCCTGACTAGATGGCAAACTAGAAGGGCTACCACCTCCCTTCCTAGAGAAATGACGGAGCAGGAGTGAGGAAGTTGTAGCAACCTGCTGTCATGGCTGTTTGGAGCTGGGTGTTTGGGTGGAGAGAGGGCTGAGTCTAGGGTGCAGGGCAGCCACAGCCATTGTATGAGGAAAGCTTAGAGGAGAGCAAAGCTTCTGGCACTCTCTGCAGACTCCTGAGGTGGGTGAAGAAGGTGACAGCCTTGGGGAAATTGGCAGCTTAAATCCGAGTTCTCCACCCAGGGTATTACCCTTAGTATCTGAATAGCTATGGTTGTCTGAACATTTTTAAAAGTAGGTAAATTTGGTTAATGATGATGTAAGAAGTGAATAGTTCTGTATTTAAAAATAACTAAATACGAAGAACATTTCTCCTTCCAGGAAGCCAAGCACGTGAATGGATTCCCATTTGGCTTGCATCCTGGGCTGGGAGTTGGCTCTTGGCCATGCCTGTCTGCCCCTCTGCCCCAAAGAATGAGCCCAGAGATGCCTGGCACTGGCCATGGAGCAAGATGTCCAAACAAAAAGAGATTTTCGGTCCACAGTCCGTGGAGTGAGAGCGTTTCATTTCCCCCGTCTCTGATGTGCGTGTTAGAAACACCCCCTCCCTTGCCCCCGTTATTGGAAAGTAATTGAGTCAGTTGCTTCAAATGGACTGATGGTAATTCCTACCAATTATCTGTATAATAATCATCTTGGCCATGTTTAGTTATCTGAGCAAGAGACTAAATTGCATACTATTGCATACCAAATAACTTTTATAATATATATTTAAATAGTCAGAAGTGGCCAGAAGCCACCCCTATCTCTTCATGTCTCAGATGACTCCCCTGACACCCTCTGCCATCTTGAGTCTATTTGCACATCCTCATTGGAAGGCATAAGAGGGAGAAAGGGGGCTCTATAAATATGCTCTAACCAAGAAAGGAGGAACCGCCAGGACAGGAGAACATCGTAGGATAGAACCTTCGTGCACCCCATGATCTTGGGCGCTGCACTCATGGAGAAGAATGGTTTCAGGCGGGCGTCTGTCTTGAGTTTTCTTCATGGTTTTGGTCACTAAAACTATTGTTGTTGCTTTGTTTTTGGCAGTTGGGAGTGGAAGGGTCCTCCAGCCTAAGCAGCACTGACTTCCAGAGTGGGCCGTGGCTGAAGGTGTTCAACAGCCGCCGATCACCTGTGACCCTTGGGGCACCCAGTTCCCTGATCTGGATTCTGCATCTGCTCCACCTGAAAAATATGTTGTATCAGGGCAGTGGTCTTATGGGTGATCATCTCCTCCGCAGGCAATCAGCTCACAAAGGCTTTCGGCGTGGGCAGCCCTGGCAGTCAGACATCCCAGCAATGGCAGGAAGGAAGCAGTCCTGGTGGCCCAGCCTGGGGAGGGTGGGGTGCCTTTTCCCTGGCATCATGTTTCACAGGAAGGACCTCTGCTGGAATCAGGTCCTGGTCCCCTACCTGCTCGCTCACTCTGCCCCAGTGTTGTTCGTGGAGCCAGTCCAATGAGTCTGGAAGAACCAGCAATTCATTTTCCTTTCTTACCTCTTCTCTCCTGAGTAACTGCTCTGCTCTGCGGAGCCAGACTTCCCAGACTTGGGTGGGTGACCCGAGGCCTACACTGGGCTGGAGGGACAGGGCAAGTTAGCAGTCTTATTAGCCTTGGGTCTAAAGCCACGTCCTCCAATCAGCTTATTAGCAGTGTAGCCTTTGGCATCCTATTTCTGCATTGGTCCTGAACATGGAATAAAAAGAAAAGGACATTATCTTTTGGCTCTTTAGCTCCCCGAAGGATGGACTTCTGCGGGTCCTCCCCACAGTACAGCAGTACATGACACTGAAAGTTAGACCTCAGGTTTCCACCCCGAAACCTGGGTCCCCATGGTAAGAAGAGTGAAGAGAGAACGTGAATGTCTCCACCACCAAGACATGCTATCCAAACAGTGGAACTAGCCGGGTCCCCTGGAGCGTGGGTCAGGGTCTAGAAAGGGTCCCAGGGCTGCTCAGTTCTCAGACTGCCTGGGTCCCCACATGGCTGCTCTCCCGCCCCTACACCCCCCCATCCCCCACCTCGCCCCGGCGAGTCCTCAGGGGCTTTGTCATGCCCCAGCCCAAGTTACAGCCCCCTGCGCTTCTGTGTGAATCGTGCTCAGCAACCTTGGGCAGCATTTCTCAAAGTATGTCTCCTAAGCCAGGGATTTTGAAATTGTTTTGACTGTGATCCACAGAGAAGCATGTATTTCTTATGACGACTGCATGATGCATATACAGACGTAAATGTCGATGTAATGGGAAGAAGTTTCACAAAGCCACTCTTACCCTCACTCTGGGTCACACCCTGAGGCTGTCCATTCTGTTCCATCTAATTTGGGTGCAACTGCTTGTCACAGTTCCCTCGATCAAATTCAAGACACACCAGTGAGTCCCAGCCTGCTCTTGGAAGTCACTGCCTTGGGACCATTGGCATCCGAAGTCCTTAGAACTTTATTAAAATATGGTTTCTGGGACTCACCCCAGGAGGACCCAGGAGTCTACATTTTAATACATATCTCAGTGGGGGGTTGTTTGTTTGAAAATGGATGCTTTGGTGAGAGCTAGTCTTTCAATAAGAAGCCCTTCATGAGCCTCAGTGAATTTTGTTCATTGATAATTGTCTTTTAATGTCTCTGTAAACATTCACCCATGAAATGCTGTCTGGGTTGATATAGCAAAGCTCTCACAAGAGTGCCGGTCAGAGAACAAGTGCTCGCTTGAGCCACTATCATCATCGTCACCACGTCCCTCTTAAATACAACTGTTGACCACACACACCTGCTCTTTCCGGAAGTTTCCCCACCCCGTAGATGGTGCCTGGATCTCTCAGTGCTTCAGCAAACGCCAGGAGCCACCCTGGGCCTCCCGCCCCTCACGGTACTGAAGGGGGCTCCAAATCCCACAGTCTCCCAGCGTCCACAGCCACCACCTCGTTCCGGCCGCCGTCTCCGCCTCACTTGCTGCTTCTGTTCCTTCCCCACAATCCAGGATGCCCTTTTACAGCAAACACCCTCTCACAGTGGCTGTGGCCAGGCTTCCGGGGCAGCTTAACCAGTGGTCCTGGCTCAGGGTCCCAGGAGCTCCCAGTCGAGGTGTTGCAGGGGCTGCTGTCCCCGAAGGCTGGACCCAGGTTAGAGGCTCCTCTTCCCAGCTGGCGTGCTCCCCTGCGTCTCCGCCAGGGCCTGCCTGAGGCTGCTGGGTCTCAGCCCCACGCCCTGTCCCTCTTGCTGCAAGGCCCTTCCCGGTGCGTGACTTAAAGTAGTCCCTCACCTATGAGTGTCAGGAAGTCCCTTGCCTGGTGCTGCTCCGTGTGTCCGCCGTGGACTGAGCTGTGGAGAGCAGGCCGCTCTTGGGGCCTGCCTGAGGCTGCTGGGTGTCCTCAGCACAGGGCAGCATCTTCCCCAGACAGCGTGCCGGAGAGAGCGAGGCGGCAGTGTTTGTGACCTGCCCTCAGGGTCACACCCTGGCACTGCTGCTTGTTGGGAGTGACTCCCCACCTCCACTCAAGGGGAGGGGACTTGACTCCACCTTTTGGAGGGAACATCAAAGAATTTGTGGCCACTTTCTACAGCACCCCACCGCCCTGCTAGAAGACCCGAGTGACGCCCACCTTTTGGTTCCCGAGCACGCCCAGCTCACTGAGCATCCCACCCCCTGGCTACACAAGGCCTGTGAGCTGTGGCTCGGCAGGGCCAGTTCTTCTTGTCACTGGGTCTCAGCCCCACGCCCTGTCCCTCTTGCTGCAAGGCCCTTCCCGGTGCGTGACTTAAAGTAGTCCCTCACCTATGAGTGTCAGGAAGTCCCTTGCCTGGTGCTGCTCCGTGTGTCCGCCGTGGACTGAGCTGTGGAGAGCAGGCCGCTCTCGCTATCACCAGGCCTCCACACAGGAGCGAACGGCTGTCTGGCCACGGCCCCGGGGCACTGCGTCCGTCTGCAATAGAGGGACCTGGAAGACACGTCTGGAAACCCAGCCCCTGCTTTGGGAACTCTGGGGAATGAACGAGGAAGCTGCTACCTGTCTCGGTCAGAAGCGATGCTGAGAGCGCCTTCTCTTTCCTCCTGGCTCAGCACCAGACCCTCCTACAGCGGTCTTTCCCATGTGACAAGTGACGTCATTGACATGGCTCCCACAGAACAAACTTGTGTATGTTTTCATGTAGTAATTTGAGTGCAAAGCTATATTTTTATACCTAGTCTCTAAATTTCTGGGAAAATTGCTCACACTCCGCGAAGTAAGAAATTGAATCCCAGTGAAGTAAAAGCACCACCGAACAATGAATTTGGAGAAAATCAAGGTGCTTGTTTTGAAAATGAACTGAGGGAAGCTGACAATACATTCTTTTCTGAGGAGCCATTGTTTTGCTGAAAAGATTCACCTTTCCTTGAGGATTTTATCCAGAACAGACCAACAAAACCGCACAGAGCATTTCGTTTACAAACGCCCTGTGCTCCTCCTCGGAGGCAGGCCGCGTGGTCCGGGTGCTCCTGCCGGCCTTCAAGCAGCACGCTCGCCCCGTCATCTGCTCTCGTGGGAACAACCGCCAGCTTTCTCCTCCGTAAAAGTCTCTTTAATTTTGAGAACTTCGCTACTAATCGCATTCCCTGTGCTAATGATCCTAACCTTCCACAAAATGACTTCTCTCCTGTCAGCCTTCATTTTACATCTCGCTCTTTCCTCGCTCACCCTTTTTCTCTCAGATTTCCCATTTTTCAAGCCACTTCAGGCTGCTGGGTCTCCGCTCCTCCTTCCTGTCTCAGATTGCCTATTACCTATTGCAAAGGTCATTTTAAGTGTAATTCAGCTTAAATTACTTTATTTTCTAATCGACATTTTTTTCTCTCCTCTTTGTCCCTCTCTAGCCCCTCCTGCCCACTCCCGTGCTCACCCCCTCTAAATCTCGGTTTTCAAGGACTTCTCTCTTCTTAATAGCTCTCTGTGGAGTTGGATGGAAGTGATTCCTTAGATCTGCTGTTTTAAAGGATAGATTTATGTCTTCATAGCCTGGCCATGCAGGGTTGGGGAGGCATATTTCTAGGATAAGTGAAAACAACAACAGAAATCCTGCCGTGAATCTGGAAGACCCCAAATATAAAATCCACTATCTTCTCAGAGGATTAGGAATTTGTAGCAGAGATGCCAAATTCTAAACCCCAGCAACTTTCAGAACTAAATGAGGCTCATCAAATGGCTTCATCCCACTAGGTCTTGGGGTGTGTGTGCATGTGTACATATGCATGCATATGTGTATGTGCATGCATTTGTGTGTGTTCATATGGGAGTATGAATAGGAGTCTGAGAGAGTGTGTGTACATGTGTATATGTGTGCATTTGTGTGTGTTCATATGTGAGTATACATGGTAGTTTATGTGAGAGTCTTTGTGTGCCCGAATGTGCTGGTGCTGTGTGAATGTGTATGTAAGTGCAATGTAGGTGCCTGTCTATGGGGAAAGCAGAAATCCATCCAGTGGGCTCCCTGGCTTTGGGGGATCTGCCTCTGAGCTCCTGTGACATTACCCCTCCAGCTGGCTCTTTCCAGAAGGTTCTGTTCGCAGCTTCTTCCTGGAGTGGAGTGACTGCTGTCCCAGCCTGGGAAAGACAGGCCCCTGGCCAGTCCGCAGTGAGGGACGGGTGTCCTAGGTCTTTTGAGCAGAGGCCTGTCTTCACTACCTTTAGCTCCTATCAGGTTTGCGAGAGGAAGCTGGGGCCTGGCCCAGGGAGCACTTCTTGTGTCCATGTTCCTCAGACCCGAGTGTGGAGACCACGGCAGCCTCGGGCAGGGACTCCAGCCTGCCTACCCAGGCCTCCATGCTGGCCGATCTAGAACATTCTTTCAGCCGGCCAACCCAGTCTCGTCAGCCCAGACTCTCTTCTTGTGAGGCCACCCTGGTTGATTTCCCCTCTGTCCATTGAAGGGGGAATTTAGTGGTTAAATTTAAAAGGAAACATAAAATGCTTTGTGGGTGGGCTCTGCCTCCCTCCCCCTCCCCCAGCCTCTTTCCCTGCCTTTTCAGGCCTCAAACCGACCGTTTTTTATTGACAAATCGTCATGTTTTGGTGTTGCCTTTCCGTAAAGCAGGTAAAATAATGAAATCAATGTGACAAAGGGCCCCTCCAGGCCTGCCCGGGAGTCTGCCTACGTGACCTTAAGTGGGATAATCAGCTGTGGGAGAGCTGGAGGGCTGTCTCACCTCAGCGCCGCCGGCTCGGGGCAGCCGTGGTCGCCCGCCTTCAATGGCAGGACAGCGTGTTCGAGCCCCATCTAATTAATCCCATATTTTCACGCAGCATCATTACGGAGCCACCCGCGTAACTGGGCTGCTGGAGGAGGCGCGGGGGCACTGTCCTCTCCTGGCGCCTCGCAATTTATTATGCTCCGCAGCCGCCACCAGCAGCCTCCGCGCAGGCCTATCTGTCATCGCCGTGTTATCAGGAAACGCACCCCCAGCCCACCAGCTACAGGCTGCAGCAAATTGCTATTTTTATGGGAGACGATAAAGGAAATGCTACCTTCTGTTCAAAATCTTAACTGTCTGATACATGGACTCTGCAGTGGGGTTGCGGTGGTCCCGCCCAGGAACAGGCCAGCGCGCTCGCTCCCAGGGACCCGGGGAGGAGCCACCGCTGCGTCCACCCCAGCTCACTCTCTTTGCACATGTAATTTTTAAGCAGATCTTTACAAGGAATTGCCAGGCCTCATCCCTGTCCACCTTTCCCACCTCCTGTCCCTCAGGTCAGGGTACGCGCTGCAGCAGGTTCTCACATCATATCTCAGAGAAACTGATGGCCCTGCTTCCTGAGCTACGGGAGGTGAGAGGGTCAGACATCTGCTCACGCGGCCCGCGCAGCATGGTGGCACATGGACTGCAGGGCCAGCACCCGTGTTTCCAGCCATCGCCCTCCCACAAGCCACGGGGCTGAGGCCGGCACAGCCTCCATGTGCTGGGATCACAGGGGCCCAGGGCCCAGGAGGCTCTGGAGTAAGGAGGGCACAGCGGGCTGAGGGAGAGCCCGCACCTCCGACCTCAGTGTTCAGGGCACTGCAGGTCGTCTGGTGTCTCTGAGGGTGGAGCGGTGGGCAGGACTCTCCCCGCAGACACGTGGCTGGACGTGGGAGAATCCTGCAGATCTGGAACGGAGACCGGCTTGAAGGCTTCCCCAGCCCCTGGGGCAGCAGAGGGAAGCAACTGAGGGCCAGGGTTAAGCAGGTAAAATGTGACCAAACCTGAGCTTGTTAGGCCCCATATCTGGAATACCTCTGTCACCACATCACCCACGGCATCTTCCAGGCTGGACTGGGTGGAGGACGCTGCACCTGCCAGCACCGCAATATCTTGATTACTTATAACTTTGTACTAAGTTTTGAAATAGAGAAGTGAATCTTCAGCTTTGTTCTTTTTCAAGATCATTTTGGCTATTCTGTGTCCCTTGCATTTCCATATGAATTTTAGGGGACGCTGCACCTGCCAGCACTGCAATATCTTGATTACTTATAACTTTGTACTAAATTTTGAAATAGAGAAGTGAGTCTTCAGCTTTGTTCTTTTTCAAGATCATTTTGCTATTCTGTGTCCCTTGCATTTCCATATGAATTTTAGGATCATCTTGTCATTTATGCCAGAAAAGACAGCTGGCACTCTAATAGGGACTGTGTTGAATCTGTAAATCAAAGTGGGGTGGGGGTGCCTTGTTAATACTAGGAGGTCATCTACTCCATGAACATGGGATATCTTTCCATTTAATTGGATTTTCTTTTCTTTCACCAGCGTTTTATAGTTTTCACGGTGTCTCAAATGTTACTTTTATGTTCTTAAATATGTATTCCTACATATTTCATTCTATGGGACGTTGCTGTAAATGCAATTGTTTTCATTTTCAGATGATTCATTCCTAGCGGATACAAATACACTTGCATATTAATCTTGTATCCTGCATCCTTAATGAAATAGTTCATTAGCTCTCTAAGGTTTTCGTGGATTCCTTAGAATTTTCATACCCCAAATCGTGTCATCTGAAAACAGGTGAAGTTTTAGTTCTTCCTTTCCAATATGGATATCTTTTATTACTTTCTTCTTGCCTGATTGCCCTGATTGGAACCCCCAGTACAATAGTGACTAGAAGTGGTGAGAGTGGTGTCCTTGCCTCAATCATTAGGAGTAAAGCTTTCATCTCTTTCCACTAACTGTGGTGTTTACTCTGGATTTTTCCTAGATGTCCTATTTCAAACTAAGGAGGTTCTCATCTATTTATATATTCCTAGTTCACTGAGTGTTATGGGGTTTTTTAATCATGAAAATGTGTTTGATTTTGTCAGGTTGTTTCTTTTGCACCTGCTGAGATGACCATATGATTTTATTCTTTATTCTAATGACATAGGGCACTTCATTAATTTTTGGATATAAAATCAGTCTCACATACTGGGATAAATCCTACTTGGTCATGGTGCATAATCTTTCTTATGTGTTGATGTATTCAGCTTGCTAGTGTATTGTTGAGGATTTTTGCATCTGTATTCATAAGGGATTTGGGTGTGTAGATTTCTTTTATTATGATGTTTTTGTCTAGTTTTGGTATCAGGGTGATAGTGACCTCATAGAATGAGTTGGTAAATGTTCTCTCCAATTCTTTTTGGGGGGGGGCGAATATTTTGAGAAATATTGGTATTAATTGTTTTTTTTTAATTTGGTAGAAATCACTACTGAAGCCAATATGGGCCTGAGCTTTCTTGGTGGGAAGTTTAAAAATTATGAATTCAATCTCTTTACTTCTTATAGTTATATTTAGATCTTCTGCTTAATTCTAGAGTCAGTGTCATTAGTTTATGTCTTTCTAGGATAGAATCTATGCCCCTTTTACATTTTAATTTGGGATCAGCTTCTGAGTTTCCACAGAGAAAGAAAACAGCTGGGAGTTTGATTGGGGTTGTATTTAAACTATAAATCAATTTGAGGGGAATTAACATTATTAATATATAGAGGCTTCCAATCCATGAACATGGTATGTCCCTTTATATATGTCTATCTTTAACATTGTTTTCTCTCAAAAATAGTTTATACCATTTAGTGAAAAGGACTTGCATATATTTTATTAGATTATTTCTATACACTTGATGTCCTAAATACTATGTATATAGTGTCATATTAAAATATAATTTTCTGTTTGTTGCAGGTATACAGAAATACAACTATTTTTTAACATTCACCTAGTAACCAGAATCTCCCCTCCTCCAGTTTTTTTAAATCATTACTTTCAGTCTGTTTCTCAACCTCAGGTGGAAATGGAAGTGCTTCCCCTGCTCTTCACTTCATGGCACGTTACTGTCATTAGTTCCTGAGAGGCCCCTCTCCTCTGTGGTTTGTTTGTTTGATCCCCCCTTTTATCTCATTTCCTCCTCATCATCCCCTCCTGGACCACTATTTCATGTATCTCATGTCTGTTTTTTGTTCTCTTTCTGGTTACTAGTGGGGCTGAGAGTTTCTTGATATCCTTTTGTACTTTGGAGTTCCCTACTCAGCAAAGTTATAGTTCACGTTCCTTGTCCTGATGGTGTTCGTCTCAACCTTGTTGATTGTCAGGATTCCTGCAGTTTTCTATCTGCCTCTGTCTCATAATGTGAGACCAGAACTGAAAACATGGGTTTTTCTGGCTCCTGCCCACCTATTAGCTAAAGGAGATGAAACTGAGACAGCCCACATTGTTGTATACGAGCAGGAAAAGTCCCCGAGTTAAAATTCATTGTCATGTTCTGCTGCATGCAGATAATGCCTGAAGGTGCTATTTCTTCTTAGTCATGAACTGGCTAATACTGTAGCCGTGGCAGGGCTTCCAGGAATAGTATCACAGACGTGGTTCTAGTGAGAGTGTCAGAACATCTCTGTGGGCATCCTGTGTGCCAGGGGTACCAACACAAGGTAGGTAACTGGCATTGTGATGTTGAGATGCATCAATTTACCAACTGCTCTTAAGAATCCAACAGTGCTCTTTACCGTAGTAAGCCTTCTGCAGTAAACAACACAGACCTCATGGCAGTGCTGCAGTTGGGTGCCGTGGAGGCCAACGCATGTAGCTGTGTCCAGAATTTATCCATAAACCCGCCCTGCACATGTACTCACAGCATGAAAGTAAGCGTGAATCATGGTTCACTGAGATTAGGGAGAAGGCTCCGGGTGGTTCATTTTCCACATTTGCCTTATTGAGTTTACTTTGATCTTCCCATATCTTGTCCCAAATATCTGCTTCAAATACCTTTGAGTTTTCATTTCTTAGTGAGAGGTGAAGACTTATGACACAATACTGCCAGCCCCCAATTCCTATCACAGACACACACACACACACACACACACACACACACACACACACACACACACGTGCTGTGTGGCTCCTACACTTGGGCCAGGCCAGCCCTGACCCAAGCGTAGGAGCCACATGTGAATGTCTGGGTAGGAATCGAGGGCAGAGGTGAGGGAAGATGCTGAATGACACCTGAGAAAGTGGGCAGGGAGCCACGGGCAGGAGCGTCCTGGGCACTGAAGACACACGCTCTGTAATTTCCCGTTTTCCCCCGAGCTTGGCCAAACATTTTCCATTTGTCGACCGAGGAAATCCAAATCAGATATCAAATTTTCGTATTAAGTTCTACCAAGTCACATTTATTTTTATGTCTTGTGTACCTGACATCAAATAAACAGTTATTTTAAAATTGGGTGCATCATAGCATGATGACATCGCCAACCTTTAAAAAAAATGAATGATTTATTTAAAAGGTTGGACGTGTCATCCGAGCATCTAAATCACCAAGTGGAAAACCAGACATCCCCACAGCCGGCGGCCAGCGGAGAGCAGACAGCAGCGGAAATGGTGCCGATTAAACAAGGATATTTTTCCCCTAAGAAATTGGACAACAGGGTGTAAATGTGACATTACACGGCTGAAATGAAAATGACCGGATGCTGTACTTTGCATGGGCTGAAAGCAAACTTGGTTGAGACAGACTTCGGTCACCCTTCTCTTTTTTTGACAGTGACATGTTTTTCACCTGTTCATGGGTTTTCTGAATGTGCCCAGTCCTGTGTTTTGCTCTCAGAAACTGTGGGAAGCCCATAGCTCAACCAGCAAACGTGTGTGTGTTTTGTTTCCTTTTCTGAAACCGCCTACAGAATGTCTAGCTGTGGTGGGACTGGGTACCTGAGCAGGACCGAAGGTCACCTGATGAACAGGTGTCTGCCTTTCCCTCCCGGCCCAGCCATGGGCCTTAGGAGGGACCTTTCGGAAGAATGCTCATCTGCAGGGTCGTGTCCTCCTTTGCCCATTTCTAGCCCCGTGGCCCTGAGCCACCCGGCCCCTCTCCAGCTGCCTCTCGTCCTGATATAACAGGAGGTCGGAGTCCAGATTCTCTTAAAGGTCCCGCCTGTTTCTAACGTGCAGTTACAGAGTCTCTGACATCTCTGATTATGGGGTCCTGCCCACCTATGTGTATTCTGTGGACACCGGGGCCAGGGCTGGGCCGGGCGGAGCTGAGCAAGGAGTCTGGGCAGGGCCAGGGCTGAATCCAGGACAAAGGGATGTGCCTCAGGGGACAGCTGGCTTGGGGTGACCAGGATGCCTGGTCTGTGGGCTGTGTCGGGGGGTTGGAGCGCCTTCCAGGGGAAGATGGGCAGGAAGCCTGGGATGAAGGCTGGAGAGGCAAGCTGGGCTGGACCGGGCCGTGGGGCCTTTGTCAGACAGGAGACAGAACTGCAGTGCAGAGGGAAAGGGGCCCAGAGGGGACCCCGAGGAAAATCTACCCCGGGGCAGGGAAAGGAGGGGAAGCAGAGAGGGGGGAGACCCTGCAGCCTGCAGCCCCTGGACTCCCAGGCCCTTGACGCCCACGGAGCCGCTTATACCCACCAGGCCCAGAATGTTGGCCTGTGAAGAGAAGATGCAGAGGGAGGCCTGGCCCTTTGGGGGGTCGGCTCTGGAGGATTCTTTCATTCGATAGGAATGATTCTAGCACAGGACCTGGGAGCTCCGTCTGTGTCTCCAGAGGTTCAGGCAGGGCGTACGCAGACTGGAGCACCTTCCACCCACGGCCGAGGGGACCCTGACCCGAGGAGGAAGTGGCTGGGACGATGCCTGGCCGCAGAACCTCTCTGTGCCCCTCTCACCACTCCTCGGTTTCTCGCGTGGCCTGCCTCCACTTCCCCTTTCCCAACGCAGGGTCCCCTTGCTAGTAGTTGGGGTCCCGCCTACCTCATAAAAACACTGGGAGACTGACATAGGAGAATGCATCGGGAAGTGTTTTGAAAATAAAAATAACATTTCCATGCAGGATATGATCATATTTCCAGGCTAGGATGTCACAGCTATGAAGTACAGCCCTATAGTTATGACATAACGAGGGAATTATTGTTGTCGTTTGCAGGAAAAATCTGTGTCAGCAGCGGGTTATGTAAGCAGTTTATGAATATTCTCTCCTTGGAAGCAGCTTGCTCTCAGGGCTGAGACAGGGATGTCAACCCAGAATCCATCTGTCCACTGTCCCCACCCTGCCCCGAGCTGGAGCTGCCCTGTGAGCTCACCCTCCAGGAGGTCACACATCCGTTCTGTGGGCAGGAGTGAAGGCCCACTGGGTGGGGAGGGTCCCATGCTCCGTGATCCAACACCTCGGGCTCCCTGTCCCACACGCAGCCCTCGGCTCAGCAGAGAAACGTGTCCTTCACTCACCGCTTCTCTGGTGACATGAGGGGCAGTTGGAGGTTTGTTTAAGTGACACGTGTGTTCAGAGCATGTCCTTCCATTGGCTGCTCCGGCTGGGGTTCCTGTGTCTCAGGCAATTGCGTGCCAGCGAGGTGAGTGGGCAGTGAGCGGCTGGCAGCCCAGAAACGTGGGTGTGTCCTGGGTGTAGGGTTCTCCTTTGGTCTCAGCCCCTTAGTCAGAGACAAGCGAGGAGAAGAGAGGGGTTCCATCCAGATAACCTCATGGGAGACGCCCTTGCACAAGCCAGGAGGCCAAGCCTTGACTCCCTAGGCTCCACCTCGCGTCTGCACCATGAGATGAGGGAGGGTCTGGGTTAGGGTTCCTTCCTCCCGGCTGTAGGTCCCCCGTGGTTCCTGTTCAGCAGAGGGTGTTCTCAATAAATGTCTGAGGAACAGGGCGGATGTGGCTCATTCACTGATGTCCCGGGAAACCCGCAAATGCAGTGCTGGGAAGCCTTGGGCCCTGGCTGTCCCTAGGGGCAGGCTGTTCCCACCCTCTTGCAGGGCCTGGAGTGGCCCTCCTCTCTGGCTCTGTTCTGCGGTGGGAGCGCCCACCACGTTGGCCGCCTGCCCTGGCCCAGGAGGTGTAAAGTGCGGCTTTATTTGAGTTCCTGACTGAGGACACGGGGCCTGGGCAGGGCAGGCATTATGTGTCCTCCGCCCTCCCTCGGGGAAGGTCTGGCAGCAGGTGCACCCCCAGGGTTCAGGGAGAATTGGGCAGCTGGAGGGCGGGCCGCTCCTTCCTCCCAGAGCTTCCCTCACAGGGTAAAACGTAAGTTTACGTACGTGTAGGGGGCTTTGGGGAGCCCATGTTTCCACTGGAATTTCGGTGCCTCAGGGTAGTCACACGAACTGAATGGAGTCCCAGGTGTCTGTGCCACCCAGCACGCTGGCGTCCATGTCCCGTCTTCCTCCCTCGGTTTGCGGGGCACCCAACACAGTGTGCGGGGTTCTCAGAGACCATTCCTTCCCCAAGCTGTGCGCGTCCCGGCTGAGGAGCCCTGGGTTTGTGCTCTGGGAGCAGGAGGAAGTCGGTGGCTTTAAACCACCGCTGGCCCGGCCGGCGCTCCTGAGACGGGACGCGTGACGTTCTCTGCAGCTGAGGCTCCTCTTGCTCCTGCTCTTCTCCTCCAGGACTCTGAAAGCAGCGGGCATCTTTCCGTCCTCCTGACCCGCGTGTGAGGAGCCAGGCCCCTGGCCCTAAGCCTTCCAGAAGCTTCCAGGTTGCCTGGGGTATTGGAGAATCCTGTTGTCCCAAAGCCCCCTGGCATTTAGAAGCTCGGGGCGCTGCCTCTCCTGTATTTCCCCGGATGGTGTTGCAGCACGATGCCTGACTGTGTCAGTGTTTCTAGAAATGGGAAGCCGGGAGGCTGTGCAGAGGGTGACCCAGTCCCACCGGATGGAGTGGCCGCGCGTGGATTTACGGGCGTGGGAGGAAGGCTCCGAGGTCCCAGCCGGTGGACCAAGCAGCCCAAGCCTGCTGCTTCCTCAGGTGGCATCTCCTCCCAAGACCCCCTCACTGTTGGGGCCTAGGACAGGGCTGCGGCCCAGGAGGCCTGGAGGCCCAGAGGCAAAGGCAGCCTAGAGTAGAGAGGCGAACAGCGCCCCCGATGGCCACTCTCGGGGAGGTGGCCCCACCAGACTGCCAGGACTCTCCCCCGGAGCAGGAGCAGGGCCACTGGAGTGGAGGCCCTGTGCTCCGCCCCCACTGGCTCCTGTCACCCTCCGGGCAGGTGCTCGGGGGAACGTAAAGGCCACCCTGGCCTGTTGGCCCCTTATCTTGTTGGGGCCATTTTCCTGGGATGACGGTTGTTTCTTTAAGGATGAGGATGGTTCCCCTTCGCTCCCTGGGAGGTTGTCACTTCTGCCCAAATTTACCAGAGTCAAAGGGATTAGGAACAAAATCGCTACAACAGAAAGAATAAATATGCCTGGTGAAAAATGGATTATTAATTCAAGCCCTGCCCTCCGTCCCAATAATAAATGGCCCAGCATTAGGGAAAGCTGGTTGCTAAATTAAAACAAATGTGGGAAGGTGCCCGCCCCCCCAGCGGGAGCCCTGGGGTGGGGGTGGCTGTCCCCTCCCCCGCCTGCAGCCCCAGCCCCGAGCCTGACAGCTCCGAAGCCCAAACTGACAGCTCGTCCAAACCTGGCTGAGACACCCGCATTAATTAAGTCATTGCTGGACTGTAATTTCCTTGAGAAGTAAAAAATTCTCACACAAGAAAAGGTTACAGAGACCTTTTCTGTGTCAAAATTACCATGCCGCATGAATATTAATGCTCTTAATGAAGACAACCTTTTTTTCAGCCGGAAGGTTCTGGAGTGGGTGCCAAACCTGCAGCCTCGCTCGCTCCGTGGGCTCCACGGTCTCGGGAAGTCGGATGTCGTTCTCCCTTTCGAGCTGGCACCCCCTCCCCCCACACCCTCCCCTGCCTGTCCCCGGCCCCTGCGTGCCACCGTCCTCCCAGGTGTGCAGGATGGGACCTGCTCGGAATCACAGGTGGGACTCGCACACAGATGGCACCAGCCCTCTATGGACCATGACAGCCCCCATGGCCCTGGCACACGGGCCCCTGCTGCTGTGAATTCAGATGGATGTGACGCCTCCCAGCCCCAGAGCTCCTGCCTGGAGACGCTGCTCACCAGGCCCTCCCTGGTGCCACCCGGGGCACCTGCTGCACCTGGTGGGAGGCCTGGGCCTGGCAGCGGCCTCCCCAAGCTTGGGAGGACGGGCAGGGTCTGGGCCGCTCACGAGCTCGCCCGGATGGTGCTGAGTGACTTTCTGTGTCGCTGCGCTTTGGTTTCTCCTGGAAACTACGGTGCTCCCCCTCCGCTGGTTTAGCACTTTTGCATTTGGGGAGAGCCCAGGAGGGGCAGTTTCGAGCCTGTCAGTGGAGCATTTTAGCACCTCTAATAAGAGACCCAAAACGTAAACATTTTACTAATAAGAATTCAATGAAATATTTTGACTCAGTTGTTCTGGTTACTGTCTCCCCATTCTCTTGGGCCTGCATTTTATGAGAACGCTGAAAATGCAAACTTGGGAGGCTGGGTGCTCCCCGAGGGCAGTGCAATCCCAGGCTCCCAGGACGAGGAGAGACCATTTATCAAGGAATCTGACCAATGAACCAAGTATTGAGAAGTTGTCTATTTTGCACTGCAACTGAACCCTGTGACTGTCGCGGCCTTGAGGACATAATGTGAGCCTCAAGCAGTGTCTAGAGACACCTCCAGACGCAGATGGCAGACCCTGGCAGCAAGGGGCAGAGGGGGCAGGAGGCAGCCACCACCCACCTCCCTCCCTGAGCCAGGGCCAGGTCACCTCTGTGTTCCTCTCTCCCGGTGCGTTACCGATTAGAAGTCTGTGATGTAATAGGGGCTGTGGCTACCCGGTATTAATAAATGTGGCAGGTCCGGCGGAGCCCTATCAGGCCCTGTGTGTGCAAAAGGTAAGCCGTGATATATAGTTATGGGGCTGATGTCATAGCTGTTTGATTTACAACACGTCGAAGGAGCATAATTTCATTACAAAGCGCAGTGGTTTGGGCCGTTACTGTGGGCAGTACTGACACGAGGCCAGAACCACAACAGAAATCAGGTTGCAGCCCGCAGAGAAGATCGATAAATGCCATCAGTTTTGCCAGGATGACGCCTCCTTGAAGGGACATCAGTTTGGAAGCAGACGCACCCTGTCCGGCGCCTGCTCACACAGCGCATCAGGCTGTCACCTCACTGTTGGGCAGCCCAGCCCAGCAGGTCCCAGAGTAGAGCACAGACTGCTGCTGGGTGCAGGAGACCCCGGCCAGCAGCTCTGTGGTGGGGGCAGAGGGAAGCAGCCGCAGGGGACGAAGGTCGATGGAGGTCGTGGAATCCCTGGGACTCCGGCCAGGGGAGATGCATTGAGGGGGAACGCTGTCACTCCTGTTGGTCTACAAGGTGGCTTTTCCTCCGAATTCCCCCGAGGTGTCTTCATTTTCTGGAAAAGGACACAGAAGGTGGTCTCCACGTCGGGCACAAGTCCCTGAGCCTGTGCACGGCCTCCGGGGGGCGGGGCCAGGACCTCCCACGAGGGACTAGCTCCCAAGAGCCTCTCTGGAAAACAGTGTCTCCTGCTGGGAGGAACGCTCCTACTCCTCACAACTGTCCAGGCTTCCCTTGTGTCTGGAGCCTGTTTGAAATGGAAATTAACAAAGGATCAGGCACAGGGGAGCCCGACTAGAGCATGCCAGGAGTAGTGACGGGCCCTCACCTGCCTCGTTGGCTTGCAAATAGAATAGTTTGGGGACCTTCCAGTGCAGTCACGATGACAGACATGGCTGGTCTGTGGCAGACATCACAGCGTCACCGACGTTCCTGGAGCCGTGCATGTCTCCTGGGAGAGAGGGATTCCTATTCCTCCCTAGACGCTGAGCTGCGCAGGTGAAGATGAACCTGGGCCCCCACACTGTTCCTGGACCTCAGGCTTTGCCCACGGACTGTGTGAGGGGCCGAGGCTCTCACAGGTTCTCCACCTCGGGCACGCCCCTGGCTGTGTCTGGAGTGGGCCATCTCCTGGGACGCAGAGGGTCCCACCTGGGTTGTGTCAGGCCCCTGGGCACCCAGCTAGTCTGCAGCCACTCCTTCCCACCAGGCACCGAGGAGACCGCACTACTCTCTGAATCCCGCAGCAGGTTGCACAGTTCCCTGATGTTTACATGCTCAACAATCCCCGCCTCCCTCACCCCCCACCCCCGCCTCAATGGGCCCATTGAACATCGCAAACGCCTTTGAATGCTCTCAGAGGCTCATGCACCGGGGCGATCACTCAGGTCTTGAATTATATTTGTGAGAACCAGCAGCGTCATACTCTCATTGATGGAGTCTGGTTTCTGTCCTGCGTACTGACGTTCCACCGAGAAGTAAGCAGGTGCCCATGACCCAACACAGCCCCACAACAGCAGGCACTCCGTGAGTGCTTGTCAGAGTGAAAGGAAATGCATGGTCGGTTCAAATTGTACAAAAATAACGAACCAGTGGCCATGTGACCAACCCACCCCGACAGAAAGTAGACCATCCCGTCCCTGGACACACACAGGGGCTGGCCCTGCTGTCCTGGACATCAGAGTCCCCTTCCCATTGGACAGTGGCCCGGAAGCTCCTCTTGGCCGGGCTGTTCCTGCCGGTGTGGGCCCTGCTCTTCGAGCCCTGGCCTGGCCCAGTCCACACGCCCGCGGAGGAATAACACTCCGAACGCGCTGCCTGGTGCAACGTGAGATTTAATCATCACGAGCTCCACCCAAACTGTGCACGCTCTAAAGTGGCATTTTTAATATCACGGCCCTGGTGACATTTACACACCACTTGAACTTTACCTCCCTGGCTTATATATTACCAGCCGCGATCCTCTCCAAGTGCGGCTTCAACGCAGTTTGTGCTCCGCCTTAGAATTATTTCTGGACTTTGATACCATCACACTGCACTGGCCCTCAGCATTTGTAAGCCCCTCGTAACAGTTACCATGAAAGGGAAAGTGTGCAATGTGATGGTCTGATAGCCAGGCACAGCGAGTTCACGAACACACCATCACTCACATGTTTACGCTTTTGTGTGCAAGAGATCATGGGAGTCCTGCTCTCGGGGCTGATTTCAACCACGCCACACAGTGTACCACCTGCTCCTCTCGGAGCCCAGTCGGGACCTTTGCCGACCTCCCCCGACTTCCCACCCCAGCCCTGACGGCCACTTTTCAGGTCTCTCTTTTCTCTACTCCCACCCCCAGTCCCTAATCAATGGCGCCCAAACGAACAAGAGCCTCCCCTTGGCACCTGTCATGGCCCTGGGGGCGGAGGTCACATCACAGGGACTCTGCTGTGGGGCCGTCAGAGTGGAAGCGTGGAGTGGGGAAGGCTCCATGGGGTCAGATCTTGCCGGCACTGCTGGGAGCCGGGTCTGTCGCGGGAAGCACTTCAAGTCTGCGTGTTGGCGGGTTGGTGGGATCCCAGACTCGAATCTGAGCCACAGGGAGAGATGGTCCCATGAACAGGGTAAAGGTCCACAGGGGCCACTCAAGGTCAAAGACGAGCACATCCCGCAAATATTCGTTGTGAGAGCAAGACTCCGCCATCCTGGGAGTGTGGGGATGGTGCTTTATCAACATCAGGGTCTTTGTTCTTCTCAGCCACGCTCTGTGATCGGCCATGGGAGACAGAAATCGCCATTGACCACAGGGAAGCCAGGCAGACGTTGGGTTCAGCCGTGACGTGGGTGTGACGCACCTGACAAGCTCCCTGGATTCCTCCTGGGAACAACTGAGCAGTCTGTCTTTCACCCTGAGTCAGGTCTGGGGGTGAGAGGCCCTTCAGCCCCCCACACTTCAAGGTAGAGAAGGGGTGTGGCTGGGAGAACCAGGGAGACAAGGACAGAAGTGGGTCCTAGAAACCCCTGGGTGAAGTGAGGTGGCCCTGAGCCTGGAGGACACGCGGCCCAGGGCCTGTCTGAGCCAGGCGGCTCCCAAAGGAAAGTGCTAGAAGGTCCTGGCAATGGTTCTGCTGTTTTGCGACCTGTCATTTTTTATGCAAAGGCTTTTGCTCGCTGGCCCACAGCCCGGGAGGTGCTTCTGTCCCCCCATTGTCCAGGGGACACCTGAGGCCTGGCCCAGCTCTAGAGAGACGGGAGGCCGACTGCGGCTGGTGGGGCCAGCAGCCACCACCCCACCCGCCCCGATGAGGAAGGCCACCTGGGAACAGGCGAGCTAGCACGGGCCAGCCCAGAGGTGACTCCGGCAGCCTGCCCTCCGGCAGCCCCCGGCAGGCTGTTTATTTCTTGCCCACGCTGCCCCTCCTGGCGGTTTCTGTTCTGTGAGGTGAAGAAATGACTGTAAAAAGCCTGCTCAGGGTTGGTTGTTGCCACTGGCCATGGGGAGTGGCAAAAGGCTAGCGGAGGCCTGAGCGTAAATCACCGTGTGCGGGAGGTCGGGTCACCTGCCGCAGGCTGCCCTGCTGTGGGCTCGGTGTCCCTGCCTGACCTTGGCCTTTCACCCGCCCCCTTCCAGGCATCGAGGGGCTGCCACACAGATGCCCCTCAAAGAGGTCTTCAGCCCACAGGGCAGATGGAAGCCAGAGCCCGGTGGCCAAGGCCCCGCTGTGTGAGTCATGTGTGTGGCTTTGAGTGTGAGTTGTGAGTGTGAATTTGAGTGTGAATTGTGAGTGACTCACTAACCCCCAGTTGAGGTTCCCTGCTGCACCGGGGTCAAGCTCCCTGTTGTAGGAAAGATTTAAAGTAACAGAGAGATTAGCAGCTGATCCTCATCTTCGATGGTTTCACGGATACTTGGTGGACATACTGGACCCACCTGGGGGTGGCTGGCTTGTGTCCCTGGCCCTCTCTGCAGATGAGTTGGTGTCAGATGCTCCTGGTCCCCAAAGGCAGGGTCTGGACCCCAGCTCCCCCCATGGTGCTGCAGAGCCCAGGCCCCCCTGCCCAGGCCGGCCAGTGTGGAGACCAAGGGGCCAGGGGCCAGAGGTCAGGGGCAGGGGCCAGGGGTCAGGGGCCATGGGTCAGGGGCCAGGGGCCAGGGATGCTGGCCTCAGGCCACATGCCAGCCCCCCAGGCATGTCCCCAGGGTTGAGAGTGCCTGCGCCTCCTGGAGCCTGGTGCTGTGGCTCCCCCTTAGGCCCTACAGCCACAGGCCTTGGGTCCCCTGTAACAGGGGACAGGTTGCCCGTGACTGACAGGGCCTCTTTGCTCCTACAGAGCAGTCAGTCTTCGACCTCTGTAAAGAGGAAGGGGCGTCCTGACAGAGTTTTCCCTCCTGTCGGAATGTGCCTTCCAAGCCTGCAAAGGCACTCGATTCCTGGACAGCAAATGTGAAAGCTTTCAGGTGCCTGTGGAGGCGGGACAGCGGGGCTGCTGATGCAGGGAGGGCACCCTCCATTGAGTCCCGTGCACTCAGGCCCTGAGAACTGCATGTGGACTCAGCCATCGTTGCGTGGACCTGCTGTGGTGGGCCCAGGGCCCAGGAGTGTGTATCTGGGATGTCACAAGCCCGTGGGGGCGGGGGAGCTGGCTGTGCTGCCTCAGAACACCTGTTTCCGTTCCGTGGGAGCCTTGAGGCCGGGCTGCTCAGCTCCTGGAGGGAAAGGCTGGCGCCCGGGAGGCGTGGTATTGACGCTGTGGGCGCCACAGAGCAGCAGTCGGCAGTGGGATCCCGTGGTTATTATGACCCCATAGATACCCCTGAGGCGGGGAAGGTGCGGTTCCCATTTCACAGGACTACAGGGCTTGCACAAAAATACCGTTTTCTGGACAAAGGAAAATAAGAAATGGTCCCTGATGAGCCAAGTCATTTCAGGTCCTTCAATGGGAGCATTTCCTGGGGTCCAACTTCAGCCCTTCCCCAAGGAGACACGAGGGCCGGCTCAGGTCTGCGTTAACATCAGCAGGTGTTTATTGAAGTGGGACAGAGACTGGGCTGTCTGGGAACCATGGACTAGTTCTGTTCCCTGTGGCCTGGGACAAAGGGCCCTCAGGACAGGAATGGCCCTGGGTCCTGCCAGGAGGCGCCCTCAGTGGGGGCCTTCCCTTCCAGTCAGGACGCCATGAAGTTGGGCAAGTGCTGGGGAGGTGGTCGGGGTGGGGAGCAGCACCCCTGGGAGAGGGACCCACTGAGGTCAACCCCAATGCAGGCGCAGGAAGCCCTTTCTGACCTTGGGAAAAAGGAGAGCTCCTCCCTTCACCCCATACCTGCTGTGGGGTTAATGTGCTGGAGGAAATGCTTAGGGATTCAGGGTGCCCCCAACCCCACATGGGAGAAAGGAGACCCAAAAGGGGGCCTGGGACTGAGGTTCTGCTCCTGGTACTGAACACACACGGCAGGCCCAGCTGTGTCCCTCGTGTGTGTGTGTTTGTGTATGTGTATGCTCCATGCATGGGTGTGCACAAAGGTCTGCATAAGGATATACATGTGCATGTATGGCCATGTGTATGCATATGTATACACATGGCTGCATGTGTGTATACATGTGCATGTGTCTGTGTGTGTGCATGTGTCTGGGTGTGTGCATGTGCCTGTTTATACTCATGTGTGTATGTCTACAAGTATATGTGTGTATATGTGTGTGTGTGTGTGTGTGTACCCTTCCCAAATGTGCACTAGGACACTTGGCCTCCTCTTTCTCCAGAAGAGCTAGAAGGTACTCTGCATGATGCTCCTGGTAGTGGCGAGGGTGTTGGCCTGTTCTGCTAACCCCAGGCTGGGGGAGGAGGCCCAGCTCCCATGCACACCCAGGCCTTCGGGGAGGTGGGCACCTGGCTCAGAGGCATCTCCGGCCAGCCGGCGCCCCTGAACTCCTTGTCCAGACCCTGGGAGGCCCGATCCAAGAAGGCCATTTGGCTGTTGACCCCATGCACTGTAGCCCACGTGGCCCCAGGGTCACAGTGGACCCACCTGCTGGGCCTCAGGGATCTGATTCCTTTTGCTCAAACAGCTCACCCACAACCCGGCGAGAACAAGCAGAGAAAACTGCCAGAACAGGAAGCTGATGGATTTCAGATCCCGATGCTTGTGTTGTATTTCTGAATGAATGGGCATTGACATTCCTCTCTGGGAAGCGTGGAGCCGGGAGGAACAAAGCCGGACCTGCCCTGGTCCTCTCCCCACTCCGTGCAGCAGAGGGTGCTGCGCAGCTCTGGCCGGAGCAGGAGCCGTTCCAAAATACAGCGAGGTTTTGTTTTAAAAATGCCCTACTGTAGACTTCTGCTTCCCTCTAGGAAAAAAAAACTACGGTGCTGTTTTAAACTGCAGCAGTGAAAAAAGAAAAAAACATGTGAAATATGTGATTGGTGTTTTTACCAACTGTCTAAATAAAGGTTTAGTGAGTCACTATGGAAAACAGAAGATCTTTCTGTATTTTAAGAGCTGCAGTTTAAGAGTTGTTTTTTTTTTTAATGCAAAAGCTTCCCTTAGGTCTGTAACTTAAACATTGCCCATCTGCTCGGGCCTCCCCGGTCTGGATTTACAGCAAATCTGAGATTTCATTTTACAGAAAATGCAGTGTTGAGCGGATGGAGGGATGGGAGCCCTCATCCATCTTCGCTGGGAGGCCTCTGTGTCTGGAGCTGAACCCCGCAGCGGGCAGGACAGGGGGTGCTGCTGGGGACCCGAACCCAGTTCCCAATGTGTCAGGAGAGCACGTCCCCCAGGCGCCCCACTTGGTGGCCTGGCGTTCCAGGGTCGGGTCTGGGGAGAACTGGCCGTCCCTAAGCTCACCTGGGAGCGTGCTCATCACCTCTGGCCACAAACGGTCCCCAGCCGGGAGGCAGACCCTCGTGTATTTAGTTCTTTATGTTCCAAGAAAATCCTCACCTTCTTTGCTCACCCAGACTCGGCTGCAAAGCTTTCTGTTGCAGTGTCGCCGGCATATCATGCCAATTCAGTTGCACGTAGGAGCTGCAGAAGCCTGAGTAGTTCTCATCGCTCCCCACTTACCTTTCCGTCTCGGGGTTCCCTTTCATAAACACAATCACACAAGTGTTCCAACCACGTCTATAAAACCAGTTAATGCACTTCTGAAACAAGGCGTCCTGCAGCCGTAGTCATCGTGGCTTTACTAGGCCTTTGAATGAGAAGCAGCCACTTAGGAAGTTTGGATTCGGGCAGCTGATTGGACAAGCCCAACATAAAGGCAGGATTTATGGGGCCGCACACCCACGTGTGCGCCAACACTTGCGAGTGGGGCGGCCTGGTGCGGCCGAGATCGGAAACCCTGCTAGGTGCACAGCTTCACGCCACGTACAGGTTGCAAGTAGTAAAGAGAAAAATGCTGGGTTTTACAGGAAAATAATATTCATAAATCTCCCGCGGTGAATTACAGTATAACTCAGAGCTGTCTTTGTTTTTCTGCTGCGACGAATTCAATTCTGTTTCCAGCGTAGAAACGGTAAACACAAAACCCAAAGTGAAAACCCCTCCTTTACACTCGGCAAGTGTTTATGGCCGATTTACAGCCGGGCCCCCAAACAGCTGCTGAAATGACACTGTGCACCCGGCAGTTCCTGGGGGTTCGTTACCTTCGCAGAAGTACAGCTGCCGAGGGCCACGAGGGGACACCTGGGCACTGAGTCCCGTGCCGGGCACCTCCGTCCTCGGGTCACCGCAGAGCTGCCTCACACAGGTCCCCTGAGGGAACTGGTCCCGAAGGAGCCAGCCCCGCCCGGCTTGGCCCCAGAGACCACAGCCGGACCCCTCTCTTCTTTTGGATGCCAGGGTGGGTGGCTTGTTTTCAAACAGCAAGAGAGGACACATTTTCATATTTTAGACATCTTGCAGTATAGTGAGATGTTTTTGTTGTTTTATTGATCCTAGAAGGGCTCATTTTCCCTAAGAGTTCTACCAACTAGTGGAGAACCCAACACTGCCACTAGCAGAGGTCACCCAGCCTCCGAGGCTCACCCGTGAGCAGAAGGCAGCGCCCACCCAGGGCTCGGGAGGCTGAGGCACACGCAGGGAGGCACTGGGCCTGCTCTCCGTGGGGAGGGATGCCCTGTGGACCTGCTTCCCCTCGCCATGTACCTGTAACCCAGGGGGCCCCTTCCTTCTGGACGTCCCCCGAAGAGCTGGGGAGGCAGCCCTGTCGTTCCCAAGCTCACCGCCCCTTTTCCTGCGGCACGTACGGCCGACCACTCACGGCTGAAATGTCCTCCCCTTGGACGAGTGGCCGACACTCTACTGTCTCACGTGTTTATTTCAAACCCTTGTTCTCTCTCCTGATTCCCTTTACTTGGGAAAGTCCCCGGTAGCTCTTTCTCGACTGTCCAGACGTCAGGGACAAAGCCCCTTGAGTCACGCGTGCAGCTCAGCAACTTTCAAATAAGTTTGGTAATGATTTATGGGGTCAGATGATCTTTTTCAACCTCTCTATTTGGGGCTTCAATCAGAGGCCTAAATACTGTCCAAGAACTGCCCTGCAGGGCCCCATGAATGTTGGGCTTTCCTGCCGGAACCTCGTTCCACGTGGCTGTACCCACATTCTCGGCCTCCCTGCCTCCCCACCTTCCGCATGTCCATTGTCTTCCTCAGGGACCAGCACAGGTCAGAACAGGGGCCCCCGAAGTCTAGGCCCCGCCCCTTCTGTGCAGGTAAAGTGTTGTTTTCTTTCTTCCTGGGGCTGGGCGTCCTGCCACCACCTGGTGTAGGAGCCTCAAAGCCCAGCCCTGGTCTGGAAAAGAGGAATAAGAAGATAGGAGTCACAGGCTGGTAGCTCATCTAGCCACCTTTTCCCCAAAGCAATCTTTCATTCATGAGTTTTTCCACGCATTCTTGGCTCTAACCAGACTCCACAAACACAGCGCGTGGCCTGCAGACCCCAGCCGGCCCCAGCCACAGACAGATGCACTGGGTAACTGGCTCCCCAAGTCCGGCCTCTGGCGCCCCCTCCCATCCGGAGTTCTGAGGGACAAGCTCCTTCTGAGGGTGGGTCCATCCTGTCTGCACGGACAGTCCAGACTTAAGGCCATCACAGCGACCGCTCCTGGTCTCCGGCCAGCCAGCGGGCCTGCACCGCCCCCACTGCCAGCCTCACCGCTGCCGGAACCAGCCTCTGAATTTCCCCCTGTCCGTCTGTCTGTCTATCTCTGTGTGTGTCTCTCTGTCTTTGTCTCTGTCTCTCTATCTCTCTTCCACCAAAGCCAGAAAACTCGTTGGTTGGCAATTGCTGAATTCGAAAGGGACCCAATATACTTCCTTGCTGTTTGAGGGGAGGGGGGACTTTGAATTTTAAACCAACCTTTGAAGTTTCCCTCTGGCTTGGACTTTTACAGTTAGGTTGCTAAACCACTAAAAACGAATGATTGCCCTAGAACTGATGCTGGAGCTGTTAAGGAAAGAGACAAAGTTAAGAAGCGAGTTCACGCACGCACACTGGTGGCACACAGCTGAATTCAGATTGAAGAAATATTTTCTGATAGACGTCAGGCCTGACAAAAGGAACGCACACTACCCATGTGTGAAAGTACGCTATTAATAATTAAGCCATGCGATCATTACCTCAGGATATTATTTCTTAAATATCTCTTGCAAAGGCAATATGATTACATATGAATGATATCAATTTTCTACCAACAAAAAAAATCTGCAGAAATAGGAATTGAATTACACTGTCCAATTTGCTGTAAAGTTCACTGTATGTGAAGAAATTAATCAAAGCTACCACCACCCCTTTTTATGGGAACATAAAATGATGTGAGCTTCCATTTTTAATAAAGATGCATAGCACTTTTATGAAGACTGACTAATAACACTGTAATGAACTGAACAGCGACTGATAGATGAAGAATGAAAATTTTGAGGAGTGTATTTACAGAGACTTTCTGTTTCTCTGAAGTCTCTATGTGAATCGTTATAACACAGAGGCGGAGTTTGAAGGGAGAACAGTCTGAGTCCTGTGCCGATTTGTCTTCAGGTCGTGAACATGCTCCGGGCACACAGGAGTCTCCGAAAGGTTCCATGGACGGGGATGTGAGGTGTCCCGCACAGGGTGGGGCAGGGGCCGGGGTGGCTGTGCACCCACGGGCCATCTCTCCCTGCACCTCTTCACTCTGGAGAGCCCGGGAGTCCACCAGGAATTTCCCAGGAGCCGTTTCCTGGACCAGAACGCCTGGGAGACCAGGGGATGGGGCCTTGACCTTCAGTTTTTCAACACGGTGCCCGCGGGGCTGCACAGTCTCCCCAGCTCCAGGCAGGACGAGCAAGGCTCATCCCTGGCCCAGAACCCTGGACAGGTGCGGCCGCGTTAACTGTGAAGCAAATGCTTTTCGCTGCTTTGCAAGCGTGTGTCTCTTCGCCTGGTTGTGTCTCCGTGGATGGACGCGGTGGCATGGTCTCCTTAGTTCCGAGGGTCTGCAGGACGGGGCCCGTCCAGCAGCCGCATCTCAGCACGACTGCAGCGGCCTGGGGAGCACGCTGCTCGGCGCCAGCAGCACTGGGCCCAGCCCCAAGGCACAGCCTCCCCAGCCTGACCAGCTGCAGCCATGGGCCAGTTCTTTTCAGAATAAAACGTCACTGCGTGCTCACTATGAAAATTCGTAAATACAGAGAAATAGGAAGAAAGTAACAATCTCCCCAGGGATCACATCTGTTAACATTCCGGGGTATTTTCTGTCTTTCACACACACTCACAGATGTATGTCTTTATATATTTGGACACATATGTGGTTATTATCAAACACTCACATTTTTATTATTTTTAAAATTTAATTTTGAATGGTTAACTCATATTTATGGTTCAAAACCCAGAAAATGTAAACTCCCCCCCTCCACCCAATAGTTTGTTGTGAGCTTTCCCCAAAGCTATTAACATTTCAGTAACGTGTGTTTTTGAGGTTCCAAAATGCAGCACGTACAGGTGCATGCACTCTCCTGGCCGTGCTCTGGGGGTGGGGAGGAGGGGGTTGTCAGGTGCTTTCTGTGTTAGGTTGGTAATACTTGGGCGGCCAACATGCCTGAATCTGTCTCCTCCCTCTGGGTGGATGAGGAACAGCTTTCCCAGGCCAGAGCGGTGGCGGGAGCGGAAGCAGTCCTCCTTTGGGTCTGGAGACACAGCTGTTCTCAGTCTCCAGCTCAGGCCTCCGCTGCCAGACCTAAGGGCTTCATACTTGGGAGTCTCTCCAGGTTTGGGGTTTCTCTGGTTTTGATGGCCCTGGGAATCTGGCAGGTCCCCAATTCTCACGCCATTGTGCCACTAGCAGCCTCTCCATGGCTTTGGAAGAGTAACCACCGCAATGGGGGTGCAGGCTCCACCCCACCAAGTGCACCTGTGAGCCTGGAGACCTCGCAGTGATGTGCTCCTTCCCTCTTTCCCATGCGCCTCGAGGTGGCCCAGCGGGTAGGAGCAGCCGGCTTAAGCCAGGTCTTCTGACGTGCACCTGTCTTGTGCCAGGGGCCTCCCTCCCTGTTTACTGTCTGCATTCCCAGCGCCCTCAGTTCCCCACAGTTCCGCTTCTGGGAAGGCTGCTGTCTTACTGTGCAGGCTTCTCACTCTCCTCTTCCCTGTCCCTTGTCTGCCCTC
Organism: Myotis brandtii; assembly: GCF_000412655.1. Classification (NCBI taxonomy): domain Eukaryota; kingdom Metazoa; phylum Chordata; class Mammalia; order Chiroptera; family Vespertilionidae; genus Myotis; species Myotis brandtii. Next base: position 6,322,326 of record NW_005355584.1, read on the forward strand.
GGCGATCCCTTCCACCTCTGGACATCTGGCTTCCCTTCCTTCTCTTAAGCACATGCATTCTCTCTCTATCTCTCTTTCTCTCTCTCTTTCTCTCCCATCTCTATCTCTGTCTGTCTCTGTCTCTCAGTGCCTGGAAGATTCCTTCTCCCTCCACACATGCATTCTCTCTCTACCTCTCTTTCTCTCCCATCTCTATCTCTGTCTGCCTCTGTCTCTCAGTGCCTGGAAGATTCCTTCTCCCTCCCAGCCCCAGGCCTCATGCACATGATAAACTCCTCCTGTTCTTCCCCTTCAAATGTCTCCTCCTCTGGGACTCTTCCCTAACCTTTCCAGGCAGAGGTAATGGGGGGAGCACAGGGCCGTCTGTCTCCTGCACAGGCTGCAGAGCCCAGGGAATCGGGGCTCTGTGCTCTCCGGGGCTGGGCTCAGCACAGAGCCTGGTACTGGCAGGCATGGCGTGCATGCTTGGTGAACACTGGGCTTAAATCAGGGTGCCCTCGGAAGGGGACGGCTTCTCCAGGCTGAGTCCGGAGCAGCCACATACCCGGAGCTGTGTCCACAGCTGAGCATGAGGGGCCGCTTCGCTGGAGCGTGCTGGTCTGGAGGCACATGGCTGCGCCCAGCGGGTCCTTGTTGGTCAGGAGACCCTCGTTGTCCTTCCCGTCTGAATCGCGGCCCACCTTGTAGTAACATGGGAGGGAGTGATGTCTCCCACGGGGCAGCAGTCACACAGAATCTCTAGGAAGTACCCGCACAAAATAGGCTCAGTGCACTGTACTTGTTACTGTCACTGTTGTGTACTAGGTCATCCCTGTGATCGACAGAATAATGTTCCCCACAGACACCCACGCCTTAGCACCCAAACCCTGTGAGGTTTTTCCTTACTTGGCAAAGGGACTTTGCAGAAGTGGTTTAGGATCTTGAATGGAGAGAGCATTCTGGGAGTGTTGCCATGATGACCGGGTCCTTGTAAGGAGGCCTGAGATTGAGAGAAGGAGCAGAAGTCAGAGAGGAGAGGTCGGAAGATGCTGGCTTTGGATGAGGAAGGAGGCACAGACTAGCGAGTGCAAGAGGTTCGAGAGGCTGGGAAGGCGAGAAAATGCTCTCCCCTGGAACGTCCAGCAGGACAGCCCCACAACCCCATTTTACGCCCGACCCCAGAAGTCTAAGATAATACATGACATTGTTCTGAGCAACTGAGTCCATGGGGGTTCATTGCAGCTACAACAGGGAGCTCCCAGAGTTCTCCAGAGCAGACACTGCCCTGGGCTCTGCTGCCCCTGGGAGAAACTCCATCTCCAGGCAGGAGCATTCGGGACCACAAACTGCTTCCTAAAAGCCTGGCCCGAGGAACCGAAACCGACCACAGCTTCCCAGTCGCTGCCTTAGTCGGACAGGCTATTTGGAGATGGGAGAGCATTTGGAATTGGGGCTCCCAGAAACCCAGAGGCCTGAGGCATCTCCTTCCCCACCAACCCACCCAGCAGTCAGAGGGCCACCTGCCCTGAGCAGACCAGCCCACTCCTTGCACCCAGACCCTGCCTGGAGCCCCCAACAGGTGCTCCACCCCTGCTCTTCCATGGGTCTCCCCAACCATCCTCCCCAGGACCACTTACCCCTGTGCAGGCTCTCAGGTCAGCACTGGTAACCACCCTGTGTACAGGTTCACGGGGCTCCTGTCTCCTCTCACCTGAATCGCACACCCTGGAGGACATAGTCCTCCTGCGTCTGGGGGTCCTTAGCACCAGCAGGGCCTGGCCCGCAATCGTCACAATAGTGACCACGGGCATAAACGGGTGGTAGGTGAGTGACTTACTCCCAGTGCACAGCGGTGGCACAAGGAGACAACTGGTTGACCAGTCTCATCTGACTTCCAGAATGCTTCTGTAGAAGATGAAGGAGAGAAGGGACCGTGCATGGCCTCAGTTGGAGGCGACCTGCTCATGTCCTGCACAGATGTGTGCATTTTTACCTCCAATTTCTAGAATTATTGGAATTTCCCACAATCACATGTAACTTCCACGTTAATCTTTACATAAAAACTTGCTTTAATATGACAAAGTAGCACTCACTGGTTTGGCTCAGTGGATAGAGTGTCAGCCTACAGACTGAAGGGTCTCGGGTTCAAATCCAGTCAGGCCACATGCCCAGGTTGTGGGCTTGATCCCCAGTAGGGGGCATGCAGGAGGCAGCTGATCAATGATTCTCTCTCATCATTGATGTTCCTATCACTTTCTCCCTCTCCCTTCCTCTCTGAAATCAATAAAAATATATTTTTTAAAAATGACAATGTAAACAGCCAACAGCAAATGCCCTATCGACAATGGCCTGTTTTATTTTTTGAAAGAAATAGCTCGGATCCCTCGGCCCAGGCACCCACAGGTCACTCAGTGGCTTCCCAAATGGGAGAGGTGGTTGAAAGCAAACAGCTATGCTGCACGTGGGAGAAGCTGCACCGGTGAAATTAATGATCTATTCCTCTACAGACAGGTGGGATCTATCATCGACACGATAAGCAGGGAAGTGTCCCCTATCTGCATATGGCCGTGTAGCGTGGCAATCTCTGGTGGTGAATATGGAAAAAATTCAATTTTTCCTGGTTTCAAGCATATCTCTTGAGTGTGAGATATGTCTGGCGTATTTTTCAAATTGCAATAAGTGACTGGGCTGCTCTCGGGGAGTCTGCAGAGGTGAGTGGGTATCTGTGTGTCCCTAGAATTCCTGTCTGCAGTCAGCCCTTCCCCAAAAGGCAGCGCCACCCTGGGAGGCTGGGCTGGGCCTGGGCCAGTGCCTGGGAGTTACCGCCAGCATCAGCACAGCAATTGCATTTTTCATACAAACACCTCCCCAGCAAGAGTCTTTTGCATGTTGCTCTTCAGTTCCCTCCAGCGGGGAAACCTGGAGTCTCAGGAAGTGCCCCAGGCGGGCGGGCGCTCCTACTGGGAGACTTGCTGCCTCTCCTGGCATTTTGGCTGAATCAACAGCTCAGCTTTTGTGGCTTGTTCTTTCCTTCTCTCCTTTTTAGGACAACTTTTTGCAAAGCCTTGTGTTGTTTGGGATGTCGTTCATTCACATGGGGTTAAGAAGTCCAAAGCCCTGCCCTGTCTCACCTGCCTTCTTCCCAGGTGCCAAGGGCAGGTGGGGGTTGCTGCACCTGCAAGGCTGGAGTCTCGGGGAGAAGCGAGAATGTAGGGAATGGCCTGGAGCCGAGAATGTAGGGAATGGCCTGGAGCCGTGGCTCTGCTCTCCCCGTGAGTGGCTGTGCTCTCAGTTCTTGCAGTGACCTGCATTGAGGCGTGAGGCTGTGTCAGGGACCGCCCGCTGCACGGCAGTGACCTCGGTACTTCCTGGGAGAAGCACCTCTGCTCTGTGCCTCAGTCAGGGCAGGGCTGTGCTGTGGAGCCTGGACAGAGCCCTGAGAGGCAGAGCTCCTGCAGGAGACTGTGCCCAGCCTCAGCCACCCTGGCACATGGGCAAGCCAGCAGCCAATGCCAGGCCAGAGTCCAGGGTCATAGCGAAGCCGCCTTTCCCAAAATATTCTCCACACCACACCCAGATTCCACCACGACGGGTCCACTCACTGAGCCTGTGCACAGGGTGAGGGAGGCTTGGCCATCACTCAGGACCATTTCAGCGTGAACAGGTGAAACATTCAACTCCCCTGTCCACCTCCACCCAGAGTTGGCTAACTGCTGCTGTCCTTTAAGAAGCCACTCATATCACACGTCTGGGCCCCACACAGGTCAGTGCCCCCCTCCATCCTCACTCCCCCACCACACACACAAACACACATACCCTCTTAGTACCCTGTGCCTCTGCTATCACAGCATAAGTCACTCTAATGTGGCCGTCTGCTTACAGTGCAGCCTTCCTACCAGAAGGGGGCTCCTCGAAGGCACAACTGGGCCCTGTAACTTCACTCACTCACTCTTTCACTCATTCATCCATTCACTTATTCATTAATTTACTGGTTCATTCACTCACTCACTCATCTATTTTCATTTATTCACACATTCATTCCTAAACATTCACCATCCGCCTTCTGTTTGCCAGGCTGTTGTGCCTTGTAGGTGGTGAACACTCAGCCGAAATAGATGATGTAATGAGTAAGAGGAATTCAGAGCTGCCAGAGGTCTTACACATGATCTAATCCAAACCCACCCCACCGTGGCAGCTTAAAGATGAGTAAATAGAGACCCAGGAAACCCAGTGAGTGCACCACTGCTGAGGTTCCCTGCACCAGCCACGGTGTTTGCATACGCCAGAGAGGACGTCTGGGGGGAGGACCCGTGTGCCAGGGCACCCACATTTTTACTTAAAACACTTAAGCATGCTGCTACTTAAAAGAGGCACTATAACATTATTTCTGCTTTAATGTATTAAAAGTTTTAATAGACTTTTAAAAAAGCAGTTTTAACTTAACAGCAAAATTGATAGGAAAGTATATAGATTTCCCGGATGCCCTCTGCCCCCCCACACCCCCCACAGCCTCCCCAGCTCTCAGCATCCTCCCAGGAAGGCTCATATGTGAACATCAATGAGCCTATGTTGACACATCACTATTGCCCAAAGTCTCTATTTCACATTACTGTTCCACTCTCTGTGCTGTGCATACTTTGGGTGTGGACAAATGTTTAGTGACATGTGTCCACATTTATAGCATCTTACAGTAGTTCCACTGCCGTGAAAATACTCCATGCTCTTCCGATTGTTCCCCACCACCACCACCCCCATCAAACCAACCCCTGACTACCACCACCGATATTTTTATTGTGTCCATAGTTTTGCCTTTTCCAGAATGTCTTATAATCAGAGTCATGCAGGATGTAGCCTTCTTAGATTGGCTGCCTTCACTTAATAATATACACATAAGATCCCTCCATGGCTTGGTAGCTCATCTCTTTTCAGTGCTGAATTGTCTGGATGGTCACAGTTTACTTATCCATTCACCTACTAAAGGACATCTTGCTTGCTTCCGATTTTTGGCAATTATGAATAAAGCTGCTATAAATATTCATGTGAAGATTTTTGCATGCCCATAATCTTCAACTCCTTTGGGTAAATATCAAGGAGTTGATTATTGAATCAGAGGGTAAGAGTATAGTTTTATAAGAAACAGACACAATGTAATCACCATACTATCCTCCAAAGTGGCTGTACCATTTTGTATACCCATCAGCAACAAAGGAGAGTTAATGCCTATAGAACAAGAATCCATAAATACCTTCTTTTTTATTACTGATATTGATGACTTGTGCCTTCTTTCACAAACTTATCAATTTTAGTCTTTTCAAATAACTATATTTTAATTCTCCCTTTTATAAGCATATTTTCTACTTCATAGATTCTGCTCTCATCCTCATTTCCCCTCTTGTGCTTTAGTTGGGTGTAATTTATTGCTCTTTTTTTTCTAACTTTTTGCAATGAACATGTATATTGTAGACCTTTCAAATTTTTCAAAGAAATATGTGCATTTAAAGCTATACATTTTTCTCTAAGCACAGATTTAGCTGCTCAGAAATCCACACATTTTGATATGTCACATTTTTATTATAATTTAGTTCAAAATATTTTCAAATATTTTTATTATTTCATCTTTTTTCTTTATAGCTTGTTGGTTATAGCTTCTTTTACTGTCCTGTTAATAATTACCATAGTGATTATAATCTTTGAATAATATCTTAGTGCTTTTGTCACTTATTAGGGGATGCTGGGACCTGAGAACCTTTTAACTCCATTTTCCCACTCCAGACCTCAAGGTCATGATAATAAGGCCAATAAGGCCATGCGTTTTGCTACTATTTTAGACCACACCTGGCATTATCATTATTACTTTTTCATTCTCTATTTAAGTATATGTATATCAAGTCTACATAAACCCATTCTTTTCATTCATTTCTGTACCATTGTTAATGTGTCTGGTATATTTTCTTTCTATCTGGAGAATATTTTATATTCCTTAGTGTAATTCAGCTGTTCATAAAATGTATCTGCTTTTATTTGTTGGAAATATTTTTATTTTGTTTTATTTTGGAAAACTATTTTTGCTGGGTACAGAATTGTAGGTTGGCAGTTAGATTGTTTTCAGCATTTTAAAAATGTTGATTTATTTCTTGTCTTCTGGCATCCATAAATTTTTCTGAGGAAGTGACTGTTAGTAATAATGTTGCACATTTAAACATAATGTGCCTTTTAATTCTCTCTACTTTAAGATTTTCTCAGCAGTTTTATCACTATGCATCTAGGTATGGTGGGTTTTATAGTTAGCCTGCCTGAGTCTCATAATGTTTCTTGGATATATAGATTGATGTCTTTCATCATTTTTGGGAAATGGTTACCATTATCTCTTCAAATATGATGTATCTCTTATTCTCTTTCAATGTGGTTCGCTGTATTTGCTTTCTGTGATTCAGTGTTGGTGTTTTCTATTCTTTTATTCTATTTTATTTTGCCAAATCCAATCTTCTGTTAAGCCCATCATTGATTCCTTAAATTTTTTCATCTTTCATTTCTACAGGTTTTATTTAATTTATTTATATGGATTCTGGTTCTCTGGTGAAGTTCTCCACATCGTCAGCTATTTTCTTGACTATATTAACCACAGTTATGTCAAAGTGAGGATCTGACAACTACAATCCTTAGTCAGGTCATTTATCTATTTCCATTGCCTTTTTTCCTCTTGGTCTTGTTTCTTGATATTATTATTATTATTATTATTATTATTTAGATGCCACATAGAGAGTATAAAACCCCAGACATGGTTCACTCTATCCTCTGGTAGTCTGTTAGAATGGAACATATCATATTAGTCCAAATACAGATTGAGCTGTTTCTAGTCTAACTTATAGTTTTTATGTACTAAATAAGATTAATTAATAACATGCAACATTATTATTCTCCTACTTGGTAGTTCTAGAAATCTAATTATTTTTGTTTGGCCAGAACACAGTAATATGGTTTGTGTTTCAGTTGATCTCTATTTACTTTCAGGTCAAGAATTTGGCTAATTGGGTGGAAAGCCATGAATGTTAAACTGAACTCTTTGTGTCCTCTTTCTTCTGAGACCTTGATTCTGTTCAGGCATCTCTGAGATCCGACTCTTATCTCTCTAGCCTGTGAGGTTGCCAGAAGTTCCCAGGGCTCCTCTGTCTCCCTCCCAGCCCCTGCACTCCGAAGGCGGCACCAATGGGCACTGCTAACAGACAGGCTTCGGGGTGTGCAGGGCAGAGCACAGTCCAGGACGATGCCGACACCCCTGGGCTGAGCCAGGAGGGCGTTGGCTCTTATTGAAAATGGGAGACAGGG
>NW_005355584.1:6329688-6334544 GCF_000412655.1 Myotis brandtii
TGACAGGGGGCAGCACCCAACCCCCCTGATCAGCCCTGCTCTGTGCCTGATAGGGGGGAGCTCCCCAATCTCCTGATTGCCCTGCGGCTCTGTGTTTGACAGGGTGTGGCGCACCAACCCCCTGGTCGGCCCTGCTCTGTGTGTGACAGGGTGCGGCGCCCCAACCCACCTGCCACGGGCCCTGCTCTGTGTGTGATGGGGTAGAGACATAACCTCCCCATCGGCCCTGCCCCGAGTGTGACAGTGGTGGCGCCCCAACCCCCCTGATGGGCCCTGCTCTGTGAGTGACAGGGGGCAGCGCCCCAACCCCCTGATCGGCCCTGCTCTGTGCGTGACAGGGGGTGGCGCTGCAACCTCCCCATCGACCCTGCCTTGAGTGTGACAGGGGGCAGTGCCCCAACCCCCCAGTCGGCCCTACCCTGAGCGTGACTGAGGGTGGCATTGCAACCTCCCGATCCGCCCTGCTCTGTGCATGACGGGGCGGCGCCCCAACTCCCCAATCGGCCCTGCTCTGAGCCTGACCAGGGGCTGCACTTAGGGATTGGGCCTGCCCTCTGCCACCCGGGAGCAGGCCTAAGCCAGCAGGTCGTTATCTCCCGAGGGGTCCCAGACTGCGAGAGGGCACAGGCCGGGCTGGGGGACCCCCCTCCCCCCGCCCCCCGAGTGCACAAATTTTTGTGCACCAGGCCTCTAGTAGAGAGTATAAAACCCCAGACATGGTTCACTCTATCCTCTGGTAGTCTGTTAGAATGGAACATATCATATTAGTCCAAATATGGATTGAGCTGTTTCTAGTCTAACTTACAGTTTTTATGTACTAAATAAGATTAATTAATAACATGCAACATTATTATTCTCCTAGTTGGTAGTTCTAGAAATATAATTATTTTTGTTTGGCCAAAACACAGTATTATGGTCTGTGTTTCAGTTGATCTCTATTTACTTTCAGGTCAAGAATTTGGCTAATTGGGTGGAAAGCCATGAATGTTAAACTCAACTCTTTGTGTCCTCTTTCTTCTGAGACCTTGATTCTGTTCAGGCATCTCTGAGATCCGACTCTTATCTCTCTAGCCTGTGAGGTTGCCAGAAGTTCCCAGGGCTCCTCTGTCTCCCTCCCAGTCCCCGCACTCCGAAGGCGGCACCAATGGGCACTGCTAACAGACAGGCTTTAGGGTGTGCAGGGAAGAGCAGAGTCCAGGACGATGCTGACATCCCTGGGCTGAGCCAGGAGGGCGTTGGCTCTTATTGAAAATGGGAGACAGGGACCATTGGGTTTGAGGGGTGTGAAGGCATGGATCTGCGTGAGCGGCCTGTTTACATTCAAATGTTGGGAAAGGTCCAGGCCAGAAAGGAAGCACTGCCCTCAGAGGAGCTGAGAAGAGAACCTGAGACACTCACAGGGGCGGGAGCCAGATGCCGCCTGGTTAGATGCTCTGGGTGCTACATGCACAGGGCCCCGGGGCCCGTAGGTACATGACCCACCACCAGAGCCAATTCTGTGGCACTGGGTTTGCTCTGATCGGTGCCACCAAATGAATTCCCTCCCATGTATATGTGAGCGCTCCCACGTTGCCCAGAATTGGCGAACGGGCCTGCAAACAAAGTTGATGACAAGTAGCTATGTATCACGTCCGGTGGTCCGGCGTGGTGCCCCTGGGGTCAGCGCTCAGCCCGACTTTATTTAACATCTCCCTTAATTATCTGGGTGAGAGGATAAAGACTTATCAATTAAATTCACAGATTCTACAAAATTGGGAGGTGCTGAGAAGACCACTGATGGCAGAGAAATCATTCAAAGAGCCTGGAAATATGGATGAGAAAGAAAATGAGACCCAGTGTGGAAAACGGCAGGATTTAACCAGAGGATATTAATCCAGAACATTGGAATTCAATGGGCAGTAACAGCCAGGAAAGTAGAAATGCTAAAAAAGGCCTATGGGTAATGTCGGACAACAAATCAGTTATAATTCTGCTGTGCTGTTCCGCAGGAAAATGGTCCAGTGTGATTTGCCCCATGCTTAGAGGCCTCATTAGCCTGGGGAGGGAGCGCGTAATCTTTCTCTTTTCCTCTCTCTGTGCACATGCACACATGTGCACACGTGCATGCATACACACACGTGCACATGCACACATGCACACACATGCAAGCTTCAGCTTACCTCACCTGAAATGTTTTCATTGCCAGGGAGGCTCGAGTTGAGGGTGAAAGAGCTCCAGGTGAGACTCCACCCTGCTTCCCAAAGTTCCCTGTTCTCCGTGGGAAGGAGGTGCCTGAACTGTACCGCATCCTGAAGGGCCAGCACCAGTGCTCAGGTAGGGCCCCGGGGGCCGTGCAAATCCACAGGCAGCACAGGCAGAGCTGGGGCCGCACGCCTGCTCCTCCTAGTCCCACTCGCCATCTTTGTGAAGTGTTTTGGAGGTGAGGATGATGCTGAGTCCTTTACATAAAGTATTACGTCATCCCCTTTGGCAGCAGGTGAGGTTGGGGAGGGGGTAGTTCTCATCCCTCCCAGGTGGAACACTGAGGCTCAGCCCAGTGAAGTAATCTGCCCAGATCACACGGCATGACCAGGCCGAGCCATGGGTTTGAACTCCAGAGCCAGAGACAAAAACCAGTAAGTAGCATGTGTCCCAGAGGGTGAAAATGCCCCACAGGTGTTCTCCTTCTATCCAATCCCACTTACTGACCGCACAAGAGTAATTACTGAGAGCTGGGCTCATTGTGGGTGGGGGAGGGGAATACCAGCGACACTGACGAGAGCCTTCATGGAGGCAGCAACTCTGTGTTTTTGAGTCTGTGACCCCATGGCTAGAAGCTGGTGAGCGCCACAGTGTGTGTGAATGTATTTGTTAGTTCTATGCATGTATCACAGAATGATTATAATGTGTATGTTACACACTGACCCAAACAACAACCCCCACACAGACATGGACGTTCTGTTTTCCCCTTGCTGACCTGTGGTGACTGCAGACACGCAGCCTCTGCTGGGGACCGGTTTAGGGAAGAATTCCTACATCAGTGAGAAAGTGCAGGTGTCATGGCGTGAATAGTGTCTCTCCCAAATACAAGTCCACCTAGAACGTCAGAAGGTGACCTGCACCAAAGGAGAATGGGCAGGCAGTGTCCTGGGCAGGTGGTGTGGGAAGGGGCCTGGGGTGGGGCACACCTATGATCTCACCACCTCTTCCAGGAAGTCCTCCTGCATTCCGGGACAGACTGGACAGAAGGACAACAGGAGTCCAGGGCAGAGCAGGAGGCCCTTCCTGGGAATGGAAGATTCTGGAAGGAGCCGTTTGATTGTTGACATTTTTTTCAGTCTCAGCTATTTTAGGTGATGTTTGCCTGAGGCTACTGGTTTTCATTTGTCTATTCCTCCTTTTTTGTTGTTGTTTGTATTTGGTTCTTTGGTTGTGTCTAAATCCTAGTCACCCAGCTGTAGGAGCGTTTGAATAGTCTCCTAATTCCTGGAAGCTGTTTCCTACCAAGATTCGGATGCCTTGCTGGAGAGCCGCATCCTCGAAGAAGCAAGGGTAGAATTGATTGAGGAATACCAGCGTTGCAGACAGAACAAAAGGATGAAGCGGTGAACAGATGGGTGGGTGTTCGGTGAAGGCGCGTGATCTGGGGGAGCGGAGCAGGCTGGGCCCCTCCTTCGTGTTTTTGATGCATCGGGGTGTGATTTGATATGATATGACAGAACACGTCAAAAATTTAGGGGAAAATAAAACCCTGCTTTTTTTTTTGAAACATCAAACTATTGCTATCAATAGGAACAGCAACTGTTCAGAAATTTGTTTCAGAACTGCCAAGAAGTGAACGTTTGTGGGGAAAAAAAAGTATTTTTCCCTGCTGTTTGCAAGGTGGACACAAATGCAAACGGTAGGAGGTTGACAGCTTGACACATGTCTAATAAATTTAAAGCATAAAAAGTCAACAATTCGCCGCTTAGGAAAGCATTACCGGAATGAAAAGTGCCATGCAAAGAAAGAATAACCATTAGAAAATAGATTTTCTGAATTCAGTAAGTAATTTAGCCCTCAGTGCGCCAGTCTTCAAAACAAGAGAGCCTTTTCTTTCTCCCTTGGAGAGAGAGAGAAAAAAAAAAAGGGGGAGAAAGAGAGAGAGAGAAGGCAAGGTTCAGCTCGTGGGGAGGGGGCGGCTGCATCTGAAATGAACCAGGTGAAAGACGGCCAGCGCCCGGAGAGCAGATGCTAGAGGCTGCAGGGCTGGTGACAGGGGTCAGAGAGCGGAGCCTTCCAGATCCGGGCTGCTCTGCCGCTCAAAGCCGGAATAGCTTTAATTTGACAAGTTGGTCCAGTTACAGGGAATTCACAGACCACAGTCCATGCCAAGTGGATTTGGCCACCAACAGGCATGTCTGCGCTGGCCAAGGGGACAGCAGTTGGGAAACTGTCCCTGCTCGGCGACCACTCCAAAGCAGACAAGAGGGCGAGCGGAGGCCCCGGCTGGGGAGGGGAGGTGGGGTGCGTCCCACGTGGGAAGGAGGAACAAACCGTGTTCTTAATATCAAGATAATTAAAGATTTTGTTTTAACTGTGCTCTCTTTCCTCCCCACCATGGTGAGTATGATGCGGAGGAAGATTTTAAATGAACGTGAAAATAAACGGGGATTCTCATGCACATCTCATGTAAACAAAAATACCAGCATTAAAGCAATGAGTCCTGACTTGTGCCACAGAGCTCCAATTCCTTCACGTTAGAGCAGTGGTTCTCAACCTTGGCTGCACATTAGAATCACCTGGGAATCTTTTTAAAATCCTGATTTCTGGGCCTCACCCTCCGGAAATTCTGTTTCTCTGTTATGAGGTGGGACCACAACATTAGTAACAAAGAA
>NW_005355584.1:6334595-6363421 GCF_000412655.1 Myotis brandtii
GAGGGTGAGGCCCAGAAATCAGGATTTTAAAAAGATTCCCAGGTGATTCTAATGTGCAGCCAAGGTTGAGAACCACTGCATTAGAGGAATATAGACATACAGCACCGGGGAGCATCCACATGCAGTGCAGAAAACTGACACAGTCTCTCCAATTTATGGGGAAATTGACATAATTTTGCAAAAATGCAAAACCATTTGTGAACTGGGTTTTGCATAATGGGATTAATTTGGTTGACCGTCATATCCACTGTGCTGCGAAATGCAAGTTAATCACCACATCATTTCATTTTTTAGGGAAGAAAGGAAAAGGAAGGGAGAAAGGGAAGCATTCCCCCTTGTCTGACTCCCTTTTCACTGAGAGAAGATGCCCAGCCTCCTAGACTGTCCCTCAGGTCGTTGAGGAACAGTGCTGGGGGGATGTTGCAGTGGGCGCTTGGTGAAGGAGCCGGGCTGGCTGACCTCCAGTGAGGAAAAGTACCAGCTTTCCTAGGAGTATGAGAAGCTGCCGGTGAGGAAAGTCCGCACCGCCCGCTCCGGTGTCTGCCTGTGTTCGCTGAGTCACCCTGCACCACAGAGCCGATATGTTGCACGAATGTGTTTCCACACTCAGTTATTTAGCTTTATCATTATGAGCCCTCTTCCTACCCACAAACGAGGGCCAGATGATTCTGAGAAGGAGCAGGATGGGACTGCTAGTCGGAGAAGTTAGGTTATATCATGGCAACAAGTCTCCCCAAAGTTCCAGCTTACAGAACGAGAGTCATTCCTTCTCCTCACTGCCCGTGCAGACCGTCGGGACGAGGGCCCTGCTCCCAGGGTCACGCAGGAGCCCCTCTGCTGGAACCCCAAGTGGCAGGAAGAGGAGCTCTCTGGCTCCCTGGCCCTTTCTTATGAGGTCACTCTTCCCATTCCTGAGGGATCTACCCTCATGATCTAATCACCTTCCAGCCCCACCTCCAAGTAGTCACATCGGGTTTATATTTCAACATAAATTTGGGGAACAAATGCACAGTCAGTAATACTACCCAGAAGAAAAACACCAGACAAACTCAGATGGAGGGACAGCCTACAGAATACCAGAGCATCCTCCAAACTGCCCAGGTCATCAATCCCGGGGGAGCCTGAGAAACTGTCCAGCCCACAGGAGCCGAAGGAGATGTCACATGGTCTCCTAGATGGGATCCTGGGGCAGAAGGACTTTAGAGAAAAGCTCAGGAGATCTGACCAATGTAGAGACCTCAGCTGATGATAATGTGCCAATATTGGTCCATTAACTGTGACAAATGCATCACAGTAATAGGTGATGTTAGTAACAGGGGAAACTGGGTATGAGGTATATGGGAGCTCTGTTCTGTCTTTGCAACTTTTCTGTGAATCCAACTGTTTTAGAATTAAAAGTTTATTAGGGGGATTCCGGTGTGCAGTGGGGTGCCCCCCCCCCATCCTAGACTGTGCTGCAGCCCCAGCCCTGTTTTAGAATTAAAAGTTTATTAGGGGGATTCCGGTGTGCAGTGGGGTGCCCCCCCCCATCCTGAGACTGTGCTGCAGCCCCAGCCCCTTTGCCAGGAATTTCTAACCAGATTAGAAGGCCACCACAGGAGAGGTGGGGAGGGCCATCTGAGGGTGCGAGGGAAAGGACCAGCCAGGCCACTCCGTCCGCAGATCCTCCTCCACCCGCTCTGCGGGCCCCTAGTGAGTTTCCTTCACACAAGGGGTCCTGTGCAGGAAGTAATGGAAACTCAGTCCCTCCTTGCATTTCTGCCTGAACACAAGAGACTTTGCAGATAGATATTCATCTTCCTAAGGAGTTGTCTGAACACAGTGGACACTTGGGGACTCTGTCCCTGTGCTCCCATCACGTGGTGACAAGCTCGGGAAGCCAGTCCGGGCTGCCCTGGGGAGGCAGGAGTACATGTGGCTGCCCCAGACTGGTGTGGGCGTGTGAGGACCTCAGGGAGTCCCCTGCCCCTCCTGACCCTCCGCCTGCTCCTCCCAGATGCCCCTTGGCCAGTGGAGGGTGTCTGGTTGCCAGCTCCCCCAGGACCAAGGCTGGCCTTGGAAAGCACGTCTCTGTCCAACCCACACCAGCCGCTGTTCTTGGTCTGGGGCCGGGGTTTGCCTGTAAATGGTCTTTGTTTAGAAATGATCGGCTGTGCAGCTAGGAGCCGTCACCCCGGGGGCCAGCACACCCCTTCGCCCCACAATCCATCCACTGGCCCCCAGGAAAGGACAGAGCCAGGGGCCCCCAGCCTGGCGTCTGCCCCACCCGCCCTGATGGAGTGGGCGGTTTGGGGACCTGGAGAAGAGCTCACGGACTTGTTGCTAGGAAACCACAGGGAGCAACCTTTGTGATCTCACATATGCTTAACATAATAATAAATAATGGTTAACATGACCATAAATAAACAAATAACAATAATTATAACAGGCCCCAAGCCTGTTGTTTCTTCTAAATTAATTTATGATGAATTAGGACTCAGATTCCTTGGAACAGGAGAGGGGGGAGGAGAGGGGGTTATTGTCTTCAGCATCGGGCACAGAATGGGGTCAAACCTGCCTTTCCCCGAGACAGGTCTCCCGGGCCGGGGAGCCCAGGAGAGGCACCCAGACGGCTTTCTCCTCCCTGTGCCTCTCGACTCTCCTCTCCCTGCCCAGTGCAGTTAAGTTTTTTAGATACTTTACTTGCATTTCTAATTCAGTTTATTCTTCTGAAATTTATTCAAAGGATTTATGCTTATGAAATTATAATATAATGCTGCCTATATGCCAATGAGCTGCAGGCAAAGAAAATAATTTTCTTCAATTTACAGTTATGAGGCTGCAGGAAAATGATGCCTTCTTATCACCTCTTTCTCTTTGTATGTCTCGGTATTTTTTTAAGTCTTCAGAAGGCAGGAGCTGATGATGAATTCCTAAGCAGATCACGCTGATAATTGTATTTCAGAACTGTCAGCTCTGGAACGCTGTCCACCGACTGTCTGCAGTCACTCGAGCTGTTTGTGTCACCCACCCCTCTCTCTTCTCGGAAACTCAGCCTCAATAAAGCCAGCTCGCTGGGGACATGGTTAACCGTCCGAGAGGATTATTCGATGGAAGGGAATTTATGTGTGACACTTTGTAACAATTAATCAGGAACTGTTGATGAAGTTAAGTTGGCTCTTTTATTCTTGAATCAAAAATATTATATATATATATATATGTAATCATAATAATATGCAGCCTTTGTTCCAATTGTCACATGGCTCATTTTGTCACTCTGTTTGATTAATGGGCCTCTTGGAGTCCCCAAAAAGTCCTAGTAATACAAATAAAAAGAATCATAAATATTGAATAAGCTCACAGCACAGTTAACCTTGACTACATTTTGGGACATTCTTGGAGAAACTTTGCTCCACAGAAAATAAATTGCTGCGGGGATTAAAAAAAATATGCGCACTCAAACCAAATTGGAGATTTGGGAGAATGTCACCTTTCTCACCTTGTCACTCTTATTAATCTGTTGTGATTAATTAGTTTAGTTAGCTTTACACTCAGGCCAGCACCATGCCGCATGGCTGGCGCTTCTACCTGTGGGCCTGAGCCGAGTCCGCTGAAGGGATGCGGGAGGCGTGAGGAGGGGCTGGCGGGACACCAGTGGGGTGAGGTGTGAGGGCCCTTGCTGACAATTATTTATGGAGCAGGAGTGGGGTGGGGGCTGGAAGCATTCAATTGCTTTTGCAAAGGCTCTCTGTGTGTGGGTTCCATCCTGACAACGCTTGGCTTTCTTGGATCGAAGTCCTCCCTCACCAGCCGGAGCCTCGGCCGACACCCCTTAAGTCCTGACTCTGGGTTCAAGAGGCCGTTGGACGCAGATCATGGATTCTGATGAGGCTGAAATGATCTACAGGTTTTCCTTTAGCAGCTGGTTCCATGGGTAAGAGCTGGGTTGGAGGGTGACTCCTGGATTTGAGAACAACTTCTGCAGTATGTGAGCTGCGAGACCTTGGGCCATTGACTCTGACTTTCTAAGTCTGGGTTCTCTCATCTGTAGAATGGGAGGGCCCCATGATAAAGGTGAAGTTAAACAACTCCAGGGAAAAACCGTGACAAAGAGCCTGGTATCTCAAGAATGCTCAGTAGTTCGTAGAATTGTATCTCTCCAAAGAATGGGTTGATGTCTTAACCCCGATCCCTATGAACGTGACTTATTGGGTCTCCACTGAGGTGATTGAGTTAAAATGAGGTCATAATGCAGTAGGGTGGTCCCCAATGCAGTGACTGGCGTTCTTGTGAGAAAAGAGACATGTGGGCACAGCATGCGGAGAAGCCACGTGACCACAGAGGCAGAGGTTGGAGCAATGCGTCTACAAGCCAAGGAGTGGCTAGGGTGACCAGGAACCTCCCCCAGCTGGAGGCGCCCAGAGAAAGTCACCCATGGAGCCTTCAGAGGGAGTGCGGCGGTCCCCTGACATTTTGGTCCTAGGGGACGAGAGAATCCATTTCTGTTGTTTTAAGCCCCGGTTTTGGTGATCTCTTATGGCAGCCCTAGGAGACTGATGCGTGCCCCAAAAGTTAACTGTGATCCGATTTGTGGGGAACACGTGTGCCAGGGCTAAGGCCCGGTCTGATCTGTGTGTCACCAGGTTCCCCTGTCCTTGCTTCCTGGGGAAGAGTCAGGGTCACACCCACTGTCCCCTGCTGACCCTGGAGCACCGGTGGGGCCAGGGCACTTGAGTCCTGACACATGGTGACTGTGAGCATTTGCTCAGATGAAGGACACTGTGAGCATGAATACAGAGCACATTTCTGCTTGGAGAGGGGAAGGCCAGCGGTGAGGGAGTGAAGGAGCAAAGGCACGTCTGAGAACGAGGCCCTTCCTGGAGGAGCGGGAGGAGGATCCCAGCTGGGTGAGGGGCTGGACCCGGTGTGAGGACAGACGCGTGCTCTCCAGGTAGAGGCCTCGAGTTTGAGGCAGGTGCAGGTGTGTTGGGGGGAGCAGGTTCCTTCCAGATGGCTCCTCTGCCTTCCAGGTGCAGGAGAAGGTAAAGTTTTCTTCTGAAAATGAGATGACGGTAAGGGCAGTGGAGCGTGCAAACAGGTGTGGTTAGGAGTGGGAGCCCACATGAAGGGCGATGGAAGGCAGTGTGGACTTGACAGGGATCCAGGGATGGGGAATTGGAGGTCTAGCCACAAAGGAGGAGTGGATGGGGATTAGTAAACCTCAAATCGCATGGGCAGAGGAGAGGGGGGACTAACACTGTAAAAGCCGGAAGCTATAGTGACAGAAGGGGGCGCTGAGACAAAGTCCCCCGGGATGCATTCTTCAGGAGGCGCAGGTTCGAGGTGAATCTCTGCCCTGTTTGGGAGGCCGCAGATGGAGCTCAGGGTTCAGGGGTCCCACAAGGCTGGGCTGGTTCCCTCTTCCCTGAGGCAGGAATTGTTTGGAGGGAAATCCATACTAGAAATTGAGCACATTTGTTCCTCACTTTGTGATTTTTCTGAAAAAACAAAAAACCTCAAACAACACATGAGCATCTGTTTAGAAAATGCTGAAATTTGGGTTTCCATCCACGTTCATTAGGCTAGCAATCGCTGCTGGAACGGATAGCCCAGCATTAGCTGGCTGAACACAACAGGTTTTGCTCACACTGGACTAACCAATGGGCATTACTGACCAGTGCCGGGCACAGGCTGTGTGGGTCTCGGGGCCCCAGGCTCTTCAAAGGGTGGGGAGCCCTCTGCATTGAGTGGGGCATAGGGGGAGGGGAAGCTCCCAGGTGGGGGTTCGTCCTCCCGGCCTGGAAGTGGTCCACAACTCCTCTGCCCACAAGGTTGGCTCGGCCTCAGCCGGGGCCACGACTGGTCGCAGAGAGGGCTGGGGTTAGTCCCGCAGGAAGAGGGGACAAGGCTGGGGAGCATTTTTTGCCACATGAACCCCAGCCTCCCTCCAGGACTAGAAATAAGTGGAATGGCAGGCATTCCTGAAATTGGAGCCTTTTAGCAGGTTGCTTGAATTTATGGATTGGTCCAGCAAAGCCTTTGAGGAAACACCATGGATCGCTCAAACTCAAGCCTGGACCAAGTTACCAGGCCCCGAGCAGAGGTGAACGATAGTGATAAATAAAGGACGAGAAGTCATAGTGATTCAGACCTAGCGGCAGAGCCGCCAGCATGGACATAGTCCTCAGTCCTCTAGTGCCCAGGGCGGTGGTTTTTAGCTTTCTCACCCAGAACTAACTTCCAACCCTGCACGGTCACTTATTCTGAGTGCACACTCAACTCGTTCTGCCCTTTTATTTTCACTAAACAAAGGTAGGCTTTTCCGTCTGTGTTCCTTGCAGACGAATGTGATATTCTGACTGTCAGAAAGTCCGCTGGTCTCTCACATGTCACCTCCTTCTTCTCCACCGTGTCGGGCCCCCGAGGGGCGATGGGCTGCCAACCCAGTGTCTCCAACACCATGGAGATTATGGTTAGGTTTCAGGTGCCGGCAAAGGAGGTTGGGGATTTTCAGACTTTCCCCAGGTAAAGTGCTGGAGTCCTGCTGAGTCTTAGGCACAGGTAATGGCTCTTCAACTTACCAGGCCAGGGCTCAGTGCGCAGCCGCCATGGGATCTGCAATTCCCTGAAAGACTGCCCTCTGGGGGACGGCCCCACCCTGTTACTGATGCCCTGAGCTACCTGCCGTGAGATGGCCGGAAGCCATGCCGAATGCATTTATTAAATTAGAAATAGCTAACTGGCTATCTTCTTTAAAAAGACATTATTATATCGCCTACCGGCGTGGCTCAGTGGTTGAGCATCGACCTGTAAACCAAGAGGTCAGGGTTTGATTCCCGGTCAGGGCCATGCCCGGTTGCGGGCTCGATCCCCAGTGTGGGGCGTGCAGGAGGCAACCAGTCAGTGATTCCCTCTCATCAGTGATGTTTCTGTCTCACTCTCCCTCTCCCTTCCTCTCTGACATAAATAAATATATATTTAAAAAGACATTATTATTATAGAAAATTCAGAAAACACAGGAAAGCATATGAAGTAGCTTAAGTTCCGCTGCTGCTATTGGCAGAGAACCACTGTCAGCATCTTAGCCAGCTTCCTTCCAGGCCATTTTCAGCACGTGGATGGTTTACAAAAATCAGCCTCATGCTATTCGTGTTGCCGTATAACCTGGTATTTTTATCCCATGATGCATCAGGAATTTCTTTAAAGACTTTTAGTGGATGTATTATATACCCTCAAGTGATACTGATCATGTCTCTACTATGAACGGCAGGGAAAGCTCACCTGGGAGGGGCCCGGGAAGTCACTTCTCAGATAAGGAAGCTGAAGCCCAGAGAGCTGGAGACTCCCAGGCACCACCTGTGCAGCAGCAGACACCCCCAAGGGCAGCTTTGTCCCCCTTTTCCTCCACAACCAGTATCTCCCTGTACATCACAGGCTGAGCAACGGTTAGAACTGTGAAACTCTTCTTAGGCCAACACATGATTTTTGCCAGAGGATTTAATTATGTTTATTAAATTGAATGACTTTTAAATGAGTTTACTTGATGAGTTGGCATCATGGAGACACAATGGAGGACATTGTCAAGGCCTCAGCCTTCGGTCAGCCGTCTTTGGGTCATGATATTTCAAATATTTGGTCACTGACCAGTGATGCAATAGCCACAGTCTGTGGTCAGAGGAAACAGTGCTGCTTAAGCACACAGACTCTGGAGACCCTGTAAGGACACTCTGGGCCAGGTGCTTACCCTTCCTCGGTTTCTTCGTCTGTGAGACAGTAACGTGAGTTCCTACTTCATACAGTTGTGAGGAGCGACGAGCTTTTGGGCATAGTAAGTGCCATCTGAGTGTCTGACATTATCAACAGTTGTAGTGACGGTGTAACATCAGAAACCACCCACTTGTGTGGTCATTAAGCCACTTGAGGACAATACCATGCTCTCTGTCCCCTATGCATGGCATAGAATGGATCCTCAGTGGATGTCTGTCAAGAATGGATGGGTCAGTGAAAAAACGCAGGCCCTCCCGCGTTCTCTGCTCACTCTCCACTGCAGGTTTCACCCGATGGTGGGATTTCAAAGGGACACCAGTGGTGTTCCTAGAGTAATTGAGGGGTCCCAGTCCACAGTATGCCTTCCAGGGGCCGGGAGCTCTGCATCTGTGCGATTGATCCTCGTTATTAGCAGATCCCATATTGTGAATTTGCCTTCTCACTAAAATTTACCTGTAACCCCAAATCAATACTCGGGGCCCCGTCAGGTCATTCGACAGGTGTAGAGCGTCGGAACATGTGATGTGCCGTTCCCCGCCGAGGTGAGTGAGGCGAGCTCTGCCTCCTGCCTCGGCTCGCACCTGTGAACGCGTGTCATTTCGTGTCTACTTAGTGCCCGTTGTTCTCCGGTTGGGCTCTTTGTGATGATTTCGCAGTTCAAAACGCTGCCCAGCCTGGTGCTGGTGCCAGCTGGTGTTCCTAAGTGCCCGGAGACCGTGAGGTGCCTCGCGAGAAGGCGGTGTGTCGGATGGGCTTCATTCAGGAAGGAGTTCGAGCTACTGGCCCCGAGTTCAATAAGGTTATGTAGTGACTGGTTGTCAGTGTTGTGGCCAGAGGCTCACAGAGACCTCCACGGAGAAGCTGGGCCCACTGCACACTCCGAACCACCCATGTGCCCAAGCCCCCCTTTGCTGGTGTTGAGGCCAAGTGACTTGCCCGTGTCCAGGAGCAGGGCCCAGTCTAGACCAGCACCCAGGTCCCTGGTCCCACCTTGGCCAGGTGGGTCCCTTCCTATTCCCTCATTTCCACACTGTCTCCGCCTGGAGCCTCATTGCCCCAGGCTAACAAGTTCAACAGGTTAGTGATTACGCTCTAGTGTCATCCAGGGAATTCATCTTTGTAAGAGCTAAAATGATGCCTCTTTTTATGAGAAGCCTGTCCCATCAGTGGATGTGTCCATGACTTATGTGGCCCCTGTGCCCACCTGGCACCACCCACGGTGGGCACTAGGGCTGCTCGTCTCATCTGTCACCCACTCCATGGGTGGGCTGGCTGTTGGGTACAGGCCTGGGTGGCTCATGGAAGGGAGATCCAGTGCTGGCCCCTGGGGTTAGAGTGGGGCGGCGGGGAGGGGGCAGCAGGGGGAGGGACAGGGGGCAGAGACCTCGTTTTCTGGGTTTTGAATGCTGGTTTAGTGCAGTGTATGGCGTGCAGGTGAATGAGTTCGAGAATGAATGAGCAGAGGCACAGAGCACGGCCTCCATATGCACACACGGAGCCCTGTGCAGCCCTGTGATGGAAGCGGGTTCTGGGCCATTGGCTTCTCCCAGTGCTTCCCCACTTGGCCGCAGGAGGGCCAGAGGAGCCCCCTGATGGAGCCCGGGGGAGGCCGAGGGCGTCCCTGCCCTCCCGTAACCACCCACCCCCTCATTTAGCCAGGACCAGGGGCTTGGCTCCTTGAGGGGTTGGTGCCAGATTGCTGGAGCCACTGGGTTTCCTACGGCTGCTCTGGGGTTGAATCTGATATAAAATACATGTTCCTGCTCATTGCCGTTTATGTGTTAGTGATCATTAACAGCCATTATAATTTTTTCCCAGTGGCAATTACATTGATATTACTATATCTAAATCAAAGAGGACATCGCAGCAATTACTGCCACAAGTTGATTGGGAACCACCTAATTTTTAAGTGACATTATTTTTTTATCAGCACGATAATTTTTCTTCGCAATAAATAATATACCAGGAGAGCTGTGCCACCAAAAAGTGCCATTTTACACATTTTTTAATAAACAGAAAGTGTACCTACAGTTTTTCTTTCATAAAAGAATAATAAAGTTGAGATCTGAATCCTAGGGTTGGGAAATATTTAAAAGGACTTTGAACCTTATGCTGAATTAATATGCAGGGATGGGTAGGGAACAAGCTTTTCCCACTTTCAATTTTTTTCTACAGTGGAGAAGGGAGGGAGGGGAAGAGAAGCAAGGAAAGAAGGAAAGGGAGCCGGGAGGAAGGGGCGCTGTCCCTGCCCAGCCTCCTTCCTTCGTGGGCAGAGCAGGTTCCACCTCCTGGGGCCATGGGCCGAGGGTTTGGGTCTGCTGGGGTGCGACCCTAAAGGAGTGGCAGGCTTTCAGGCAGTCACCACAGCTCCCCCCAGACCACACCAACCACCAGGTGAGACCCTGCCTGCTCCGTCTTCCACACCAGGTGGGCTGGTGCCCACAATCCCGCTTGTCTGCTTCCTGTGGGTGATTTCACTGTGCAGTCTGACAGCTTTCCCTGAGGGCTGGTGGTGTGGCGGTGGAGCCTGGAGTGTGTGTTGGGAGGGACGAGCCTTGTGGAGGACCACAGTGTCCCTCTCCTCTGAGGTCTGGCTGAGGTGGTCACTCCCTAGGATCCCGAGACCCCTCTCCCACCGAGGCCCTGTAGGGTCCTCATGCACTACCTGTGTCATCCTCGTCTACCTCACCCCTGCACCGACTGGGATGGGTGAAGCCTGACCCTTGGCCTTGGATTATCTCATTCTTCTGTCCCTCCCCCTGCTCCTGAAATTGTCAGAAATTCCTTCCCCATCATGATGTGTGCCACTTAAATGCCCATCACCACGGAAATGACCAGAAACAGCACACTCTCCCTCTGAAAACCCTCAAGGACAGTGGTTCTCAACCTTCCTAATGCCGTGACCCTTTAATACAGTTCTTCATGTTGTGGTGACCCCCAACAATAAAATTATTTTCGTTGCTACTTAATAACTGTAATTTTGCTACTGTTATGAATCATAATGTAAATATCTGATGTGCTATATGTGTTTTCCGATGGTTGCGACCCACAGGTTGAGAACCGCTGCTAGGACTTCCCCACCTTTCCCAAGTTAGACACTCCTGCTTTAACAGCGACTCAGCTATTTTCTAGCTGCGTGACATTAGGGAACTAATCCACTGAACTTCTCGGGTGCCAATTTCATCACTGACTGGAGATTAAGTCTCTCCCTTAGTCACCTATCCTACACATATGTATTGAACACCTGGCTTGTGTGAGGTCTTGAAAGGACTCGGGACCTGCTGCTTAAGCTGCAGACCCTGAAGCCAGGCTGCCTGGGTCCCTGCCCAGCTATTTTATTCCCAGCTCCGTGGCTTCAAGTCTGTTTCTGTGGCTTTCTGTGCTTGAGTTCCCCTATCTGTAAAATGGGGTGATGGTAATAATATGTCCTGCTCCACAGGTGGTGATCTGGATTACAGAAGATATTATATAAGCAGTTAAGTCTGTGCCCACCACACTGTAAGTGAGATAGGTTAGGCATTATTGAGTTTAAAAAATGGTGCCTGAGCTCACAGTCCAGAACCCAACTGAACTCACAGACAAGAACCCTCATAATCTCACAGCCTAGAACCCCAGTGATCTCACAGCCAGAACCCCCGTGATCTCACAGCCAGAACCCCACTGATCTCACAGCCAGAACCCCCGTGATCTCACAGTCAGAACTCCCGTGATCTCACAGCCAGAACCCCCGTGATCTCACAGCCAGAACCCCACTGATCTCACAGAACCCCCGTGATCTCACAGACTTGAACCCCACTGATCTCATAAAGCCCCAGTGATCTCACAGCCAGAACCCCACTGATCTCACAGCCAGAATCCCCGTGATCTTATAGCCAGAACTCTACTGATCTAACAGCCAGAACCCCTGTGATCTCACAGCTAGAACCCCAGTGATATCACAGCCAGAACCCCACTGATCTCATAGTCAGAACCCCACTGATCTCACAGCCAGAACCCCAGTGATCTCATAGTCAGAACCCCACTGATCTCACAGTGAGAACCCCAGTGATCTCACAGCCAGAACCCCACTGATCCCACAGTCTAGAACCCCCTGTGATCCCACAGTCTAGAACCCCCAGTGATCCCACAGTCTAGAACCGCTCGACTTATCTCACAGTCTAGGGTCCCACTGAGCTCACAGTTAAGAACCCAACTGACCTCACAGTGAAGCCATGAGCTTCTTAGCTACTGAGCCCATGAAATGTGGCTCATTCAAACTGAAAAAAAAAATAAAGTATCTCAGTAATTTCCATATTGATTATAAGCTGCAGCATAATACTTTGGATATATTGGACTAAATAAAATATATTGGGATAATTAATTCCACCCTTTTCAATGTGGCTGTTAGAACATTCTGAGGCTCCCATGTGGCTTGCATTGATGCCTCTTCTCATATCCATTGGACAGTGTCAGTCCAGAGCACACTGTTCTGAGGATGAAGTGAAATGAATGGACCAAGCACCTAGCACAAAGCCTGGCGCCTAGTAGGTGCTTGTTAAGTGCCCTGTCTGGCTCTTTGTGCAGGTGCCCCCTCCCTGATGAAGTGCAGGTTCCTGTAGGCAGGACCCGGCTCCCACCACTAAGACAGCACCTGACAGTAGAGACTCAAACACTGAGCTGGGCAAATGGGGCCTCTGTCCTGTTTGTGGGTGTCCTCTGGAGCTCCTTACCACATGTGTCACCTGGCTGGATGCCCCATTATTCAACCCAAGCGCAAAGTGGAGCCCAAGCTGGAGCCTCGGGGCCCAGCCAGGCCTCTGACCTTCCCACCATGAGGAGTGGGAGCTCTGGAGCACCGGATGCTCTGAGGGGGGAGGGGAGGAAGAGAACAAACAATGCTGTTGGTTAACATAATATTTTCTCCTCCTTCATTGCATTCGGGTCTGCACGAAGGCCCTGGAAATGGAAATAAACATGTGTGTCCGATAATGAGATTGTTGGTGGAGAGTCATCTTGAAAGGACAAGAGCAATTAAGCTTGCTGACTTGCACACGTTAGAATGACAGCATGCCAGCGCGGGCCCCGCTCAGCCATGTAATAGGGGCCGTCCTTGCTCTGCCATGTGTGTGGGGAGTGGGCTGTCAGCCGCGGGAGCTGGCTCCTCCTGCTGCTGCTGCTGCTGCTGCCCGTGCACGGCTCCCACTCCACGTGGAGTCCTCACTCGAGGGAGCCTGCCTGTGCACCGAGCACCCGGGTCCATTTTAACTGAACACCCAAAGATGTCAGTTGAGAATGAGCAGGTGGCCCAGGCCTCCGGAAGTGTTGACAAATAATGCTACCGTCTTTGCAGCCTGGCAGCCTGGACAGGTTGCTGTGGACCAGAGTTGAGTGTTGACAGAGAGGGCGAGGGCCAGCAGGATGGAACGGAGGGAGGCTCCTGCCAGCAACAGCCCCGCACATAGTGCTTGGGTGGGAGGGCGCTGCCATCAATGACCCTTCCTTCACAGGCTTGGACAAAGTGAATACACAGAGTATAGGGCCTCACGTCTGCCATCAAACACACACATAGACACACTCACATACAAACACGCACACAGATACACAGGGACATGGGTACACACGCACACACAGACACACGGACACACAGACACACACTAACACTAACACACACAACTCCATTCTTCCTGTGGTTGCAAAATGACCCATCCTTCATTTGCTCTAAGTGGGTTGTTGTTTTTTGTTTGTTTATTTGTGTGTGTGTGTGTTGTTTTTTTTTTAGAAAACTGGGGGTATTGAGCTGTTCTTTGGGCGACCCCTGCTGTGGCCTCGCCCAGCAGCCAGCTGCTCCCTCGTCAGGGTCAGGTGCACTCAGGACCTCCCAGCACCCAGGAAATGGGAGGGCGAGGGCTCTTGGGCTCTGTGCTGAGGTTCCTCATGCAGAAACCCAGCGCCAGCTCGGGCTCAGGGCAATATCCACACACACCTTTATTAAATGCCTGACGTGCTCCTGGGTGTGGAGACCCCGTGACATACTCCGTCCCTGGCTTCAAGGAGCCCAAGGGTGTTCAGGAGGACCCCTCTCACCCCACAAGGGCTCCCGCCTTCTGACAGTTGACCAGAACTGATTCCATGGGGCAATGAGCAGTTTGCCTCCCCAGCATCCATCCTGCCCCTCCTGAACAGGACCACGAGTTTCTAGCGGTTTGGATACTCTTCTTGACACAGTTATAGGGTCCCTTGACCTGATCCAGCATAAGGGGAGGCCTTTTTTTGGAGAGCTGGTGGGCGGGGTGTGGTCGGAGTGAGAGTACAGCCTGCTCCTGCCAGCAGCCATCTGACGAGCAGTCTGAGAAGAGGGTCCCAGAGAAGTGGAGCTGGATCCCTGATGAACCTGCGCCTGAAGCCTGCCCTCCCTCCGAACTTGCCACGTACATGACTCTCCTTACTGTTTAAGCCAGTTTCCGTTGGACTTTCTGATACTTGGCACCCCAAAGCATCCTAACTTTTTAATGTAATATGCGCATACACTACTCTGTATACTTATTGTGGGCATAGTAAAGATCCACCGTGCACCGCTCATAGACTAGTTGTGTTATACTTAAAAAGAAAATTTAGGTTCTTTCACTTCTGGGTGGGAAGGATCACAGGGGTAGTGAATGTCAAGACTTTGCTGTCTGCTTCATGGTGTTTCCTCTCATTTTTCTAATCTCAAGTCTCTTGAGGCCACAGGGCCATAACCGACGGTTCTGGTTTCACAGTGTGGGGAGCAGTCTCCACTCCTTTTGGGAACACCTCCCGACCACACTGTTTCCAGTCTCCTCTGTGCCTCTGTCATTCCAAAGGCAAAGAGGGGAAGGGACTGGCACGTTAGTACGTGGCTGGGACATTCCCACAGGTGCTTCCCTTGCTCTGGCCAGTGTGGTTCTAGCTCCCCCACAGAGGATGACAGAAAAGAGACAAAGAAGCAATCTGGGCTCCTGTGAGTCACAAGGCTCCCCAGCATTGTGGTGCCCATCCTGGGAAAGGGGACTCGATCTCAGGTCCCCTGACTCCCAGGAGCAGCATGCCAGCTCTGTGGGAGGAACCCAGCGGTTTCTGGTCCTTCCATGATCTGCCTGTAGTTAAAGGGCGTCTGGGGTCACCTGAGCTGAGTTGCTCTAGGGTACACCTTGTACCCCTCGGGAACGTCCTTCCTGCCCCAGGAGGACTGTGTGGAAACAGTTTCCACCATAGTACCCCGACAGCCCATGGACGGTCCTTTTAAAGAAGTTGACATTGTGATGATAAAAGGCAACTATGTGCTGGTTTTGGAAATTCATACAGAGGGGAGCCTCCAGGCGGCTCAGAAACGCCTTAGAGTAAAACAGCATTTTGCAAGATGGGAGTCTTTCAAAGGCTCTGATCCAGCTCCTGCTACTTAAAGTCCAGTCTGCAGACCAGCAGCCTGGGCATTGCCTGGGAAATGCAGGTTCCCAGGCCCCGCTGTGGACCTGCCGCGCCGGGCCCTGTGTTGCAGCAGGGGCTGCGTGGGAGCCATGACGTCGGAGAAGCACCGCCCAGTGCAAACAGCCTCGGTCTGAGAACTGTCCATGGGCCCCGTCTCTGCGCGACCAGGGGCTCAGCAATCCGGGAGTCATTTCCTGTGCTTTATTTCAATACGCAGTCCCATCTCTAGAATGGAAATCAACCGTCTTTTTCTATTTAATAGTGCAGAGGTGAAATTAGTGACACTGTATGCTAATACATCAAATTCATCAGTTCCAAGGTGTTACATAAAGCATCTGTAAAAGTTGAGACGATAAATATTCTCCAATAATGACAATGATAGCCCTTTTAATTCTACTGATCAGAGAATGAGCTGGGACGGGGGGCTCCTCCAGCTCTGTCTCATTCCAATTACCTGGATGTGCCCAATGTAAGGAATTCTCCAAAAGTTACTTTGAGTAAAAAACCCTCAAGGAGACAATTCAATTTCCAAATGTAAATTCGGACAACGTAGCGAGGGCCCGCTATCCCGTCCGGTCCCCGGTGAGAAATGAGGTTTTGTACAGAACGAGATTGCCTTGTCACTGCTGCCGTGCCCGGGAAGGGTTTTTCAATGTTAAGGGAAGCTGTTTCTATTGGGAAAGGATTTGTTCGTGTGAAGTCGAAAGTTTATGCTTGTTATGCATGCGTTCAAGGAAGACAGAAGTGATGTAGAAAGACGTGAATGTTCAATGCCGTGTGGTTCTGAAGGGCTTGTTTCTGAGCCTTAATTATGACCTGTCATTTGTACAGAACATGAGATTCTGCCACACGTGAGCATGAAATGCGGGACCCAGCGTGCCTCTCCCCAGACACACCCCCTCACCTTCCTGCGCTCCCCACCGATCACAGCCCCGAGTCTGCGGGACTCAGAATTCCATTTCAGGGGAGTAAATTCAGATTCTAGCTAGTTTGCTGTTACAATATGATGGTCAAACGTTATCAGCTTTCTAGAGGTGATAATAGAAGCAGCTATAGCCACTCTAGAAAAAAAAAACAACAATACATGAAAATAAAGCTTTTCTTGATTTGATTTTCATTATTTGACACCCCTTGATAGGCGAGGAGACCTTCTTTGTAGCATTAAAACTAAATTGTGGGCATTCAGACATTAATACCACTGAGTTACTTCTCTCTCCCCCCACTCCCCAAATGTTGTGTGATATTTAGATGACAGAATTCAATGCTCTCAACCCTTGTGTTGGATTAAAGGGGGTCCCTAGTGGAACACACTTTTGAGGTCAGAACTGTGATATTCTTCCTGGATTGGTCATCATCTCATCCACAAAAATCTTTGTAATAAAGGCCAGTTGTTATTCTGTGACACTTTTACTCAGGCACGTGCCGAGGGAGCTTGGCGGATTATAAAGGGGGTCCTACAAAGATGGCCTGGCACTGGGGACATCTGCGCTCCAGCTCCATTTCTGGGTCCAGTGACCTTGGACAAGGCACCTGCTCTTCCTAGTCTCGGCTTCTGTCTCAACAAAATGGGCAGAACTAGATGGCCCTTAAATCCCAAATTTTACCTTTTAAAGGACAACTGCGTCTTCTCATTTAGGAAGGACAGAGCACCCCGGCTGTTTCCAGGTCTAGTTTTCTGCTGGCTGATCACCCAGGTGCGGGCAGAGGGCAAAGCAAGGGACCTTAATGGGACCCCCTTCATTCCCTAAGCATGCTCCTCGACTCCCACTGACCAAGGAAGCTGGTTGTCCAAGTCACCCTGAGGCGGCTGAGCTGTGTATGTGGAGGGGGTAACGCACGACAGTAGCTGGCAATTTTATGGGACATTTTCCTGAGCTCTAAGCACAGTTCTGTTTTTTGTGTTGGATGCCACCACCAGTCAGCAGGGTGTGTTTTAATTATTATTTTAATTTCATGTTGGCAGAAAGACAATGTCAGATAGTGCCCTTCAAGGGAAAGGCTTCCTTTGGGGGGCCGTTGGAGTCTCTGCACTTTTGGCTCAGGGCTCCCCAGGCGCATGAGGCACTTGCTGGTTTCCCCAAACTATACCCCATGCAGTCCTCACCCTACTGCTTGAGGGACTGAGGGGCTGTGCCTCCAGGACGCTCTGAGCCAGCACAGCGGGGCAGCTGTGCTGTGGGCACATCCGGTGTCAACAGTAGATGCTTAGGACGGTGTGGACCCCAGGCCACGGTTTGTCTGTTGCATCTCACCAGCCACTCAGACCCAGTGAAGGACTGACTGATAGAGAACACGCAAGCACGCGTAACTGAAATATGCACCTTGTCTGGCGTTCTTTGAATATCAATGAATTCTAAGGTCAAGAGTTATGTGAACTAAAACATGTCGGTCAAATATTCATTATGTACTTTGCTTAGCGTTTTAAAAATAATTTTTGCCAATGTCCCATACTTCGCTCATGATAACAGCAATACAGTTCTCATATCGAACCCTCCTCCTTTTATGAGTTGAAATAACATGATGATAAAGGTGTTGAAAAACAATTCAAAGTTAAAAAATGCCCAACGACATTGATAACCCCGAGTTTTGCGTTTTGACTTCTGAAATATGATGCTAAATCTTTAATTCTGGGCCATAACTAAAAAAAATTAGTTACAGAAAATCCAATTTAAAAAAAACCACAATGCTCTAAAAGCCCCCCAAATGAACTAACCATGTTTTCATAGATAAATTTTGTGTCTTTAAATAAGTACCATAAATAACAAATGTTATTTAATAAAACAAGAGAGTGGAAAGTATAGGGAACAGTAATTACAAGTCCATCAAATCAGGCCATTTCGCATCTGGGTCACATTCATAAAACTTGTATTGGAACCCGGAGGAAATGATCCCCTACCGTTGATTGTGTTTGCTCTTTCTGTATCATATATTTTCTGGAAGTCGCACAGTGCTCATCTGTTTTTATATAAATCTAAAAGATGGTATTTATCCCATATGTCCTTGTGGTAAAGTGATCAAAAAAAATATTCTCAGCACTGACACTCCCTGCCCCATTCTGAAGGCCCCAAATGTAGTAAATTTGGACTAATTGGGAATTCTACAAAGGGGTTAAAACATTACCCACTACCAGTCAGGTGGCCATTAGAAATGTTAACCAAATAAAAGCCAGAAACAGGAAGCCAAAAAGCAGGTCCCTACGGCAGGCATGTGTCTTAAATGACATCATCTGTCAAGTTTCCAGCATCTTGTGGCCGTGAACATAGAATGAAGGGCTGTGTTGTGTGAGGACATTACATCCTCATTAGCAGGAATGTTCCTTAAGTACATAACGCGGGATTTTCATTTTAATCACAAGCAGCTACTTGTCGCCGCACTTTCATTAGATAAATACTGAACGTAATTCCACTTACAGAACTCGGTCCTGCTCCTGAGAAACCCCACTCAGATGCAATCATAGAATAACAATTTATAGAACAGATCATGCAAAACTTGTGTTGTTTTGTAAACTATTCCTATTTTTTTAAATGCTGAAATCAGTCAACAGCAGAAGTCATCGTCAAAGGGATTGAAATGACACTGTTGTAGTGTTTGCATGCTAAACAAATGTGAAATCGAGGGAATGGTGAGGGATGAGAATCCCTCCTCTCTGTGCACTAACCAGAGGCAAATCCTCCAACTGCCCAGCCCCAGACCTCCAGGCTGACGTGCAAAGAGGCCACCCTGAGAACCAAGGAATAATTCATCCAGCGCGGTCGCCCAGCCCCAGCCCTGTCTCTAAAACAAAGACTGACAATTGCCCTGAATTATGGATGTACTTTTGTGATATGTAATACAGTTCAGAAGAAAGGTGTTGAGAGCTTTGCACCACTTCACCTCCCATTAGAGGCTAGTCTTGAATGATAATACCAGAAGATGAAACTGGTGCTGAACTATGACCCTCAATTTACAAATCATTTTTCAGAAGAATAAAAAAAAAAAGTTTAAACATCTTTTTGGCATTATCTGAATGGGCGGAATCTTTCATGCTTGTTTCCTGAGATTAAATGCAAACAGCCTGTGCTGTGGTTCCTTAGTTTGGGGAGAGAGAAAACATGAGGGTTTCAGATTAGATTTTATTTCAAACCTGGGTGTTTGAAAAAAAAAATACTTTTTTTTTTTTTTACATAGCTGAATTTAGTGTATTCCTTCAAAAACACAATAAATTTCTATTCTGTAGCTTAAGGGGTCCATCAGTAAAAATGTTGGTCTTTCATCTTTATTACCCTCCCATTAAAATGAAAGAAACCGGGACACACTTCAGTTTAGAAGAAGCAATTTAGTTGGCGATGTCCTCCCCCCTCAAGTCTCCACAAAGGGAGCAGTGCATTTCTGCTTAGATTCCCCACGTCACACGTCTACCTGCATAAGGAGCAACCCAGCCAGCAGACACACACTGCGTTCAATTTAATACTATGCTCCGATGAGATGATCTGATGGACACTGTTTTCCGTGACCGGCCATTTCCGGTGGTTACGCTCGTGAAACTTGTTCCCTTCCCTTGTGTGTTTGTGTATCTGAAAGCCAGGCTGCGTCCCTCTCTGTTCTGCCACAGCCGCTAGGGCTGAAAGGGACAGATTAATAACCAAGCCCCGCACTGGACCGGCTTCCCTTGTCCCCTGCACCGGTAACCCTCTGCTATAATGAGGACACAAAGAGCCTCGCATCAGGCCGCTACCCTCCCTCATAACTCACGGGCCCGCGGTGGCAACAGCCTCCAGCGCCATTTGTCTTTAGTGCAGTTGTGACACTTCGGCATGATCCATAATTTGGCAGCTATTTACCGT
This sequence comes from Myotis brandtii, assembly GCF_000412655.1. Lineage (NCBI taxonomy): Eukaryota > Metazoa > Chordata > Mammalia > Chiroptera > Vespertilionidae > Myotis > Myotis brandtii. The sequence continues at coordinate 6,354,590 of NW_005355584.1, forward strand.
GACATTTCCCTTCAGTGCAGCCATAACATTCAGTGAAGCCGTGATTTGGTCCCATTTACCATATAAATTGTATTGTTGTGCATGCATGCTAGCAGCGACATTAGGTACCTGAAAATGAGTAAATCTTGTAAAACAGATACGAACAGCTATGGGGCAGTAGCATTCCCTTGCTCCTCAGACGGAAGGCAAGAAAAATTAAATATGGTCACCAAGTTTTCTGGGCCTTTAATTGTCTTCCTATTTATTTAGCACGTGAGAGATGCGGAAACCCCGGGCTGTGAAATCATCTGGCGGGCTCTGCCTTCGGTCAGAGAGGCACCGTGGGATTTCCTAGTCCACAAGGAAGGCTGCAGCCGTCTTTGGTGAGCTGAAGGTTAGCAGGCGGGCGGATCAGCTCCAGGCATGATTCAGAAGAGGAGGCACTTGACTCGTTACGTTCATGTGTGACATCAGATGCCCGGGACAAGAGGCATCTCACTCTACCAGAACCTGGGAGAAGTCAAACGGAAACCGAGGAGCAGGGGCTGCTATTGTTCCCGTGATCGGAGGTGAAACACACCTTCCATGCCAGGCAGCCTGACACAGAGCCAGTGTGTTATTACTGTAGTTCTTGGTCCCGACTGTGCGCCGTGCAGTCTGCTCTGTTCTGCCCCGGCGTCCGCGAGGACCCTCCCGCGGTGTGCCCAGAGCGGCCTGCCCTTGCGTGGCCCATGTTCTGTTAGGTGGACCCTCATTGTGGATGGGACATGCACCTTTCCTAGACATGTATTAAGTTCTTAAAGCCCCCGAATCCGTTGTCCCCTATCCCAACCTTGCATTTTGCCTGTGTACGTTTTCAGCACTGATTTGCTTAAGGGAGGAGTGAAATTTTCCATTCCACATGTGCCTCGCAGGCACAAAAACCTCTAATACAATTGACTTCTTTTAGATGGGTCTGTATGGGCCCACGTTCTGTTAGGTGGACCCTCATTGTGGATGGGACACACACCTTTCCTGGCTTTAAGTTCTTAAAGCCCCCGAATCTGTTGTCCCCTCTCCCAACCTTGCTTTTTGCCTGTGTACGTTTTCAGCACCGATTTGCTTAAGGAAGGAGTGAAATTTTCCATTCCACATGTGCCTCACAGGCACAAAAGCCTCTAATACAATTGACTTCTTTTAGATGGGTCTGTATTCGCTTGATCATTTTTGCTAATAATCTAACAAAATCAAAGTTTTGGAAGAATCCCTCCAAATTTCTGTTTGGATAGTTGGCTAGAGATTTATAGGCTACAAAGGGCCATTTCCTCAGAATGTGCACTCGGAAATAGTGCTGATTTTTTGCGGTATCTCTCACTTATTAACTACTCATTAGCCCAAGACCAAACTCTCCCAAAGCAAAGAATTTGTGAACTATTTTTAAGACCAATTTTAAAATCTCATCAAGCTGAAGACATACTGATTTGATCAGCTCTCCCATCAGGAATTAATTTAGTTCCCAGGAACAATAAAATCTGGAATGAGACTGTCCATGACCAAAGGGTTGAATGTAAAGGTTTTACCTCTGAGCCATGGAGGGAAGTTTTATTAGCACTTTTTTTTTTCAAGAGAGGGATAAAAAAAGAAAAAAGGGAAGAAAAAGAGAAACCTATGTTGTAACAACTTACTTTCATTTTAAGAAATATTATCTCCATTAATGACTGAAAATAAATTGATTTGAGTGATTCTGAAGCATCAAGTACCCACTTCCTTTCTCTTCTGATTTATGCCATTGTTCGGTTTTTACAGCTTGCTGTTGACAGGGTGAGGTAATTCAACTACAATCTTCCCCGTGTTTTTCCCCATGTACATGTAATCGACAGCCCGGAACACGGACTCCAGGCCAGTAAACCTGCCCTCTGTGGACAGGTCACCCAGGTCCACCTGGCACACGAGGTCTCCACTGGTACACATCTTGACCAAGTGGTCCATGGATGCTCTGTACTCAGAAAGGTAATGGTTTAGAAAGAAGCCCTGGATGCTGGCGGATTTCCTCAGCAGTTTGGCGGGTAATGTTCCTGCGTTCACAGGCGAAAGGCCAGTAGGAGTTTGGTAGCCAGAGATAAACCCAATTACTATCAGGCGCCCTTTGGTGGCCAAGGCATCTACCGCCAAGTCAAACATGGCACCCCCCACGGATTCATAGACCACATCCACGCCTCCGGGGTACTCTCGCTTCAGGACGGTACCCACGTGCTCAGTGTTATAGTTGATGGGATGATCGCAGCCGACAGACTTCAGGAAAGCAGACTTCTCATCAGAAGAGCAGGTTCCGATGACGTGGCACCCGGCCTTCTTTGCAAGCTGCACGGCAAACTGGCCTGTCCCCCCAGCCGCTGCCGTCACCAGCACTTTCTTCCCTTCCTTCAGCCCGCCGAGCTCTTTCAGGCAGATGTATGCGGTGGTACCACTTACAAGCAGGGTGAGGTACTCGGGTGTGGCAGAGGGCACTGGAGTGGCAATGCTGGCCGGCACCACTGTGTACTCAGCAAAAGAGCCCGGTGACATGTAAGCTACAGTCTGGCCAACTGTGTACCTGGCACTGGCGGAGAGGCCCAAGGCGACCACCTCACCCACACCTTCAAAACCTACATCGAAGGGGGTCTTGACTGAAGGGTCGTATCGTCCTGCTGAGTAGTTGATGTCAGATGCATTAACACCGACAAATCTAGAAGAAAACAATCACAAAAATATATTAAGGTGTTTTGTTCTCAAGGCCTTTATAGTCCACTTCAAAAAATCCCTCTAATTCGGTGACTGTGGGGGGCTGGCTAAGCCATACATTCTGATAGAATATGAAAAAACCAGTCCTGATATCCAGTGGAGGAAAAGAAATTAAATGAGTATTTAGTTCAACAGTGATTTGCCACCAGAGTTTTGCTGTCATCAGTTTAGAAATAATTTCAATCACTTTAAAACATCAAGTTATTTATTTCAAATGTCATTTACTTCCCTCCTCTTTCTTTCAAAAGGAGAAATAAATAAAAAAAAAAAACAAAACACACCCACAAATATGTCAGGAAGCCTTCTTATCCACAAACTTCACTGGAGCTGAGTTGGAAATTAATTGGCCTCTTAACAAAGATGTTAAAAACAACACTGGGATAAAATATATTCAACCAAGTACACTAGTATTGATTTTGGCCACAATTTAACACTTCAGATAATAATAGTAATGACAATGATATTATTAAAGATTGATGGAATGTGCAAGGTCATTACTGCAGGGGTGGTTTCAAAACATCGTTAGAGTGGCTGCAGCAAATTTTCTTTCTGATGTAACGATGTCCAGTGTGAAAATATGCACTTTGATTAATTGAGCAAAAATTGTCTCATAAGGGGAGAGAGATTTTATGGAACATTCGACATTTTACAGTCCTTTTCAGATGAAAAGGAAAGCATATCGTCACTCTATTTTCCCTCAACAAGAAGCAGAGACATAAGTTGATTAATGCCAGATGATTAGTTTCACTTTGGTATCCAGAGTCAATTTAATTGCGAGGCCAGTACTTTTACCAGCTTTTTTTCATCTAAGTATACCTCATAACAGAAATATCCTGATACATAAGGGGGGAAAAAAAGTCGTCAACTAAGAATGTCAGGAGGTGGCTTAGGCACATAATGGAGGATCCTAAAAATGTCATTTCCACCTGTAATGAACTGAAAGGATGGTGTGATCTGGTGGCAGGAGCAAAGCTGGTAAGTAGGTCATTTTAAAATAATTCACTTTTAATTTAACTTAATAAACCAAAACTGCTCTGTGCCAGGATCCACTTCCACAGGTCTGTCGGTAATACTTTGCCCTTAAAAATGCTCCCTGATGCTTCTGCCTTGTGTATCTACAGTACTGCGAGCTCTCTGCATATTGTAGAAAGAAAGCAGGAAACCGTTTCTTTCTAGCTCATCGGGCAGCTTTCAGAAGTTAGCATACCACACAGCCTCCCTGAGTTCTAAGAGCCACAGAATTCCATTCCCATAAAGGATATGCAGTAATGAGAAATGGGGAAATGGTTTCTGCAGGTTTCCCATTTGGCACTTAATGCCAAGATGCTTGTATTCTATTTGGGGAGGAGGGGGAGGCTGCTCTCGCTCTCCTTGAAATTTACTCAGTTCTCAAGGCCCCGTCTTTGTAAAAAGGGCCAGCTTCCCCAGAGCAGAGCCAGCTGCCTTCTTCCTAGAAGCAGCCGGGGCCCAGCCCAGCTGCAGCGCCTCTCCGAGACCCAGCCTAGGCTGTAAGGCAAACTCCGGGAAGGCTTCCCGCGGTGAAAGTGAAGTGAGGTTTGCTTGAGAAGTGGGGAGTCCGCGATTAACCCTTCCCAGCCCCCTCAGTCTGGTCCCTCTGGCGTTTCCACAGTCTCAGCTGGAGAGGCGCCTTTCCTGTGTGGGGAGACCCCGCCTAGGACTCGGAGGGACTCCACGGTGCTGGCCGGCCCCTCGGGTCCCTCCCCACACCCCACCTAGGATCCGTGAGCAGAAAAGCGGTGCTGGAGGAGGACTCAGCCCCAGCTCCTCTCCTCCCCAGGCTGTGGTTTACCGCTTCCAAGAGGAGAGGTGGGAAACCCAGCAGCGCACGTTATCAGGAGAAACGCAGAGAGAGAGGGCACGCACGCCAAGGGGACAGAGGGCCAAGTGTGTGCGTGGTGGTGGCGGTGGGGGAGGGGGCAGTGGGGCGTTGCTGGGAGCTGGGGTGGCTGCCTTCGATCAGCAGAAGCTTGAGTTTTCCATGGGGGCTTTGCCTAAAACATCAAGTCAGAGGTTGCGGTTGCGTCTGGCGCGCCCCAGAGCAGGGAAGGACACCCGCAGGCTCACCGCACGCCCCGTCCAGGTGGCCTCCGGTCTCCGTCTCCCCGGAAGCCCCCTGGTGCGCCAGGGTCTGCCCGCTGGGTGCCAGCAGTCAGTGCTCCCCGGCAGCCTCCTTTGGACTTGAGGGCCGCCTCTGACTGCCCGACCCTCTGGTCCCGCGTGGCTTCTCCACCGCCATCAACTAGAGGCAGGATCACCGTCTCCCACTCCAGGACCGGCTGGGGCAGTGCTGCCAGCGCTGGGGTGAGGGGCCGTGGCCCAGGTCCGCACCCGGGACCTCGGCCTCAGGGGCAGGCAGGGGTCCTGCGGGCGCGCTCACCATGGCGCTCCAGCCCAGGGCAGGTCAAGTTCTGGGGTAGCCCTGAGCACCCTGCGTGGCTAGGCGCAAAGCCCGTGGACAGAGACCCGCTAGAGGCTGGACCGTGACCTTGGCTTCCTAGACACCCCCATATTTCGTGACCCCCCCTCCTCCCAACCGCCCTGTCGTCTTCTAAATCGCCTGCATAGTGGTGAAGGAATCTCGGGCTGGTGGCGAATCCAGATTCCCCAAACCTCGCCCTTTCCAGTGTCTCCCGGCCTCTGGCGTGGCCCCCACCTTTCCCCAGACCCCTGTGTTGACGCTTCGAGGCCTCCCAGGGTGGCGGGGACCCGCCAGGGCCCGGATGCGCCTAGGTCCTTATCTGGGCGTTGGGAAGAGCTGCCTGGGGGGTCTGGAGCCCTTGAGCTCCACTTCACCAGAAGCAAGTTCAAGAGCAGCGGCGCCATGGAACAGGGGGGCCCGGGTCGGGAGCAGGGGACAGGAAGGGGGAGCGAGAGGGGAAAGACCACTGGGAAGGATGCGCGCGCTGGGAGGCTCGCTTGTGCCCCTTTAATTTAAAATATGTGCTTTTAATGAGGGTTCCAGCGACCCGACGGCAGGATCCACTCAAAAGAATAATGTCGAGAAACCTCAGGACGAGGTGGGCTTCCCCCCAATATAGACCCTTCTAGAGTCGCCCGTTTATTTATATTAAAAAGTGCTGAGCCCCTTCGTCATGTTTATTGTGAAACAGGGCAGTCCTTCGGGGCAGAGGGGGACGCTTTCTCTGAACAAAACCCAAGGCGAAGACTCTAGTCCGAAGCAAATGCCTTCAATACTGGGAGACAAAGTCGTCCAAACCAGCTACTTATTTTAAAAGTAAATAAATAACAAGAAGAAAAAAAAAAGAAAGAAAAAGAAAAAACAATTTGGCCTGGAAAATCCGAAGAAATACTACTGTTCCCCTCCCGTGAGCAACAAACCCTTTATCAAAAAACGCCTTCCCCATCCCCTCCCCCTTCTCTTTTCCCTCCCCGCAAACTCAGCCCCATTTTCTTACACAGGAGCAGAAAATCGTTAGAAATATTTAGAAACGAAATGTGTCATTATGGTACTAAAAATGCTAAAAATAGCGCTCAAACTGACTTCACCGGAGGGAGTCTTACTCGCTTTCTTTTTCTTTTCTGAGATCCGGTAATGGACAGGACATTGAAGTTGTCCTCCGATGTATGAAACAGGAAGGTGAGAACTGTAGAAAGGAACATCAATTGTAGGTCTATGGGGAGTTTATGTACCCTTCTCACACCTTTCCTAAATGGTGAACTTGATTATTCTAATGGTTGTGGAGCTTAAAAGCACTTCCCTCCCTGCGAAGAAAGAATCTGTATTTTCTGTTGAAATGTTATGAGATGTGTAAGTGGTTCAAGTGAAAGAAAAAGTCAGACCTCCACACACCTTTCCAAATAAGTAAATTTGGGATTAATCTATTCATTCCAGAGCAGTTTTATCATGATAAAAAGGAGAAGCGCATGCATAAAATTTTCATGTAATTAACACTGTTCTGGGGAGATTTGGCCTAGAATTAAGATGAACTAACCTTCAGTGAATTATTAAGCCTCTATTCTTAAAGAGAGAGAGAGAGAGAGAGAGAGAGAGAGACCGTAAAATGCCACCTCCGCTGACCTTGTGTGCAAGAATAAAGGATCTTCCTACAATTGGGGGATAGGAGCAGGTTTGCCAGCAGAGTAGGGGAGAGGGGAAGCAGAGGTTCTGCCCCCTCCCAACAGGCAGAAAACTGGCTCCATTTTCTTTCTGTTGTGGGCTTCCAGGTAGAAGTTAGAGGTCAAGTTGTACATATCAATATACTATTTATATTAAAGAGCTTCTTGGCATAGGTGGAGGGGAAAAGGTATGGATCTTAAAGCAACCCAAACTGATGAGCTCCAAACGTGAGAGTCGGTGGTCAAGAGCACTGACCTGGAGTCCAAGACTCAAGCTAGTGATGCAGCACCAGGGGTGCCCGGACACCCAGTGGGGAAGGGGACAGTGAGGGGGGACTGTGAGTGTGAAGGGAGAGGAGTCTCAGGAGGGGGGCATCCTAGGAGCTGATGTACACTCTTGGGGGAGAGGCCAGGAGAGCACCAATGCGGGGCTGGAGCCACCTCCACCCAAGGCGCTGGAGGGTGGTCCCAACCTCAAGTTGCCGCCAGTCGTGCTCTAACCACCCCCCACCCCCGCCAGGCTCAGTGGCCCCCTCCCCATCCCATAGCCCCTTTCTAAAAGGGGTTTTACTCAAGCAGCTGTGTGTGTTTACATCACTGATCAATCAATAGTGTACTTCATCTGAAAAAGGAAACAAAAGCCTATCTGAAACTTTTTGCCTTTTCAGCCTGGGGCTCCTCTCAGCTTCTAGCAAGTCACTGGTGTGTTTGGTATTTCTGAACACACACAAGCCCTCCTTGTTATCTTGGCAGGACCCATGTCCTGAACAGCCCTAGCACTGCACCCCATAATGAAGAAAATCCTCTGAAGCTCTGTTTCCACGGTAGCAAACTTTTTAAAGGACACACACATCCCATCTCTACTCAATCCCACCCTTGGTTCACTAAATTTTTACATTTCCAACACGTTTCCAAAAGTTTTACGTTGATAGCAGAATTCTTCGGTCTTACAATATTATTTGGAAGGCTGATATGAATCTCCAAAATGGACTCATTAAACGTTGCATCCAGCTACTCTTTGCACGGGGCTGAGTACTTGCTAGCACACAATTTACAACACAGTTACGATCAGAACTTTCTCCTCCCTTCGGAGTATTACTCAACCTGATACATGCCACACTGTAACCCCCCTCGGACTGGCCTGAGCAGGCGGAGAAGTCCTGCTCTTGCGAAGGGGATGGAGCCACCAGGCACGCCCCGCCTGCAAGTCCGCAGGGAGTGGACCCACCCGGAGAGACCCGAGGGCCTGGCTCCAAGGAGTCAGATCCCGTTCCTTCCTGTTGCCTCACCAGTTACCCAAGATTAGTGAGGCGGAAGCACTTTAAGGTGAGGAGTGTAGGGGAGGAAAAGACAGAGGTCAGGCAAGAACCCCAGTGTCCCCGAAGGTCTGCAGAACGTGCGGGCAAATGCAGCCATGCCCCCGCCCCAGACGCCGAGGACGCTCGCCACACGCCTGACCTGTCGTTACACTCCGGGGCACGGACAACAGTCACACATCACTGACAACACGCAGACGACACCAGCGAGGTGCACACCAACACACTCAAAGACAGGCTCTGCCATTGCGAGGCTACTGCCAACCTGGAGCGGACAGGAAAACCAGCCTGGTCCCCGGCCTCCTTTCTTCAAAGCACGTTACCTAAAGGTCGCAGCTTGGGTCCAGGCTGTTCCTGCTCCACCCTAAAGGCTATGTGAACGCAGGAGCCCTGGGTGCGCGCGGGTGGGCCAGGCGGGAAGCCTCGGCTTCTGGGTCCCCTCGGTTTTATTTCGGGAGCGGGAGGGGGAGGAGGGAGGACTGGGGGAGGGGAGGGGAATCCCAAATTAAAATAACCCCCAGTTATGAGGACGTTCGGTGGCATCGGATATTCACAACAGCAACAGTCACATTACATTCGCCTTCGCCAGATGGCGGCGGGTTCAACTTCCCAGAATCTCGCAAAGTCAGGCTGTGCACCGAGCGCGCCGGGGTGTGGGGACGCAGGCGAACGGGACGGC
>NW_005355584.1:6364196-6365998 GCF_000412655.1 Myotis brandtii
CTTCCTTGCAAGGTGGTACGAATCAACCCCGAGCGCGGCCGGGGCGGCGGGGCACGGCCGGGTCCCTGAGCCGCGTGGGGATCCCTTGCTGTTGGTGAGCGCATTCAAGCACCGAACGGGGGGGGCGGGGAGGAGGCGCTCAGTGCCCCCTCTGAGCCCCAGGCTCCTGGTCCCCTGTCCCCCAAACGCCTTGCTCGCATCTCTGCCCCTCAGTTTGCCCCATATAAGTTGTATGAACTAAGCCATTTTACTTATTTTGGCCTAGATTTCGTGTTTTTCCATGAATTTTTAAAGTAGCCTCTCTACAAGACAGATACAGGTTACCCATTGGGAGAGAACACACGTATTGGAAACCAGAGGGCCAAATTCCCAGAGCACATAAACATTTTAAACTTCTAGGTGGGGATGCTGAAGGACTTAATTGAATTGGAGACGTTGCAATGATGTATGAAGACCTCATTTTATAACCCAGCTAGAGAGAGCTGCAGTTGCAGTGTGTCAATTTTCTCCCTAATTGTCTGTATTGACCAAATAATCAATTCACTTTTCATAGAGGGACCAAATTAAATATTTTCCACATTTTCGTGTGATGAGCTAAGTCCATCTTGAATTTTTTATTAAAAGTATACGTTTCAATTTAAAAAACCTCTTGCTTTCCACTTACCCATGAATTACTAAAATATAAAAGCCACCCATCCCCAATCAAATTTAACTCCCAAACTAAGATTGCCAAGGTGACACAGGTATTCTTATCTTAAATGTAGGACATTCTTCATCCAAGGGTAGTTTATGTCTATGTGGGTACGTGGTATGAATGTACAAGGTGTGTGTGGGGGGGTACTAACAGGTTTAAAAATCTGCCAGTGTCTACTTAACTTGGCTTTAGAACACATGGTTTTACCCAGTATCAGCCAGTGGATTACAATAACAAACCCCTCAGTGTCTTTCTCCAAACTACAATCTTTTATGTTGTGCTGTATTAAGATTTCTTTTTTTGTGTCATATTGTTTAGCTCCAGAAAAAAAAAGAAAACAAAGCAATTAAAAAGATTGACAGGTATGGTTTGTGAGAGACCTATTTGTAATTGTCAGGGTGACGTTGGCGAGAGGAGGAGGAGTAAAAACTGAAGCAGGAAAAGCAGCTCGATGTGTCTGTCTATCAGTTGAGACTGTCTGAAAGCTCTGCGATCGGAATGTGTGTTATATTTCACTGAAAAGAGGAGAGAGCGAGAGTGCATCTCCCTCTCTCCCAGGAGTTTGGGGGGGGGACAGTCCACGCTCATCTCGCCCACCTAGTGAATGTCGGCTCTGCGCCCCTTTGCACACACTCTCTGGGTTGTTGTTGCCCTTTTTTTTTTTTTTTTGAGTGGGGGGCTTTTGTGTATTTTTCTTTCTTTTTTTTTTTTCTGTTGGAAGATCAAGACCGGCCAAAAATCCATGATCAAAATGTGTTTGTATTAGATTTCGCATTGGAAGAAGCGGCGATCCTGGCGGCAAAGCCAAGTGGCACCAAGTGGCGCTCCGGCCGGGTGACACTGTTTGATCTGTGACTGTTTGGAAGGTGGAGCAGCGCCTGACATCTCCCCCTGGCGCGTGTGTGTAAGGGGGCTTCACTCCTCTGTCTTGTTTGCTTTCTTCCTCTTAGACTAAGTGCAGGAGGAAAAGGACAGCCTGGATCGGCCTCGCTGGCGCTCAATGAGAAAACTGCGACCCGCGCATTGAAAACCCTCGCCGCGACCCCCGAACCGCGAGAAGAGGGGGGAGAGAAAGTTGCGCTCGGAGACTCTCGGCTCTGGGAGGAAG
>NW_005355584.1:6374100-6450702 GCF_000412655.1 Myotis brandtii
ATGTGGGTGCCGGCTGTATCTCTTGCATATGTGCCTTGCATTGTGTACGGCCTCCTGGCCAAAGGTGCGTGGTTGTGCGGGACACACTTGTCCACATACCTGTAGATGTGGAAATACTGCAATAGATGCGCAGTGAGACTGGGGATGTGGCGAGCCCATGATGCCCAACTGTTCATGGAATTTAAAAACCTCAGCACTGTCAGGAGTGAGGGGCCTCACACTCATCTCACAGCAAACTGCACAAAGGAGAGTTTTGCTTCATTTTAAAATCCAGTTTGTTAATATTTCCTACCAGAGAAGTCTTGCGGAAGCATGAACATCGACGCTTGCAGGCAGGGTCCTTCTGCATTTAAAACACTGCTCTATGTATGGATAAAGCGATAGTTGGCAGTGACTTAAGAAAGATTAGGTTTTGTGTGTGTGTGTGTGTGTGTGTGTGTGTGTGTGTGTGACTGTTTTCTTAGGAGTCATAGAAAATAGTGGATTTTGTCTAGACAAGCAGCTGAACCAACCCTCCTTTACAGTTTATCTTCACTGGAGAAATATATTGTTCATTTTATGTACTTGGAGAAGCACAGCAAAGCTGCTTACTGAGGACTGGAATAAGCAGACCTCCAGCTACCCTTTTTGATGGTTTTTGTCAGTCAGGCACACAGGATCATTTCTGTAGGGTTTCTGAGCCCAGTTAGGGTCTGCTACGCCCTCCATTCAATCACCTGCTTGGATTTTCTGGTTTGGGACTATCTGGATTGGATTTCTGTTTTAATTAGCGTGAAATTGTTTATAGATTCCATTGTTTCACAGTGAAAATCAAGCTCAGACATGAAGGTTGAATCTCAAACTTTGATGTTCTTTTTACTTCATATTTCTGAGGAAGGCCTGTTCGCTAGACGGCTTGCTCAACCTTTTCGTGTTTTCCAGTCTCTCGTTTCTGGGTTTGCTTTTGTTGCTCAGCCACCACACTGCTCCAGCAGTAAGCAGTTTTTTTTTTTTTTTTAGATGATAGACTTTTTTTTCTTTCTGTGTCCATTGTATCTTTCTGAAATTCTGTGCCAACACAAACAAGGACCTCTCTTTTTTTTTTTTAAAGGGGAGGGGGGAGTCCAGAATCAATTACATGATTTTAGATTCTACCATTTCTATTTTCTCGGCAAAATGTAATACAGGATTTCCTTATTCTCGTGGCTGTGGCGCATCCTGCAGGAAACCAGCCAAGTACAGCCCCTCCCAGCTCTCAGGGACGGGCCTTCCCGGGGCCTGCGTCCTGTTCCCCAGCAGGGCCAGCCTGAGCCACCTCCGTATTATGGAACCCCAGGTGCCTTTGCAGGTTCGAAATATGGGCATTTCTGCCTCAACTTGCCAGATGCATTGTAGAAGGTGTGTTCCCAGGCTCCTTTCTGGGGGAAATTAGCATATGGTAAATATAGGTCAAGTACTTACAAGCTTGTAAATTCCACTCTCAAGCTTGCTGGAAGGTGTGTGTATATAGGGGGGATGCGAGCTTGGATGGAATGGAGGTTTAGAAAATTTGGTTGTAAAAAATATCCTTGGTTTTGAGTTAGAAGTAAAGTGCATCTTCAGCAGGATCATCTGACGAAATAAATTAAATCCGCGGTGAAGGTCAGTATACACTCTGACTTGGGAATGTGAACTTTTCAGAAACCTGTATTTATTACATTTTACTATTTTTAAAAGCCAGCTGCAAGATTCATAGCAAGGAATGGTCCGACATACCAATGAACGGTGGACCGAAGTGAAGGCTCTTTTCAAAATGGTTAATGCGCCTTATTGGCGAGTCAGCCCGTGCTGGTGTCATTGTTAGAGCACAGCTTTAAAATATATGGATTTAAAACGCAAGTATCGTGACGAATATTTATTTCAAGTGCAGAATGTGTCACAGCAGCAGAGCATCCTATTATTAATGAAGTAAACTGTGTAATACTCTCTAAGAGCCTGTCCTGCTTCAGTTCTCAGCTCCGTGAAAATAACAGTAAAACATGTCTGTGTTTTCCTGCAAAGCTTTATTGTTACCTGGGAAGGCACTGTATCCAGAAAAGCCAAATATGGACCAATGATGTGGCCATAAACAATACCCTAGCATCACTGTGCTGTGCAGAAATCTCTTTAAACTGACCCCAAACTTTGAGACTTATCTATCTATCATCTATCTATCTATCTATCTGTCTATCTATCTTTACATTTTAATTTTAAAATTTTAGGAATTTTTAAGGACACTGTTACAGTTCCAGAAAGTATTTAGAAATAAAATTCTAATAAATATTTTGAGTCGGCCAGGAAGTAACTCAGATTGTTAGTGCTCGGTGAATTGTATATGGAACACTAATGACATTGGGGGTTTCAAGAGGAAGAAGCATGCACAGGGCTGGGGGATGGTGGTAGCTGGTGGCATTGTATTTTGTACAGTAGAAAAGTTTTACCACTTTATTCAGCACAAATTGCGCTTGCATTCTTTGTCAATTTAAAATCAGTGGTAATGTATTTTAGGAAAAGGAAACAAAAGGGGTGTCGTCCCTAAGTGACTGCATGGGGAAGGCATGGGGGTGACTGTTCAGCATTTCTCCCCCCTTTTTGTGAATCAGAGAGATCCGTGTCTCAGGGAAGCCCACTCGGGACGGCTATGATCACAAGAGGGCCTTGTCCTCTTCTCCCTTCTTCTCCTCCCCGTTCCATGCGGAGCTCAGGGAAGCTGGAGTGATGGGCAGAGGGGTGGTCCAGACCCTCCCGCAGTTCAGGTTCAACGCTGTTGACACCCACCCTTCTCCCTGCCCGGCTTACCCTGAGTTACTTCTGGGGAGATGCTAAGTGTTTGTTTTAGGCAGGCTGCACTCAAACCCCTTTCTCAAAGACTCCCTCCTCCGCCTCCGATATTTTGTGGAAACAAATTCAAATCCAGTAGGTGCTGTGCACATGGGAACAGAGTCCCACGGTTCCCAGGCAGTTTTCCGAAAGTGGGAGCTTGTTGTGGTGTTTGGCTCCATTGCTGGGAGTAGCTGGCTGAAGGCATTAGACTACTGAGAGTCTGGCTTATTCCCAAAGGGGCTCTGCAAATTAATCACCCTGTGAGCTAAATTTGTTTGTGGACGTATTTGGAAGGGCGGAGGGCCTCTGGGGTGCGTCCTGTGGAGCACCTGCTCAGAGTGTCACCTGGAGGGCTCCCCCACCCTGCTGGCCCCCAGGACCTGGTGCAGGATGATGATGAAGATAATCACACTCTTCCTCCTGGGAGCTCAGGGCACCCAAGGGTGGAGGTGGAACAAGGGATTTAGGGGTACGTGGAGATTTTATGGTCTGTTTCCATAGCAATTGCTTCTTAAAAATAATTTACTAGTTTAATACAAAAGCGGTGGAAGGATTTTTATGTGCTCGTACAGGGAAGATTTTTTTTTTTAGTTTCACACATGTTCAGTTTTAATGGGTAATAATTACATCTTTGTGTTTTGATGTCGGGCTGGTTATGAGGCCTAATTCTGCAGGCAGCCTCCTCATTGATTTGCTGGGAACTGCTTCTGAGAGAGAGAGAGAGAGAGAGAGAGAGAGAGAGAGAGAGAGGTGCAGGCCAGGATCCCTCTTGTTTTTAAGACAAGTTAACACTTAAGTGGCTCCTTCAGTTCCATTTCCATAGACACTGGCTTTCCCAGCCGTTCTTCCTCAAGGCCCTGGAATCGAATACACATATGGTTTTGTGGTTGGGTCCTTTTGAAAGGCGGGCTCCTTACAGAAGAAATAACGGGCCCCGGCCCCCCCGCTGACCTCCTCTCAAGGCATGCCCCCCATCTCCACTCCCGCGTGTGGCTTGCAGGCCCCATGCTCTGCAGCCCTGGCCCTGTCTGAGCTGGGAAGGCAGTAAAAATGAGCACTAATCAATCTTTCCCAGAGAGGCGATGGGCATTAGAAGGCCGCTATCCTGTGACTAAACACACCCCTTTTATGGAGTGTTGGTGCTAATAAAGGACAGCTTATTACTGAGGCAGAGACCAAAGCCTGGATGAGGTCAACCCTGACTGACAGTCATCAGTCATTCTTAATGATACTTTTTCCCGAGCTTTCTAAGGGATTCTGAGCAGAGTGCAAATCACTCGGGGTCATTCATAGTTCATGTACCCACAGATGGCAAAGGGTTTTGAAAGACTTCAGTTTAAACTTGCAAAAAAAAAAAAAAAAAAGATCCTCACTTTTTTTTTTTTTTAAGGAAGGGAAAATACCCCAAAACAAAACATAGATTTTTCTTATTGGAACGTTTTCATGTTCTTTCAACCTAATAGATGTTTTACACACTACGGCGCTTGTGCGTTATTAAAAGAGACATAAATTTATGTTTTATGACGTCTGTCTTCTTTAATTATTACCTTTGATGTCTATTGGTGACTAAAGAGAGCTTAACAGGATTTCTCTCTCTTCTTAAATTTCGTGTCGTGAAACCCAGCTAGTCCCTGACACATGTGTGTTCCTCACCTTCAGGATTATTTTATAAATCCCTTTCTGATGAGCGGAAGTGTCAAATCAAGGACAGGTCATAAAGTAAAAGTATAAACCTTTTAAAGAGGGACCTTGGTAATATATAAACATTCTGCACACTATCTGAATTTTTTATGGAGGAAAGAAAAATTATATTTCAGCTGTAGGAAGGGAGAAGTTTAAACACCAGCCTGTGTTTTAATGTATGATTATTTTTTTGTCCCCCCCCGCCCCCGCTCTTATTTATAGCCACGGAAGAAACCATTGGCTCTAGGGGTGATTTTAAACATTGGACTCTGTGTGGAGCCTGCCTGCTCAATGTATGTGTTTAAATCCACAAGGTTGATTTTGAGTTGATTCTTGAGTGCAGTGTTTTAAACCAGGGGACACACTGGCTTGGGGGTGGGGCGGGGAGCACGGGGTTCCAGGTCTTTGATCTTTCCCTGAGCCTCAGTTTCCTTATCTGTAAATGAGGGTGTAGAGGGTTCGAGGGCCCCCCTACATGTTGCTCTCCTGCAATTCTGCAATCCATCTGACCCGTTGTGTGGCACTCTGAGTTGGAGGATGTGGTTGTTATGAAGCAGCAGCTGTTCTTTAAAAAAATAAAATAAAAACAAAAATCCTGGTTATGCTCAGAGAATTTGCATTTGGAAAAATTTGAGTTTATTTTTACTTATAAAATTGGAAGTAAGCTGCAATCAACAACTTCTGGGTCCTTCTGCCATTTCATGTCGAGGCATATGGAAACATGTTACCGCACACGAGCCCCAGAAGTCACGATGGCGGGGATCCGGGTGTACAGGGTGGCAGGGGCACAGGGCTTGGGGAATGCTTCCTGGGTGCCCCCCTGTTCCATCATGGAAGAGGAGGCTGGGAACGTGGCTGTCGCTTTTTAAAGAGACAGCGCCTGCTCGCCTTTGCTCTGGGAAGATGGGGCATTTGGAACTGAATTGGGCATTTCCAGAAGACCTGCTGTACGCAAGCAAAGGTGAGTGAAACCGCGGAGCTCCTGGGGATGTGGAGATGTGGCTTCTCACGGTCCTGCTGTGGGTGCGTAGATTTGACTTTGCCCACAGCCAGTGGGTCCGCTGTCTGGGCGCTGGCCCCGCGACCTCAGCGTGCCCTTTCGGACATCAGAAGTGGCCTTACAACCTCAGTTGGTCTTTGGACACCAGGAGTTAGGGTCCCGCCGTCATGGTCATGGACACGCAGTGCTGATGAGGAGCAGCCGGCTGTCTGACACCGCGTGCACCAATGGGGAAGTTTCCAGGACAGGTGTGCCTCGCGTGCTCGCCCTGTACAGAGCCCATCCGCTCACCTAGGGCCACGTCCGGGTGGTGGGTTTTACTGGATGTTGTTGATGATGAAGGATAGGGACACCTCAGAGCCATAGGCTGTCTGAGAACAGGTTGCCCTTACTGGTTTGGGGCGCGAGGCGTCTAGAACTCAACCCAACGAGAACCACTTGGCGGAGAGGCAGGTTTGCACTTCGCTCTGCGTTTTCACCTGCGCAAATGTCGAAAGTCAGTCCATTTG
Source organism: Myotis brandtii (assembly GCF_000412655.1). NCBI lineage: Eukaryota > Metazoa > Chordata > Mammalia > Chiroptera > Vespertilionidae > Myotis > Myotis brandtii. The sequence continues at coordinate 6,380,113 of NW_005355584.1, forward strand.
GTAAAATGCTAAACAGCGAGTTTGGAAATAAGTTTTCTGTGGGAAAACGCCTGGAACGGGGATGAAATTTAAAAGATGTAACCCAGCCGTACCAGGGGCAGGACGCGCGACATATTTCTGAGGCCCAGTCATCCACACCAGTGTAAACATTCGTTCACAGTGTCCACATGTCTTCACAACCCAGACCAAGGAAGTCCTGATAGGAAGAAAAAGCACTTGGACGTGGCTGTTCCGTTTAATTTTCCTCCTGCAGGCCCTGGGTACTCTGTCTCCAAGGCGTGGACTTTCCCTGCTCCCTACTCGCCCCCCTCTATTTTTCCAGAACCTTCCACTGGCCCCATGGGTAAGCCCACTGAGTCTTTGATGCTTTCCTGATCGCCCTCTGGAAGACATCTATCAGGCCCTGTCTTATCTGTTTGTAAGGCAGCTCAGGCCCCAGATTTAAGTCATGGGGTCTGGCTACAAGTTAGAGTGTGATTAATAATTGACTAATGTAGCTTTTATTTATCACAGGCTAGCACATTTCGCCATTACCGAGTTAATTTATGTTAAGTGTAAGCTGTCGTTCAATCTGTTTTTCAACTTTTTTTTTTTTTTTTAATCCTAAGTCTATCTTTCACTTTTTGAGAAACAAAATCCTTATACAGGGCACAGGCTCGCTCGGTGCCAAAAAGTTGATTTCCTTTTCACTGGAGCCATACATCACCAGCCCTCCCAGCTGCACTGTCAGCCTGTGACAGAATGACATGTGTCATTTATCAAAGGGGCCAGGCTGGGCCTTGGGAAACGCTGCCGACAATGCCTGAGAGAGTTCATTTTGCAGTCCCTCCTACCCTCCGTAAGCCCCTTGCCAGGAAAGCCTGTGATGTTTCTGTCTTCACAGCATTACTGTAAGTCCTTCAGCCCGCACAGAATTAACCCTCAGCACACAGCAACTGCTGCCTGGCCTGCCGGCCGACCGGCCAGAGAGGTTCCCGCCTGGAACCCACCCCCAGGCTCCGTGTAGCTGCACCCCGTGCACTGCAGCCCTTCCCCTCCTCCCCACTTTTCTACAGGCTTTAAGAATTCAAACCCGAAGTTTTCATCAGCAGGACAAGGTCAGAGACACAAGGAACAGCGATAAAGATTTAGTTCCCTTGTATCCAAATGAGCCGATCCCCTCCGCTCCTGGCCACAGTTTGGGCTTCTATTTACTGGAGGGCCTGCCTCTTGTTTTACTCCAGGCTATTTTTGAAACCACCGACTAAAACCCGGTGGATGTTTCTTTCCTTTCTCTGTGGTTCAGATTTTGTAACCCCACCCCTGCCTCTTAAGGACAGATCGTCTAGTTTTTATAGGAGTCCCTAAACCACCAGAAAAGAATGAAAACGGGATAAGGAGGAAAAACACTAACACACACACACACACACACACACACACACCCCACCAAAAAAGAATGAAAACGGGATAAGGAGGAAAAACACACACACACACACACACACACACACACACACCAGGGAAGAGCCCGTTGTTAAAATATAAAAGCATTTGGTTGAAATAACTTGTTTCCCCCCCATGGGAGGGAGGCACTTTGCATTTGAGTTGTGTGAGAACTTGAGAAAAGTTATTGTTTCTCCCATCCCTACCCCTTTGTACTGTACTCTCCCCAGGACCAAGGTTATTTACAGCTCCAGATATCATTTAAAGAGATAGCTAAGCAGACCGTTGCCTCCGCCAGGAACTTTCCAGAAAGAAGTCCTATAAATTAGCCGTTGCGCAGGAGTGGCTGTTTCCTAGGCAGAGCTGGCCCTTTCATTTGTCTGCATAAGGCTAATTTATTTTTGCAGCCAGATGTGAGCTGACAGCCATCACTCAGAGCCTCCTTTCCCCACCGTCACCAGGTCGGGAAAACAGTCACGTTTCCCATTTTACAGAATCCCCATCAACATTATTGAAGATGGATGTATCTTTAAAGCAAAGATTGATTGTGGATATCGGCGTTATGGTGCCATTTATCATGGTGAATATTATTTAGACTTGGGTTGTACAAGGCTGTAACTTGAGACCCAGCCAGGGGAGGGACAATCTGGAAACGCGAATCCGTGAACTTTAATGGATGGATGCTTTTTTCAAAGCTCAACTCACTATAGCGTGATTTACTTTTCTTACAGAAAGGAAACAAGCATTTCAGTTTTAAAGGGACAGCGTGCCCGATTGGCCTATGTGGTGGGTCCTCCCCCCGCAGCCCCGCTGGGAGGCCAGGGACAGTCAGCCCCGGCAGAAGTGCTGAGAAACCCTGGTGACACAGCCGTGGCTGTGCAGCTGAGCCTTAAAGACTGCCTCCCAGACCTCCTTCTCCTCCCAGGCTCCTAGAGCGTTAGAACTTGAGATGCACCCAGAGCTCACCGCGATCAGGGAGACAGTTAGAGCTCTTCATCGGAAGCCAGCGAGCCTCTTCTAAGTGCTGCCGAGAGCGGCCATTTAGACTTGGGAAGACAAATGAAGCTGAAACGCTTCCGTGTCAGGAGCACGAAGCTTTGGGGAGAATGCACAGCTCCCTCCGAAGGCCTAAAGGTAGTAGCATATGCAGTGTAAGTCGTCCAGTCGAGCTAATTAATACCAGTCTCTCGCTTTGCTTCACTGTGGCACCGTTATTGACGTCTGCTCAGCTGGGAGTCCCACGGCGCCTACTGCACAGGATCAGTGCATCAGAAGCTGAACCTGCCAGCGACGTGCCCATACCTCTATTCTTAGAAAATTGTCGAGCTGGACCACTAGTGGATCGGCTCCTTCTGCTCAGGGCATGAGGCCCGGAAGTTCATGCACAAAGGCAGACACCTGGGACAGGGAAGACACTTCATTTTTGCTGTCCTATTTGCCCATGCCTGGGTCGGAAGGGTCAGCTGCCTTGGGTCATGGCTCTTTTGCCCTTAACTCATTGTAATTTTTGATAATGTTGCTTATTTCATGCTTCCATTTCAGGGATTGGGGTGCCTGGAGGAGCTCCTAACAGTCAGTGAGGGCTTGGCACCATCAGGCCTGGGCCAGGCAGGTGTTGGGCAGCAGCATCCTGCCGCCCAGCACCCTGACACAGAGCCCCAGCGCCAGGCCTTGGTAGCGAAGCCGGGTCACACTGGCCTGCAGGGGCCGCCACCACTGGCCAGAGCGCCACGTGCTGCCACAGCTGTGATGCTCGGTGTGACTGGGAATGCATACCCTCCTGGTCCCTGTGGTTTTAAAATATAGAAGGTTCCTTGGAACGGGCAGTGCACTGCACAAGAAGTTCTTTCTTTTCAGCAGTGGGAACTCCTCAGCTTTTGAGGGTGCACAGTCTGATGGCGTGAATGTTAAAGCAGACTGTGCCCATGCCACGTGGTGGGACCCATCGGAACCCTCATCTCTCTTCATAAGGTCAATGACTGACATGTCTGTGTCCCAGGAGACGCTGGGCTCCATGAGGGCAGGTGTGTGAGGTCCTGCTTCCCCCACCCGCCCTGAGCTCAGCACCTGTTCCGTCAGTGCCTGTTTGTGGCTGAGCATCCTCAGTGAGAAAGTCCTGCTCTCGCCAGGCAGGTGAGTGGGACGTCAGGTCCAGGAAGACCAGGGTGCTGGTAAAGAGAGACATCAAAGAAAATAGGGACCCTTTTCCTAAATCAAACCACTGACTCAAGTTGGGTGGTGGGACGGTCCTCTTGGGAGCAGCCTTCCCTATAACATCCATCCAACCTTAAGAAAGAAAGTCAAAAGCCAGTGTACCGAAAGAGCGGGCAGAGGAAGAAGGCGAGGAGAACTGCTGTCACCTGCTTATGAAGGTGGGAGGCAGCGTAAAGGAACCCCAGGGAACTCGGGTGGTTCCATCGTCGCGCCTCTACAGGTAGGCATGCTCAGGACTGACGGGGCTGGGGCTCCCGGGGACAAATGCCACACTCTCCAGTCAGTCTTGCCGGTGTACAGCTCTGTGTTTATCTGCAAGTTAAAAGCACATTCCTGTCCTTTTAGGAACATGTGAAATGTCTGCAAACAGGAAGTAGTCTATCAAATTCACATGAATCATGGCGCCCGTAATGTTGGCTGAGGTCAAATCATTACACTAAATATATTGTAAGCATTATTAATGCATGGGGTCCGCTGCCGGCTCTGTGATATAGGACCGCATTTCCTGATTAAAAGCCCTGTGGCGGCTGAAGATCCCGCACAGGCCCTGGCATGGAGTGACCAGCAGGTGCTCAGGAAGTGTGGCCTGGTGCCAGGGACACACCTCACCCAGGGGACCCTGGGGACCAGAAGGATGGAAAACAGGGACAGAAGTGACTGAACTTCAGCAGCCACCCCTGTGCATGCGTGAGGAGGCCAGATTTATCACGGTGCATTACGGAGTGCAGCAAATGTCATGAAAACCATTGTTTTTTAATTTTTTTCTTGGAGCGTTTGAATGAGGTGATTTATGGTAGTTATCCATCTTAAGGGCCATCCGTCATTTTTTAGTTGCTAGGCAATCAAACCAGCAGCTGTTTGCTTTGAATCGAGCTGAAACGCTGTCAGTCCCCACACACAGGTATGACCTCAGTGGCGGAAGCATCGTGTGTGTGAAATTCAGGTGCCAGCGCCCCTGCCCTGGCTCTCCTGGCTGCTCTGTCGTCCTTCTGCAGCGCTGGCCTGTCCTGGTCTTGCAAGAAGGAAAAGAACAAAGGAGCAGGCGAAACATTCCTACCCAGGAAACTCGAAACTGTCCTTAAACACCCGGTCTCACTTGATTGGTATTTGCACTCAGCAAGGTAGATAATTCAAGTAAGTTCTGCTTGCTGTGGATGGGGGTGAGGTACAGGACTGCAAATATTTCCATAAGCCCGTTACAGAAAATCAGTTCTGGCCTGGCCCCATGTGGCTCAGTGGTTGAGCGTCAACCTGTGAACCAGAGGTCATGGTTTGATTCCCGGTCAGGGCACATGCCCGGGTTGTGGGCTCGATCCCCAGTGTGGGGCGTGGAGGAGGCAGCCGATCAATGATTCTCTCTCATCATTGATGTTTCTAGCTCTCTCTCCCTTTCCCTTCCTCTCTGAAATAATTAAATATATATTTTTTAAAAAGAAAAAGAAAACCAGTTCTCTGGTGGGAAAAACAAACCCCCAGCCATTCTCAATGTGTGGCCCAAGTCAGAGGCTCATCTGATGGCATTTTGGGGGCCGTGAGGTGAGATGCTGACTCTGTCCTGTTGGTGGATGTGAGAACTGCTTTTGGGCCTTAGCAGGCTCTGGGTGGAGGGAGTGCCCATGGGTGCCAGTCCCACCCACAAGGTGATGGCCGTGCCTGTGGCTCCCTCCCCTGTGACCTCAGGCTGCTGCTCCTCACCCGTCACTGCAGGGCTGCGCCCCTGCCCGGCCCTGTGTCTTCTGGGGACCATCTGCCTGGTGCTTCTCCAAGATGGGCCTTCTCCATAGATCCCTGACGTCGGGTGCCTGCTGGCGAATGTGTAAATGGTAGTACCTGCCTCTACCCTATAGCCTCAGATACAGGGCTACAGAAAGGATCCCGAGCAAGGGAAATAAATGCATATTAAAACCTGATTTATAACGTAGGCCAGATTGCTGCCATTTGTGAACTCTCCATGTAGGAGGTTTTCCTTTGTTTCTCAGTCGGGCTTATTGTGTAGCTACACAAGCAATTTACACCCATAAAGCCAAATTTCATGGCTTTATGAAATTTGCACATCATAGAATTGTATCTTTTTTCATTCAAATTACCTGGATGGTTTTTGTTTGCTTGGTTTTGTTGACAGATATTCAGATTATGTCGCTGTGAGATCTTTAGCATGTATTTCGGAAAGTCTAAAATAAGTTAAATTTGGGAATTAGGTTTGCCTTACTCAATTTTGTCATCAAAGTACATATTTTTTAATTTACTCATTTGTTAGGATTTTTGAGGACCTGAAACATTTCCTGCTAATGGATAGTTCTACACATCAGAAGAGAGTTTTCCAATCAAGGACCCTCAGGTACCAGGCTTATAGGGGGACTCTGGATAAACTGTGAAGGGCGCCCTGGTATGTACCCATCCAGTCACACCGGACAGCGGACAGGGACAGTCAGGGGAAGTCCCGCCATTCCTTACTTGAAACCCTTGAGGCCAGATATGTTTCAGAATTTAGAACTTTTCAAATCTCGAAAGGAAATTCAGTGCCTGTATTGTATACTTTGCAGCATCCTCCACTTCATGAAACGTGAATTCCTACAAAATGTGTGACTAGTCACACAGTTTAGGGTGGATAAAGAACACAAGTACCCTCAGGTCCCTTTGGGTTGGATGTTACTGCTGGTGAGCTCAGGGAGTTAGAGATCTGCCATAGCAAACTTAAGATGAACTGTGAAGTTCCCAGAGCGGTTGGATTTCGGAATCGTGGTGAAGGACTCCCTTGCACAGGCCTGCCTGTCTCTGGAGCCACTGCCTGCCCTTGACCTGGGGCTCGGGGGCAGTTAGGGAGCCAGGCGTCTGCCTCCGCCGTTCTGAACTTCGGGACTGGCTGCCTCCTGTCCTGTGTTGTAGGAGTTCTCTTTGAGTGTTTCTCCCATGCCCATGAAGAAAAGTGATATTAGCTGTATCTGCACACTCCCAAAGACCGCCCAGTTACCTGTATAAAACTTTGAGCTGTAGGAACATAGGTTATTCCCAAGATGTTCTCACGTGTCTTGAGTCTTTCCTGACTTTTGGGAGAATCTGTATTATAGCACAATTGACTTAGGAAGGAACAAAAGGAAAACTTCCCTCGACAGCGCTCCAATGTTTCTGTGGGTTTTCATGGCGAATATATAAATATGGTGACAATGCTAAAAACAGTACTTTGCCAATCATTCCAGCTCTCTAAAACAAAACACTAGAACGGGTGGCTCACCACTGTCGATGTGCGAGGTCACGGATGTGCTGGGGTTCCTCTATTTGAGGGAGGTCGGAGTGGAAGGATGAGTCAGCTTAGTGGATTTATACTAGAAATCAGCAGTAGCTCTCAGAATTTTGGAGCTTAAAGAACCCTGTAAATAAACTTCCTTTGGGGGGATTCTATTGGGCTTCCTCATGTTTCGGACGTCCTCGGGCTGTTGACTGGTTACACTTTCCAGGGAAGCACCTGCATACTTGCCCCGCTCACCGAGCAGCTCCCTGCTGGGAGGCTTCTCCTTGCAGTCGGTTGGAAGGATTGATTACTTGATATTTAAAATATTTGAAAAGCCCATTTTAGGAGACACATGGAGTGTGGGATTACTTGCACATACAGCTCTATCCCATTTTTGTTGTTTTTAGAGCTCTTTGAAATGCAAGGCCACCCCTGGAGTTTTGGTTCCTCTCCTGTGCTATGAATGTCATTGAGAAGATGCTCAGTTTCTTTTTTTAAATTAAATTTATCGGGGTGACGTTGGTTAATAAGGTTATATAGGTTCCAAGCGTACAATTCTGTGCTGCATCATCCGTGTATTGCATTGTGTGCTCACCACCCAAAGTCATATCTCCTTCCATCACCATCTATGTGACCCCCTTTTACCCTTTACTACCCCTACCTCCCTTCCCTCTGGTAACCCTCATACTGTTGTCTGTGTCTTTGAGTTTTTGTTTGTTTGTCTTGTTTAATCATTTGTTGCTTTCAGTTTTATATCCCATATGTGTGTGAAATTAACTTTTTCTGAATTATTTCGCTTAGCATGATGTTCTCAAGATCCATCCACGTTGTCACAGGACTTGGTGCCCCGCGGTGAGCCCATTGGTGGGCACTGGCTCTTTCCTCCTCCGACTCCCTGAACCTATAGTTGCTGGCGCCCTGCGTGGCTCAGGCACGAGAAAAGATGAAATACTGCCATTTGTGACAACATGGATGGACCTTGAGAACATCATGCTAAGTGAAATAATTCTGAGCAGCGTTCCGTTGTATATTGTACTACAGTTTCTCTATCCAAGCCGAGAAGATGCTCATTCTCGCTGGGCCCCTCTCTACATACACAGAAGCTGCCATGTATCCTGCAGGTTTGGGGGGATCTGCCGCAGGTCGCCCGTGGCACTGCCTGTGAATACGTGGAATACACGGTGGCTGTCCACAGGGCTGCCCAGGACAGCGGGGCCAATCGTGGGCACAAAGACTTGGTGCCCCGCGGTGAGCCCATTGGTGGGCACTGAACCTACAGTTGCTGGCGCCCTGCGTGGCTCTTTCTTCCTCCGACTCCCTCTTTGTCTCATCCTTGGCTCTCCGCCCATTTTCTTCTCACTCCCACCTCCTCTACTGATTTTCAACAACACTCTGGCTTCAGAAATGTTCCTCATAAAATTTGTGCATAGTGTTAGATGTTATTTTGCAGTATCTTGAGCTCTTCAGAGGACAATTGCTCCAAAATCTAATTAGTCATAATAAATATAGTTCCGGACGATGGGGATAGTGACGCCAGGTTGGGAATTATAACAGCCCTTCCAGGGCTTCTGTGCCGTTATTTGAGCCCCTTTCCCCCCCTCCCCATTAAATTTTGTATCTTTTGTATATGAGCTGGCTTTCATTATTGTGCTTTTATGCTAGTTGGTTGGTTACCAACTCGAGTTAAGAAAATGCTATGTGCTTCTTGATAGTCCCATGAACTTTTCTGTTAAATCTGAGATATTTATACACACACACACACACTTTTATAAACTTAGTTCAAGGGTATCAGCAAAAATATTTTGTCTGTTCACATTTACTGTTCATAAAACACTCGAGGGAGAAATTGTTTCTGGGATACTTTTGATGGGTTTTTAAGTAAATTTTAGATATTGTGGTGTACCGCAGTGCCTTTTATTTCATTTTCTCAGTAGACACAGCACATTGAAAGATTTCGTCTATTGAAAAACGGCCTTTACTGAGAAATAATTATGAGATTCTTTCGCTTTTTGGTGATAAAGGCGCTTTATCATCAGGTTTCGGAGCCTGAGTGTTCATGCACCACACCTGTGCTGGCAGGTGTCTCCCGTGAGCATCTTATGTAGATGGGGGGGGGGGTGCAGCACCCTCCTGAGCATAGCCAGGCTGCCTTACCTCCTCCTTGAAGGAGGTGGTGGCATGAATAAGAAATAAATATTGACATTAAAGGCACAACCCCCTTGGCTTCTTTTTTTTAAAAAAAATATTTTTTATTGATTTCAGAAAGGAAGGGAGAGGGATAGAGAGATAGAAACATCAGTGATGAGAGAGAATCACCGATCGGCTACCTCCTGCACTCCCCGCACCGGGGACCAAGCCTGCAACCTGGGTATGTGCCCCTGACCCGAATTGAACCCGGGACCCTTCAGTCTGCAGGCTGATGGTCTATCCACTCAGCCAAACGGGCTAGGGCCCCTTTGGCTTCTTGATAGGTAGACTTGGGTCACTGTCTCTCATTCTCACCTTTTTGGGGACTCTACAGGGTGACCCAAAGGTGTGCATTGATGCTGTTTGGCAAAGAACAATGGAATGGCTTTCATGTCAACACCCAACTTACAGAGGTCATGCCTTTTCTTTCAGTATTAGATTTATCAGCTATAAATCATGACTATAAAAACTGGCCCTGATTCCTGCCTCATAGAGCTCATTTGCTCACTTCTTCAATTGTTTATTCATTCCTTGGTTTACTTATCCAATAAATACTCATCCTGAGTACCTGCTTGTTTCCAGGCAATCCTAAGAGAATGAAAAATAGCTAAGCAGGTCCTCGAGGTCATGGGTCCCACTGAAGAGGTAGAGCATTTTGGAAACGAAAGCAGTTATCAATATTAACTGTATGTAAAATACTTTATTATGCATCCCACGGATGTACAAGTTTCATTGAGTAATGAGATAAATGTTATCACGTTTAAAGATGGGAAACAAAAAATCTATTTTATCTCACCTGTCTTTTCTTCTTTGCCTCCGCATAATTCAGCCATAATCTGCTCTAGCCTCTGCCGTGGGCAGTGGGAACATCCTGCCTTCTGCGGCGTCTGCTCTGATGTGTGGACTTGGGTCACTGCGTCAGCTTTCCCACTTGTAGATGGGAAGATGCTTTCCCCGCTGCAATCTTGATGCCGGTCAGTCGTATTCTCTTCAGATTCCACTTTTCAGACCCTGAATCTATATTTGTATCTAATGGAGGAATCCTGTGGAATGCACGGTGTGCAGGTGTTAAGTTCTGAGAGTGCTTGGGCCTTGCTGCTGTTCCAAGGTTGTTGGTGTGTCTCAGTCCCTTTCTGTCAGACAGGTGTGTGGCCCTCACACTCGCTTCCCCGTGACGTCTCTGGAGTCATGAAGGTAGGTCATCAGGGTTCTTTGGGCAGGTCTGATCACAGCAGTTTCCCATCCTTTAAAACACGGGGCTTCTGAATTGTGTGTTCCTGTGCTCTTGTTGGGACAGGGAGGTGGGAAGCCTACTCTCAAGTCTCATCTCTTTTTTTTTTTAGTTCTACCACTTTATTGTTTTACTTTATTTATTTTATTTTATTTTATTTTCTTGTGTGTTCCTGTGCTCTTGTTGGGACAGGGAGGCAGGAAGCCTACTCTCAGGCCTCATCTCTTTTTGAACGATATCCCCAACATTGCATTTGCTCCTGGGGGCAGTAGATGATAAAACACATGTTTAAGAAACACATGTGATTATTCAGTTACAGAATGTTAAGTGTGGCGTTCTTCTCAATGTATCTTTGCAAAGTACAGGCATTTAATATAATGGCAGGGAACGTTTTCTCTAGAACGTAAGCTCCAAGGGGATGGGGCGGGGTGGGGGGGGTGCGTTGTCTGTTTGGTTCATCACTGTACATGTGTCTGGGAAATAGTAGGTGCTCAGTAAATATGTGTAGACTGACTGGATCTCCTATATGCCTGCATGCTTTACTGATATTATGTGATTTAATTTTTATAGTGTATCAGCTCCGTTAGATAGAGTGAGACTTTTACCGAGATTGAGGCCCTAGAGGTAGGTCACAGACTGTCCTCAGGTCATTTAGCATAAGATAGGTAAGGTCATCTAACTCAAGCCCAGGAGGTCTGATTCCCTGACCTGTGAAACCATCCATGTGTTGTCCATGCTGTAGTTTTATTCACATATCTCCCTAGAATCTGTCTCAGGTTGTTGGAGTGTAGGGACGAGAACGCAGGGTGCTTCGGGATTATCCCTGCCCTTCTACCAACAGGCTGCAGGGGGCGCCTCGGCTTCCTCACCGGTAGAAGGAGGGAGCTGGACCAAGGATCCCTGGGATCTGTGCTCCTTGGGAAGGGCATGTCCCGGTGGTGGTTCCTGCACCTCCCTTGTGAATCTCTCAGTGGCTCCCACACTCCATGTATGAGATAGAACAAAAATCTCACCCCTCACACGCACGCACACACCCACATACGCACACAGTTTTTGTTTCCATTTTTATTTCTCCAGGAGCTCCAGTGTTGTTTTGTAGGAGAGACTGGATGGCCTCCATTCCATAGGCTCAAAAAGTTAGGGTTGTTGTTAGAAATACTCTTCATTTACTAAAACCTCATCATATGTCTCACTTACTAATTTATCTGACGCTCCTTGAACAGGCTTATACTTTGCTTACCCGAGTAGTTTGCACTTCGAAGTTCTGTGTGTGAGAGGTGGAAGCAAACGTGCGGTCAGGGCGTGGCGTGTGCAGAGTGGTCCGGGGCACCCCGGTGCCCACGACTGGGCTTTCCCAGACATCACATAATTGGCGTCTACACTACTGTCCCCGACAGAACTCCCATTGGTGGTGAGTAGGTAGTGAACGGGTAGCTCCCCAAATTGCCCGTGAGGGGTACACTGGGAACTCTAAAATGACTGAGAATTGGCCGACTGGGCGATTAAATCAGTGTTCTAGGAAAAACGTTGAGGTGGAGGATATTTGGTTTGCTTTCTGTACAGGGGTAGCTTGTTCATGTAGTGACACCAACTGGAAATGCTTATCAAAGTCAGGGCCTGGCTTTGAGTCTCCACGGAGCCTCCCGAGGTGGAGGGGCGATGCCACCAAATTTAAATGTTTGCGAGGAAGACAAGAGAGAGTCTGCGTAGTTCCACCATGTCCTGGTTTGTGAGGAGGCCCCTTAAGACAAAAAGTACAAACTTATAAATAACAGCACTAGGTGTGAGGGTGGTTTTTAGTACAAGAGAGGACATGACAATAAACAACAAATCTTAAAAAGCCAAAAGCATGACAAAATCCAGAAAAACAACGTTGTTAATTAGTTGCCTGACACAACTGTTTGCCCTGATGTTCCACTGCACCGAGAGATAGTCCAGCCATTTCTCCCGCATGGGTAGTGGGACCTGGTCTTTTATTTCTGACGCCTGCCATTTATAAGACGTGTGACTTCACACCAGCTCAGTCACTGTTATCAAAGCTGGACCAGGCTGCGGCACCCTGGTGCTGCCTCTGGCGTGGGGCTGGGCCTGTGGTGAGGGAGGTTGCGATGGGAAGAGGCAGCCCCATCCCGGTGTGAGGGTCCTGCAATTCTGGGCGGCCACGTGGCCATGACTTCCAGGGCTGCAGACAAGGCAGTGCCAGAGAAGGGCATGAAGCTTCCTCTGAGTCCCCCCCTCCCTCCCCTCCTTAGAACCCTAAGAAGACAATGGCCTTCCTTGAGTGAATGGTTGATAGTTCAGTACTAATGTCTTATTTTGCTTTTTGATTAAAAATTTAATGGGGTGGGGGTGGGGCTCAAGCTATGCTTCTTTTGAGCTCCTGAAACTTTTTTTGGCGTTTCCTGAGAAGCGTGCATTGCGGGAGAACATGGACACCTTGGCCATGTGCTCGTCATGCAATTAAGCTCAGATTATTAGGCAATTTAATTATTTATAAAATTCCAAAATAATTATACAAATAACAAAATTATAAAACTGCTTTTTGATTAAAAATGTAACTCGCTAAATTAAATTTTCATTTGAAACTCTTGGTTATGAAAACAGTTCTCACTTTCTTGAACGTGAGATTAAAGTCTCAATGGCTTTTATTTTTTTATTTGAAAGCCTGGCATCAGTTTCCCTGTTTTGAGAAGCCCTGTGGTTCCTGCCGGTCTGCGTCTGCGGCTGGGGGTGGCCATATGTTTCTCAGCGGTTCTTTGTTTTGTATTATGAAATGGAGAAAAATAGGATTAAGTGCTTGGCACCCTTATTGAGCTCATTGATGGACCTTATCCTTCAAAGACAAATTTTGACCTTCTGACCTCAGGAAATAGAAATATCCTTGCAGAGTTTAACATTCAAACGAGTAGCTGGTAACTTTACCAAGCAAATCTAAACTCCTGTACCGTTGTCTTAAACAGACAATGCTTTCAAAAGGAGTGTCCTCTCCTTTTTCTCCTGCACACCTGTTAGGCATGTCAGCCTTCCCTGCAAATTTCAGGGGCAATGAGTTGGTTTTTAAAGAGAGAAAGACATTGTTCCTTTTTTTTGAGGGGGGGGGCCAAGCTTGGAATTTTTCTGAGAGGCTTAGATAATATGTGTGAAACTTCAGGTGCCATAGCCAGCCTAAGAAACATCATGGGTTACAAGCAGTTAAGCTCCTGTGAGCATCCACAGGCTCAGTCCCGTAAGGTCTTTTCTGCCTTCCGATCTGCACCCTGGATGCGTGTCCAGCTCCCAGGTGCTGCCTTAGCTCTTTGCTGGTTTAGGTCTCAGTCCGGGGACACCTGCCTTCTCTCCCCTGGAGCCCTCTCCTTTTCCTTCCCTCCTTGCTGTGGCCTGAAGTCCCCCCACCCCCAGATTCCTGTTTCAACTGCAGACATCCTCAGTGAGGGTCCTGCCTCCCCACTGGCTCTCCTGGGGAAGACCAAACTGGCCATTTCCCTGTGTAATTGGGGAACTAATGTCTGTTCCATTTTGCTTAAGATTCTCTTACCTAACTTCTTTGAGTTCTTCCCTGTTCAGGGAAGCTCAGAAAAATAAGTAAAAATTCAAACCAGAGGGAGTTTAGTTGTTAAACAAACCAACAGTTAAAACAGTAGAAATTTATTCTCTCAGTTCTGGAGGCTGGACGTCAGAAATAAAGGTGCCAGCGAGACCACACTCCCTCTGACGGCTCCGGAGAATCCGACCTCACTCCCCAGCTTTGGGTGGCCCTGGCCCTCCTCGGCATTCCTTGGCTTGTGGCTGCGTCCCTCAGCCTCTGTCTCCTTCCTCCCACAGCCACCTTCTCGTGTGTCTGGCTCCTCTGTGCCTGCATGTTCTCTCTTCTTGTTACAAGGTCACCGACACTGGTTTAGGATCCATTCGAATCTGATGACCTCATCCTAGTTAACTAATTACATTGGCAGAGTCCCTATTTTCAAATAAGGCCACATTCTGGGGTTCCAGGAGGACACGAATTTTGGGGACCTACTCAAGACACTCTATATACCAAAGGAGAAATTTATGTTATGCCTGATCATTTGGGCCACGGCTTTTATTGAAGAGTGGAGGTGGAGCTGTAACTGAGTGTGAGTCATCTGTGTGCTCAGGATGCTTTGCAAGTATTAGCTACTGATAGACAATAGTGATTATTGATAGGTGTCCAGGAGGACACGAATTTTGGGGACCTACTCAAGACAGTCTATATACCAAAGGAGAAATTTATGTTATGCCTGATCATTTGGGCCACGGCTTTTATTGAAGAGTGGAGGTGGAGCTGTAACTGAGTGTGAGTCATCTGTGTGCTCAGGATGCTTTGCAAGTATTAGCTACTGATAGACAATAGTGATTATTGATAGTAACCAACTAACAGTACCATCTTGACCTCTCGGTGTTTTTGCATGTGGCCATGGCTGGCCCCATAGCAACAGGGAGGAACTGATGGGTCCTCATGGGGACTTGCTGGCCCACAGGGGTGTACTGATCAGTGGGAGGGTGATACCAAAGGCCATTCCTGAATGAGTCTGGGAGTCCACAATTTTTTAAATGCACTTTATATGTACACAGTTGTCCTTTGAGTTTAGCGTGGACCGTTTTGCCTTTTCTCAAAAGCACTGATAGGGTGTTGGCTCCTGCCTCTCAGCTGTAACACGCTGAGAGCATCCCGGAGGCAACAGGGCTGATGGGGAAAACAGGGCGAGGGCCAGACCATCAAAACCAGGCAGCTTGGGAACCAAAGTACAAAAACATCAAAGTAAAGAACAACAAGTTTCAAATAAGGAAGTACTACAGCAGATGTGGGCTCCACATTAGGGACAGGTGACAGGAACTTGTTGGAAGGTCATGAGGCTGCTGGGCACTGAGTCAGGAAGGAGGGTGGAGCCACAGGCAGAATGGCATTGCCCGAGGAGTCGCCGCACCCCTGCAGCATGGCTGCACGGTGCCAGGGGCAGCCCTCACCCCTGCACCAGAACAGCCAGGTGCTGGGGAACCCCTGTGTCAACCTGGGGACATCACTCAAGCCTGGCCTCCCTCCCTCCCAGACCAGTGGCGGTGGGCTGAGCCCTCTGCAGGGGTCCAGCACGGCGACTGAGGGTGGTTTTCTCCCGTGGTGCCATCGTGGCTCAGAGCATCCCTGCCGCGGGCCTGTATTCCTGGGTAGTTGGCTTGGCCGATCAGGGGTCTACTTCAGTCCTGGCTTTTAAAATCCGGGAAGAACACTTTGGCATGTCCTGTGCTCTGGTGCACTCAGGACAACGTTCACTGCAGTCCTATGTTCCCGAAAGTCTCCCTTTTATGACTTGGAGAGAGTAGGTGATACTTACAAAATGAGGTCTTGGTTCAGCAACAGTTGGTTTAGGTAGCTGGAATAGCAAAGATAGTTGACCCAATTCTTTTCAAAGATTTTAAAGCCAGCCCTGAAAAGCTCCTCTCTCCTCTCTCTCTCCTCTCTCCCCCCCCTCTCCTCTCTCTCCTCTCTCTCCTGTCTCTCCTCTCTCTCCTCTCTCTCTCTCTGTCTCTCTCTCTCCCCCCTCTCTCCTCTCTCTCCTCTCACTCATCTCCTCTCCTCTCTCTCTTCTCTCTCTCCTCTCTCTCCCCTCTCTCCCCCCTCTCTCCTCTCTCTCTCTCCTCTTTCTCCTCTCTCTCCTCTCTCTCTTCTCTCTCTCCTCTCTCTCCCCCCTCTCCCCTCTCTCTCTCTCTCCTCTCTCTCCTCTCTCTCTCCTTTCTCTCCCCTCTCCTTTCTCCCCTCTCTCCCTACCTTTGTGGATCTTTCTGTCTTTGTCCCCACTCCCACTCCTCTCTCTCTCTCCATTTCCCCCCTTCCCCCACCCCAACACTAGCAGCAAACTCTTTTAGAAGTTAATGACGGAGTCGCAGTGGAACCCTATTAGGCTTTCCTTCCATTAAATGCCTGCTACAGACTTTTAATGGAGGTTTTAACTAGGCGTTGTTATCAGAAGGACTATTGCACAAATTAAAACCAGGCCTACAATCTGTGAAGAGAAACTGGATTTGCTCTTTGCCTTTAGGTACAAAGAGAAGAGCAGGGAGGAGGTGAATTCCACGTCAGTGTTTTTAGAAGTTGGACTCAGGAAAATAGCCGGTGCTGCCTATAGCGACCGGAGCAGACAGGAACTCCACGGCAGGTGTCCCTCTTGTTACAGTGAAGGCGTTTGCAGGAGTCCCCAACCTTTTAGGGGTACATCACTGTAAATTGTTAAGTGCTTTGTGGATATTTAAAATACCTTCTAAGAGATCCTGATGCCGTGTTGTGCTTTTCGTCTTGAAACACAGGGAGCTCTGGGGGAAAGAGGCGGTCGGCTCTTCAGGGGCTGTGAGCCTAGACCGGAGCTGTCTCCTTACGGGAACAGTAAGACTTTAAGAACGGCCGGATGTTTGCTTTCTCATTTTGTCCTGATTTATGTTATTTTAGGGAGTTTCCCCTTTGGCCCTATGAAATTTGTTTACTGAAGCTGTAGCGGTGCTTCAAGTCTGGGAGTCTCGTCGTATGCGGGCACGTACGGGAGGCATGCGTTCTCCTGTTCCCCTGTGACTGTGAGCGTCCTCATTAGAAAGTGCCTGCCATTCCCTTCCTGTCACAAATTATTCATAATCGTGGCACTTAGCAAACGACGTCGAGGTCCCTGACGCTGCCCGTGTTGTGTCCGTAACCGGAAAAGGCCGTGTTTTCCTCCTCTAAGTGTCCTGATTATTCCGAGTGTTCATCTCCATCAGCCTGTGCCAGACGCCTGCTAATGCAGCTCAGTGATGTGGACAGCGTCCCCCACCCCCAGACGGGCTCCCACCCCTCCCCATGCACAGCAGCTATCGACGCATCTCTGCTGTAGAGGTCCGTAGTCCAAGATTTAGCTTCAGATTTAGCTTCCCTTAAACCAGACATGGTGAAGGGAGAGTTCAGCACGGAGCAGGTGTGAGCTGGGCATGGGCATTTCCTATCGAAGACTGGGACCCGCTCCCAGGGAGGAAGTCAGCTGAGATGCATCCAGGATGCAGAGCTGTCTGGCCTCACTGCCCGTGACAATGTGACTGACGTGTGTGCGTCCCATGGCCAAGGAAGTGGGTGGCTTTGGGACTCCAGGTCTCTGTTCACCCTCTGAGGTGGCATCACTGGCTTCTGTGGTATCAGCACCGAGGCCTGGATGGGAGAGAGGGAGAGAGAGAGAGAGAGAGAGAGAGAGAGAGAGAGAAAGAAACAGAGAGAGACAGAGGGAGATAGAGATAGAGGGAGAGAAAGAGAGAGCGCTCGCGGGAGGGCCCTAGGTCGGGCCCATGGAAATGCCCGATGCAGAATGCAGAGCTTTCCATCACTGATTGCTGGTGAGCGCAGAGCCCAGTGATACTGAAATCTCTGATCGTAGATTTAATTTTATGAGCTGTGTTACCCAAGAACACGAAGCCATTTAGATCATGTCCGAGTCATGGGGTTTAGAGGAGGTGACGGCTTTGAGTCCCTGTGAGGGGGGGAAAAGAAAGCCAAGCCCATGGCCTCTTTTTCTTTTAGGCACAAAGCTGGTTTAATTGAAAGAATAATTTGATTTGCTGCTGCTATAGCAGGCGAGCTTGAGATGTGGCAAATTTTCTCTCCTTTCACCCAAACTCCAGAATTTAATGCCAGCAGGTGAAGTTCTGAAGGCTGCTATCAAGTATCCGGAGACAATAACTGTCTCGAAAGCGGAATTTTGTCAATATTTTTTGCTGTGGGCCAAAGGACATTCACAGTAATGGAGTGCGGAAGCCGTGCTGGGAGATGCTGGCGTGAGGGCTGCGGGATTTATTCCAAGTGTACGCCGCAGTGTTTGGGCGGTCTCTCTGGCTTCTTCATAATCTTCCTGCTCCAGTAAATGGAAGCTCCCAGATAGATTTTTCTATTCAGGAAGAGCATTCTCGGGACCTTTCTGCACGGGAGGCACCCTGGCGGAACGTGCCCTCACTCCTCGATTTTTTTAACGGCCCCATCAGCCCACCACCTACAATCCGCCCCCACCAAGTGCCTGCCCTTGTAACGCCATTGGCAGTTGCCAGAAATCTGTCCCAATGCCATGGATGTGGACGTGACCTTGTGTTCAGAGCTGCCCACCTTTGGAAGGCGCTGTTCCCTGGGAAGGGTGGTGCCTGTCCCCAGGGCCACTCCTCCTGCCCCCAGGCCCGTGCCTCCTCTCCCTGGGAGTAGGTCCCTGTGCCCTTGGTCTTAAATATGCCATCTTGCCGCGCTTTTGTAGAAAGTTGGTTAAAAAGCAAATTGTACAACCCACAGAATGTAATGGCCTTTATGACTTAAAACAGATGTTAGATTCAGTTGCAGGCATTGCCTTGCCCCTTAAGTTATCTTCCTTTGCAGAGAATTATCCCCTGAAATTTAATTTTGGAAAATGTCTTTTCCCTCATTCCACTGGGGAGAACTGGCACCTGCATTTTTAAGGCTTTTTCAGGAAAGCAGTTCTCTGACGGAGAGGTGATGCCGTTTTGTAATTTTGTTGATCTTCTCCCTGTTTAGTAGAATTAGAGAAACAGAAGCATGGCCACGCACACATGTGAGCTTACACACGCAGAGCAGTGAAACACGGCTTTGTCCTTTTGCAGTGGGAGAAACATCACTGGCGTTCTCATTAAATAGACTTGTTGCTGTGCTCATTTGAAATGTTCAGACTTGGCGATATCTTTCTTTACTTCTCACCTATTTTAACAGGAAAGGGTAATAGCCAAAGATTTTATTTATGCTGAACCATGGTGCAGGCAAAGCGAAAGTAAACCTTAGGCTCCCGGTTGTATTTGAAAAACCAGAAAAACAAAACACTGTGTTCTAAACTGTGAAGATAAGGAGATAAGGGCATAGTCAATTACTTTTTTTTTTTTTGGAGAAAATATGGAACAATGGAAACCATCTAGAACTGTGTTTTGAGGATGTATATGAAAAATATGTGCGAGCCAACAGACATGTTTCTAATACTGAATGTATGTCTCCAAGTAGACAGACAGGGCTTTCATCACCCGCAGCCAGCCTCAGCGCTGGGCTCCTCGCAGTATCAGTGGCTTCTGTAATTGCCTTCAGTCCACGTGTAAGTTCTTCCTCGGTGCAGCTTCGTAATTCTGCTGGGTTTTCATGAAGACCCTGTCCATTCACAAATAGAGAACGATGAAGATGCAGTGGAACCTGGTAGAGTATCTTAGTCCCCAGTCCATCTAAAAGGTACATTTTGGTCCATGTATTTCTTTTATGCTCCTCTTCAAGTGTGCTCTTCCGGCATTAATTCGGAATGCTTCAGGCAACTCTTTGTGAGCATAACCCTATATGTGATCCAAGGGTTATTATTACGATGAGACGGACTGAGGAATGGTGAGCGCAGAAATGTGGAAACGGAAAATACAAACATGTTTTTGTAAATATGGTTGACAATTTATTGGCCCATATTAATGGAGGGTCAAAGTAAAAGAAAAAAGAGAAATTGCAAGTTCTAAACATTTTTTTCTCAATTGGAATATGTTGATTTCAATTACACAGGAGTCAAATGTTTCAGTTAATATGACACACACACACACACACACACAAACACACACACACACACACACACACACACACACACACACACACAGACATCGTGTATTTGTCCGGCTTTATAAACTGGCCATTGCATTATGCTCTATGGTGGCTGCATTCCTTGCTAAGTCTTGTGTGATCCAGCCAAGAGTGTCTTTGTGAATGGTTAAGAAGTACCCGCAGAAGCGAGGATTCCGAAGTCTGGTGTGTTAAGCAGGTGGAGTCCCCAGCTAGTGGGCTTCAGGGCCACCTGTTTTGGCAAGCTGTTCTAAAATACCCCCCTTCCCCTGGCGCCCCTGGACAGTCTTCCTGATGCTCTTTCCACGTGGTCCCTGGAACACAGTCCGAGAAAAGTATCAGAATCCGGGCTCCTTGCCCAAACTTAGTTGTGGGCCCTTGGGAAATTAATGCACCTGCCAGGCCCTGGTGCCCCTCTCTGAAGTGGAGAAGTGGGGTTAGCAACAGGGGCTTCAGCCATCAGCGATGAATCCCACACTCTGCTTTTGGGCACCCCATTCCCTCAGTCCCCCCACCCCAGCCTTGTACCTGGAAGAACTTGTCAGCACCGAGCTCCTGCCACCGAGGGGTCTTCCTTCTGTCCCTGAGCCCTGCTCGCCGTGCTGCGCTGTGCCGATGGGGTGAAGGCAGCTGGCCCTGGGAGCTGCCTCCCCTTTGCCCTGGATGGTGCCCA
This sequence comes from Myotis brandtii, assembly GCF_000412655.1. Classification (NCBI taxonomy): domain Eukaryota; kingdom Metazoa; phylum Chordata; class Mammalia; order Chiroptera; family Vespertilionidae; genus Myotis; species Myotis brandtii. The sequence continues at coordinate 6,400,664 of NW_005355584.1, forward strand.
ACACAGACTAGACCTGAATAAGCATCTGGTGAGTCAATGAGTGGACCAGCCAACCGACCGAGAAATGGGTCATTCAGTCCTACCCATCCTCCCGCGCCATGACTCCCCCTACCTGGAAGCTGAGAGAATGGTCCATCCTGGAAGGGCCTGCGAAGCTCTTGGTCTCCATAGAAGGCGATGTCAGTCAAAGCTCATCGCTGAAGCATAGGTTACTAAGACAGCTTAGGAATCTTCACAGCAGCGGTGCTTCTTGGCTAAATCACACCCTGGGGTAACTCGGAGTTGCCAGCAATGTTGGAATCATGGCATAGAGATGGGAGGCAGGTGAGGCCGCTCCTCAGTGGGGCTTCTTCAGGGGATCACGAGAGGATGGAGCCCAGATGGGCGAGCGCCTTGCCCGGGTGTGCAGCACCTGTGGCAGGTGGATGACTGACTCTCACTCCCGTGTCTGTGCCCCAGCCCCAGGTGTGCTGCCCAGCCCCGGGAGTCCAGTGCCCTGCAGGTTCTTCAGACTAAATTGTTATTGTCTTTATTTTTTATTACTTTGCTTTTACCCATGATCTACTTTTTCTTCTTTTCACTGGTAAAGTCTGTTACCGAAGAAACTATTACTTCATCTTTCTAATTTGAGAGAAAATTGTGGGGAAGTAACTCCTCCATTCTCAAATATTTTTCCCTCTTTGTGCAAGTGTTCATGTGATATGGAAGATTTAGAAAACATAGATAAACAACCCAAAAGCGTCATTCATCACCACCCTACCCAGAGGCAGCTTCTGTGAACATTCTTATCTGAATTCCTCCAGGATTTTTTTTTTTTATCTCCACAGATATTTTTTTTAAGCAAAAATGGGATGATGATAGTTATTTATCAGTTTACTTTACACTCACTCAATGGTGAACAGTTCATACATTTTCACAATGATTTCACTAGGTAATTTTTTTTTTAACTTGACAGTGCTTGGTCAACCTTTGGTACCTACTGCAAACCTGTCCTTAAAATATCCATGTATCTTTTCACGTACAGTGCATGGACACATCACACCTGTGAGCCATTGCCAGGGATATTTTAATTCTACGATTGTTGCTGACTTAGTAACTGTGAGGTGGTTTCTCCATGTTGCTTTAGTTTGTATTTTGTGGGTTCCAGGTAAGGGTGAACATTCTCCCATATACTTTACTGGGAAAATGTGTTTCTTCCTTTTTGAATTATTATTTTTTGTCTATGTTATTCACTCATTTTTCTATGGCTGTGTTCATTTATTATTATTATTATTATTGTTACTATTATTTGCTGATTTGAAAAATCTCTAATAAGGAAGTTAGCTCATCTTTCTGGTATCTCTGTAATAGCAGATGATCCTCTCTGGTCTGACATGAAAAAAAAAATAGTTGGTGATGTTTTGCCTTCTTCCATTACCTTTTAGGATTATGCAGGTGATATGTTTTTATTTTAGAAAAATGCGAATAAAGCAGAATTTACAATTCATGCTTGTGAAATTTAAAAATAAATGCTTATCTGAATCCAGAAATAATCCAAATTGGCATTTTGATGTATATATTCTGGATCTTTTCCTGTGCAAATCTATACATAGTTGTATGACACATGTATTTTTACCAAAGTGGTTTCTTCCTGCATATTTTCTTTAATGGCCTGTTTTTTGCACACGACATTTGCCCTGTCAAGGTAGACCTGCTTTGTCATTGTAAGTACCTGCGGTACCTCACTTCATTGAACACACGTTTTATTTGAGAACTCATTCACTGGTGGAAACTCGGTTCTCTGTTTCACTTGTAAACAACCGTGTAATTAATATCTCTGTGTGTATATCCTGGCAATGGTGTCATCATTTCCTTGCTACATTCCAGAAGTCGAATTACCAGGTCAAAGGTGTAGGCTGTTTTAAATTATTTTGGTCTCTATACTGCCAGCCGGCTGTCAGGAAGGCTGTGCCCCGTTCCAATCCCACCAGCGGTGTGTGTTCCTCTGGGTTATGGGTTTTTTTGATGTACTGAGTTGTTTTTATGCCGTTTAATTGGTCTTTTCCTGCATGGGTTCTGCTTTGAAGTAATGTTTAAAAGGTGCCTCCTGACCCTCAAGATTATGTAAATATTCTGTTTTATTTTCTTCTAGTATTTTTATGGATTCATTTTTTTGTATTTAAATATTTGGCTTATTTGAAATTAATTTTGGTATTTGGGTGAGGTGGGCATCTAATTTTTTTTTTTAAAAAGCCAGTTTCCCCAGTTCCACTTATTGAAAAATCTGTCCTTTCTACACTGAATTCTAATACCTTCTTTGCAGGCTAAGTTATTAAATATATTTGGGACTGTCTCTCAACTTTCCCTCTGATTTCAATGAGCCATCTGTCTGTTCCTCAACTAATATCCCCTGTTTTAATTACTGTGGCTATATAGTATATTTAAAAAAAAATCTGATAGCTATTTACCCCAGGTACTCATTACTCTTCTTTTATTCAAAGACTATTTTTAAAAATTCTTCTGTATTCGATAAACTTTAGAACAGGGGTGGGCAAACTTTTTGACTCGAGGGCCACAATGGTTCTTAAACTGGACCGGAGGGTCGGAACAAAAGCATGGATGGAGTGTTTGTGTGAACTAATATAAATTCAAAGTAAACATCATTACATAAAAGGGTACGGTCTTTTTTTTTTTTAGTTTTATTCATTTCAAACCGGCAGGATCCGGCCCGCGGGCCGTAGTTTGCCCACGGCTGCTTTAGAACCATTTTTATCAGCTTGAAAAATACCTCTGGTGGTTCGAGTGGAATGATGTTAAAAATTAATTCAGAATTACTTAGAATATTCATAATAGTAATTTTCCTCATTTTAAAAATAAAAAATGGTGTACTTCCAAATGTAGTCAAGTGTTATTTTATTTACTGCTATAAAGTTGTGTGGGTTTTTCATATAGGTCCCTTCCCTTGTATTGTCTTTTGTGTAATCTGCTAGGATTCTTATCTATTTATTTGCTTGTTACTCTTGTGATGGGAGTCACTTTTCTATTTTAACTGGTTGTTATGGGCCTATTGAATACTGTTCAGTTTTGACACCTTTCTAATTAGCAGGAGCTATTGTTTCTCTCTGCATAAGTAGTTACAGACTAGACTTTAGTACTTTTATTGCTACCTTCTCTGTGGCTTTTCTATTTTGAAAAACACAGTGGCTCTTTAATGTTGATGAATTAAAAATTTCAGTTGAGAATGATGCCTTAAAGATCTCCTGCAAATAAATCACTGAGTATTAAACACCAGCTAGCAACACAGGAAGCTCTGGTCCTGGAGGGGGAGTGGAGACGTCCCTCGCTGGTGGAGAGGAAAGCCTGGCTGTTTCCAAACTGAAATCTTTTCAGAGCGAATTGGCAGGAAGCAGGGCTTAACCATGGTGTGAAATAGAGAGGCTGCATTTGAATATGAAAAATGCCCACTGGATGGGGGTTTGGAAAATGGGGGAGAGGATCTGCTTTTTTAAAAGTATGTTAATAATGAAATCTTTCTGATGCGACCACAGTCTTCATTTACAGAATAGCCTTTAACAGGTATCTTCCAAATGTGCTACTTGGTCATCCACTCAGCAGTTGTTTCAGTGTCATCTAGTGACAGAGAAAAAAATCTTTAAAAACTTGTAAAATCACATGGGTTTCTCTTGGCAGCATTCATTTCCATGGTTCATGCCTAATTCCTACAGACCCTTTAGCCCCTGGGCCTGGGGTCATAGCTATGGAAATATGTGTATTTTGGGATAATTTCTCAGGGTCATCTTTAAGCAAATGTCAAATATATTTTTTCATGATTGTGTTTGTTTTAAAAATGAAAATTAAATATTGGGTATTATGTTAATACACTCTAATTTGGAATTGACAGTCATGTTTTTGCTCAGTTTTGATAACATGTCACAGTCCCTCCTTATTTCCCCATCCCTGTGAGAAGCGAGTGCCTACTGCTTTATGGGACTTGAGGAGGATTTAATGTGGTCAGATTACATAAGGCTTTGGGACATTCACAAAAATGTATATATCTTTTTGAAACACAATAAAACCTCACCTAGCTAGAAACCAATTGATTACCATCTTTATTTTTCAGAAACAGCTAAGAATCAGAAAAGATCAAAAGAGATCGAGCATCAAAAGTCCATACACTGAATTCAGATATTGACTCGCAGACAGTATCTGCAGGTCCTCTCTCAGCATTTAAATTTTATTTTTTCTGTTACAGATGGTTCTGATATTCATGAATATCCATTTGTTGGGGCCACAGCAAATTCAAAGTGAGGAGTAATAGCAAAGACCTCATAGTGAGGGAGAAGAAAGGAAAAAAAAAGATAGTAAATGAATAAATACCATGAAAAGCACAGCATTTTAGGCCCTTTGTGCTCATTACTGATTGTTCCCCATTTGTATTTCTAGTTATCGGGAAAATGTTAATTGTGTACAATTTGCTTTAAATAACGTGACATAGAAGCATGCATATTTTACGTAATTTTCCAGGGTTGAAACATTTTAATAAAATTTTGTTTGAAAGGGTAACCTTTCCACTTTCCAAAATACTGAGCCTCCCCAAATGACTTCCCTCTTCTTGGGCCTTAACTAGTAATGATTTTAGTTAACAGTATACCTTAAGTCGTTGACAGTATAAATTCTTCATGCATTGTATGGAAACATTTTGGCATATGATTTCACAATAGGGAAGCATACTTTCTGCATCTGTTTTAATGAAATGATGGCTCTGTTCTGACATGTCTGTTCCCCTCCCATCTGGGGTGCTCTCCAATGTCGCATTCAGGAGAGGAGAAGGCCACTGTGTCATGTCATATATGCGGGTCTGGCCTCACTCGTTGCCTGCTCACCTCCTGTTTTCCATTTTCACACTCCATGGAGGTGGTGTGGTGCCCCTACCTCCATAGGAAACAAATATGCTAAATACAGGTAACAGGCTATTTACACTTATACAGAATCACTTTTATATTTTAACCAATCTGTGTGTTTTTTTCTGACATAGCTGGGATACGATATAAGCTGGTTGTCACTTCTTAAAATGTAACTGTTTTAGACTTGATAGATGATACACCATCTAAAATTAATGTTGGGAAAATGCTACTTGTATTTTTAGTACCTATGTACAATTCAGTTTTTAACATTTCTAAGAAATTACTTTTTATTTATTGAAAATTACCGCCTGAATTGTTTGCTTTCTACTGAGCACAGTGGAATTGTTGCAGCAATTTGCTGTTAAAGAAACAGAAGATAACAAATAGACCACCACTTTACATATGTATTTTATTTCTTGTACTCAGGAGGAGACTGAACTAATGAAGAAAAATAACATTTGTACTTATGTCCTAGAAGAATGTCATAAGAACTATTTATTGCTCACTAAAGAAACTAAATTAATGAAGGTGAATTATTAGCTTAATTTATTAGGGATTTAATTTGGGAGCTGTTTTCATAGGGATATTGGCCAAGGCAAGAATGATAACACTATAATGCATAAAGAAACGCAAATGACTTTATACAAGCAACTAAGTATATTTCAATGGAGACAGGTGTTTCTATGGTTTAAATAATAACATTTATTCAAAAAAGACCTGTTGTCAATCTGTGCAATCAGTAAGAAAGTATGATTTCTTAGAGAAATTAATTTTCAAAAGTAGTATTGCTTATCATTGATGGGGCTTGTATCATGACTTTATCAATTAGTTTCCATTCCTAAAATACATGCAAAATTGGTTCTGGTACCTGGATATCTGTCCATGATTAATTTGGGGTCATTAAAGATCAGAAATCAGACTGATCAGAATGTCCCAGGACCGGTCATTGCAGCCAAGCTCGGTCTCAGAGGCTCCTGAATCACATGGACGATAACACAGTACGTCGTGTGCCTGCGATGGTCCCAGATCCTGAATTCAGTCCACTTTCCCCGGCCTCAGAGGAAGATCTGTTATCCTTGCCTTTGCTGGTTAGCTCCTCCTTTCTCCTTTTTTAAGTGCAACACAATGGGGAGGGAGAGATTTCTTGATATCTGTGTGTGAATGAAGGATTGTGGGGAAAGCCAGAACGGGCAACGTAAGGACAGGCCCCTGGAATCTGCTGGGAACCGCGTCATATAATCATTGTTTTAGTGATTTATGACATTGGTGGGAGAGTTGTGCGAAAAACCTTGTTTCTTCTCTAAAGTGCTGTTCTGTTTGAAATTTTTAGTAATTTCCACGATAATATGCATGTGGGATCTTTGGGTAATTCCTAATGCACGTCATGTAATACAGATAGAGAAACACACGGGCACTGCATTCCTGCCCCTCGCCCACCTGTACACACCACTGCCCCGGTGGCTGCAGGCTCCTTAGGCTGGAAATGAGCATTTTTGTTTTATCTCTAAGCTGTGGCATTTCAGATGAAGTGTTTTAACTTAAGACAGACTTATGGGAAATGCTGGTCTTTTTAGAATACTCGGATAACTTGATTTTATTGACTTTTTATCAGAAAATAATGATGATGAGTATTTATTGCCTCAGCGATGTATCTGAAACATCCTGCTGGAAGGACCCAAACTCCCGTTTGTTGTAGTTTTAAAGGAGACAGTTACAGAGCTTGAGCACATTGATCTTCCATTGGGAGATCATTAATGAACTAACCTCTCTCATTGACAGAGCACTCAAGACCCCAAAGAGCATGTGATTTCCTGTTTTGCAGTAATTCATTGGAAACATTTACCAAAACCCTTAATGTGCACAGAAGCTGCTAAACTATTTTTAAGTGATGGGTCCTTCTTCCCGCTGCTCTAAACCGTGGCTCTTCTAGTCACGTGCCAAAAGGACACAGCGCGGTCGATGTCCCAGGATCTTGACGAGGACAAAGCACAGAAAGTGAGACTTGAACGGGTTCCTAAGAGCAAGTGCTTTCTATGAGAAAACGTTTGGAAGGGTTATTGATTGTCTGAGGATATTGGGTAAGTTACTAATCTAGGACATTGTTCATTTTTTAAGAATTTAGTCTTAAGTTGCTTAAGAAGTTGGTTTTAGCAGGAAGGCATGGCTGGCAGCTGCAGATCCATTAATGAACATCATTGCTTTCGATTCTGGACATTTCTGTCTGACGTGGTGTCTCTGTTGAGGAAAGGGTAATATCTGAGCCCCCCCCCCACCCCCCCAGGCCCTGGTCGAGTGTTTATAGTCTCTAGTCCTCATCCACATGCACTCCAAACTTGAGCCACTTTATGCATGTTGCTTTGGTCACTGTTCAGCTCCCTCCTAGTTCTGTGACTGGGCATGTCACTTGCCTCAGTTTCTTTGTTGTTGTGGGGAATACATCGACGGGGCGTGGGGAGAAGTCTGTGCACACAGGAATCATTGGTGCAGGAAGGGAGGACATCCTTGAGCACGTGGAGCTGGGCTCCTGGAAGCACCTGCTCCTAGGACCTGTCTGCCCCTGACCTTGATCCAGACACAAGGCATCTGTCAATTTATCGAATGTGGGAGGCTCCTGTGGTGGTCTTTCATCTGTGCTGCTCCATGACCACAACTTGGATTTTGTTGGGATGAGCCAATAGGTACCCGTAGTACTCATTGCCAGGATGTTCTCTGCACACCCCACCCTCCCCCAGTGTGGTATATTTTGTATTGAAACAACAGCTCCAGTGTGTATGAGCTGCTATCTGCTTCTGTAGGCACTTGTTTCAGACTTAAAAGCCCACATGCACATGTGAATTATTTGCTATAAGGGTTGGATAATTTTTATGTATAATTATAGGCATTTCTAGTCTCTGTAAATATAAGGGATTGAGTGTTACCATTCTCATTAGGAAAGATAAGGACTTCTTTCTTTGGGAAAAGAGAAGATTTTTTTTCTCCCCTAGAGGTGGGAACTTATAGTACTAATAGCATATTTTACTTAGTGATAGAGAAAAGAAATGTGTATGTCAGTACATTAGAAACATACCTTACTACAGGTGATGCTTTCTGAAGTTTTCTATTCTATTATTTTTCATTAAAATTTTTCTACTAAATTTATTTCATGACCCAGTAATGAGTTATACCTTTCAGTTTGGAAAACAGTGTCCTGGAATATCCACCCAGGATTGTCCCCCTCTCTTGGGCTCACAGTGAAAATCAGGGAGGGTGAGTGTGCCAGCCATTCATAGATGAGGACGCTGATAGTATGATGCTGACAGTGATGACAATGATGGTGATGATAATGATGGCGATGATGGTAATGATGATGGTGATGGTGATGGAGATGATGGCAAAGATAGTGATGATGGTGATGGTGATGACGATGGTGATGGAGATGATGATGGTGATGATGGTAGTGATGAGGATGGTGGTGCTGATGGTGAGGACTGTCATGATGATAATGGTCATGATGATGATGATGATCATCATCATGTGGTGATGGAGATGTGGGTGATGGTAATGATGATGGTGGTGATGAGGGTAGTGATAAGGATGATGGTAGTGATGGTGATCACTATGATGGTATAGTGTTAGTGCCAGCTATTTATTTACATGTTCTTAACAATATTTTTTAAAATTATAAGACAACGCACCCTTTTTTTAAAGTAATAAAGGTATATAAATAATTAATATTCATCACAAAAACTGATTAAAGACAGTTATTAATCTTCCCCCTCTCTCCAATTTCTCCCCCCACTCCAACAAGGCCACCAATGAAGACGGCCTGCTCTGCTTCCTCTCTTTTTCTGTGCTCATACTTATTTGTAAAAATACTCATTTGTTTTTTAATTTTCTAAAAAAGAGAGTCAATTACTGTGCAGTTTGATTTTCTTACTTAAAAAGAAGTCAAGATCATCACTCCAGACTCTTCTGGCTACAAGCTTTGCAGGGCTGGCTGTCCACTTTCGCCCGGCTGTTACCTGATTGGTGGGTGTCCTCGTTGTTTCTGGTTGTGGCCCATCCACTTGTGCTGCTAGATATTTACATAGACCAGCTTTCAGTTCAAAGGATATATTCACAATAGGGTATTGTGGGGGTCAAAGAGTTGTGTAGTTGTAATTGCCAAACTGCCTTCCAGAAAGGTGTCCCGACGACGTCCTCTCATTGACGTGTCAGATGTCCGAGGCTCTGGGGAGCCCTTCATGCTCCTGCCTTTGCAGCCTCACACAGCTCTGTGCTGTGTTGGCAGCTACCAGCCTGAACGATGGGTTGATGAATGAATGCATGAAGGTGCGCAGGCCCAGGCCTTGGAGGGTTCCTTGTGCAGCCCAGCTCCTTAGCCTTTGCGTCTTGTGTTTCCCACCATCGGTCACTAGGGTGAATTCATTTGAACACTAAACATTTGTTTATATCTTCATAGACAGGATAAGAATTTCTCTTGCTTTTGCCTGTTCCCAGCATCTCACACCATTTCGTCTCATGTTAACATGAGTTGAGGGTGTCCTTTTCACCTCCTCCCTTTAAGTTCTGTGAAGACAAAGACTGTATCTTCATCTCCTGTCTTCACAGCGAGCACAGTGCCAAGTAGCTAAAGCTAAATGGTTTTGGAAAATGCAGAAGGGTGTTGACAATCCCTGTGTGTCTGTGGACAGAATCCCCTCTTTCCTCCCATTTTCTCAGACATCCCTGCTGTGCTTAGAGTTCATGTTGTCTGTCCTGAGATGGAGAGACCAGTGGCCGAGTCCTGACTTATCACCATTTGTAGAGGCAGCAGTGGGATGGAAATGGACAGCACCCCAGCTTGTCTGTGAGCTTCCTCGATCTGGCTCTGCCATGGCCCCCTCCCTGCCCATAACCTCACTCCCAGGCAGCCTCGAAGGCTCCTCCCTGGAGGTCCTTAGCCTGCCGAGTTGCTCACATGTCATTGCAACCCAACTTGATAATTTGTGGTAGGAAGGAGGTGGACAGAATGGGACGTGCAGCGACAAACACCTCCCAGCCCCATGGCTTCAAGGAACTGAGGGTGCTTTCCCACTCCCACTGCACGTGATCCCACCACCCAGACCACTGCCCGTCACTGGGACAGGGATGAGGCTCTGAAGGCTCCCCCAAAGTGTGGCTTCTGCTCACGTCTCCTTGGCCACCTCCGATTTCAAGGAGGCAGAGAAGCCCACTTTTATATTGTGCTTGGACAAGAAGAACCTGAAATTGGCAAGCGACCCCCATGGCTGCCACAGGGCTAAGCAGGAAGGTTTTGGGAGAAAGGAGGGAGGAAAGTAAGAGATTAGTAACAAATTCTGCCAAAAGAGAAGTTCCAAAACAGTTTTGATTTACAGCAACATCATTGTAACAAATTTATGGCCTCCAAGGTGATTCCTTTGAAGGACAACAGTCATCTCTCTATGGAAAGACTTTCTATAAAGAACGTTGATGATGTGTCAGCCCATCTCGGCGTCTATAATACATGGCCTGACCCGTGCACCCATTACCATAAACTCAAGCACAGACATTCAGAGGGGAGGACACCTTCGTACTGCAACCTCCAGCCAGCGCCCGCTGCCGAAACCGACCGGTGTCATCCAATCCCCAGAAAGCTGGGAGTCCTGTCTTGGGTTCCTTCAAGGCTCTGGTTCTTTCTAACATAATTTTCCATTTTAGAATTACATAATGTATTCCTTTCTTAAACATAACTAAGGCAATCACAGTGTACTCCCACAGTGGCAGCTTCATTTTAATGCTGTAGGATCTTGGGCTGAAATGAAAAGACTTGCTTTTGGGGATTTGCAATCAAATAGGAGTTTTGACGTGGGGGAGCATGTTGATTTCCACGTAGGATAATTTGACAGATCAACTTAATAATAATGTGTGATAACCAGGCAAATATATGGCCACAGCAGACATCAATTCAAACCAAACCAACCAAACCCTGTGGCTTTGGTCCTGAGAAGGCAGAGCTGAGGGGACTGGGCTTTCCTGATCCACAGGAGACAGGGGTGTCCCTTGCATGACTTGAGGGTACGGGGCGAGGCTGCTTGTCCCTATGACATGGTGGCCTCCCTGACCTAGACGAGAGTTGCAAAACAAAGTCTCTAAAGGCTTTGGTTTTTTAGAGAGAGCTTTGTAGTGAAACAAGAAGGCAGTGAAACAGAGCTCCCCAATTTTTCAGGATGTCTTTATTTGGTCCCTGGAAGTTTACCAGAAGATTCTAGAAGCACCTTCTCCTTTAGTTGTGCTATGAAAAAAGGCAGAAATCACCAAGTGAGTGTAGAGTCATATGAAAGATAATCATCTATAGTTTCTATACAGGCAGACCTGGGGACATGGGTTTGGCTCCAGGCCCTCACAGTAAAGCGAGTTGTATCTTAATGCTAGTGGAAGGCCTGCCTTACATTTGTAAAAACGCCACATCTGTAAAGTGCAGGAAAAGGAAGCATGCTTATGTTTATTCTTCTATCCATTCCACAAACATTTATCCAGCGCCGACCGTGTGCCGAGCATTGATGTAGGTGCTATATACAAGCCGTGACCTCTGCAGACAAATGGAGTGTAACTCCTGGGCTTACGAATCAAACACAGATCGTCAGTTTGCCTCTTGGCTAGGACCATCTGGTTTGTCCTTTTGAACCTGGGAATAAACCACATTTGGGTCAGGCATCTATCCCTGCCCCCCATGGGCTCAGTTGTAAGGAAATAAGTGCAGTCCTCACAGGGCGTGGGAGCCAGGCCCGTGCCACAGTCTCCAATGTCCTGGCTCCATGGCTACCCCATCTTCTCGGCTTCTTTCCTCCTCTCCTCTGCCTTTGGAAACCCTTTCCGACCTCTGAGAGTAGCTCAGCTTTCCCCTGGAGAAGCCCTTCTGGGAGGTGGAGGGTCTCCCCCTGGTGCCCCCAGCACCATCCATGGTGGGCTCGGCCAGGCCCTACCTCCAGTCTGTCTCACTGTCTTGCTCATTGTCCAGGCCTGCGTAGTGGTTCTGGCTTCGTCAAGAACATTGCGGGATTGGCATGGGTTTAAGGATTGTCTGCCACACCTTGGCCTTTTCATAGACAAGGAATCGAGGCTCGGGGTAGCTTGTGGCCCCTGCATGAGGTTTCCCAGGGTACCTGTTGTAGAATTAACTGCTTTGTGTGTCCGTGTAGTTTTGGATTCCTCAGTGTGCAGGGTCATTCAATATTTGAATAAATGTATTACCTGTGGTCCTATCTTGTTTACTTTTTCATAAAGGGCATGACATCATTTGTCAGGAATGTAGTCTCTAACTAGCATTACTTCTGTCTTAAAGTCAGATTCATCTTCTGTCACTTTGACTTAGGATGACTTTGTGAGGAATAGGAAGTGCAGGAAGTGTGGGGTGGACCTGCATTTCCAGGAACCTACCTGCATTTCCATTCAGGTTACAGCCATTTAAATCTGCAGCATCCTTTCTTCTTACTCTCTTAGAGAGATACACCTTTTTGTTTTGTGTTAAATAACCATATAAACAAGTTGTCAGTCATCCATATATTCTTCTGACATGTATATTTTACAAGCCCTTTTTCTTGCAAGCAAATGTTAGCCTTCCCAACTGTTAGTACGATTAAATGCATCTAAAGAAGGGTTTATCAGTTAAGGAAATGGTGTGCTGCGGTTACGGTGCCCAGAGACAGTAACTATCCAGCACGTCTATGTCTCTTGCCTGCATCTTGGCAATTAAACCACAGAGGTTGTGTTTTCTGTTGGTTGTGGTGTTCGCATCAACATTCATACAGAGACAATAATTCAGTGTGGGGAGGAGCAGTGTTTTCCTGAGCTGATTTGCATGTGCATGTCAGATCCAGCTATGCCATTTTCATGCTATTGAGGAAAACAAAATGACCTTTTTACCAAGTTTTTGATTCTGGAAGAGTCTGTGTTTTGAATTTGGAGGAGAGGGGGCTGCAGAACAAAAGGGAAGAAGCAGTAGTTGATTTATACCACGGTGTCAGCAACAGTCAGGAACCTGGGATGCTTTTCAGCTGTGATTGTGTGTTCGCTCAAGGCTGCTGTATTTGGGCCCCCTGAAATTCCATTGTCAGTAAGCTCCGAGTCTCAAGGAGCCTGCACTCGTAAGGACCATAGAGCGACTCAACTATCCTCTCTGTCTCTTCTCTTCTTATCAAGTGTGATGCTGTTTTAATACATGAGATAGCACATCCAGAATTACGGAATATTACTCAGTTATAGGATTATAGAACAATAATCCAGAAATATGTGTTAAAAGCTTACCTAGCTAGCTGTTCTTTTAAAGTCCCTCATTTTCTTTATGATTATTTTCCAAAAAGAAATTAAAAACAAGATGTCACCCAGTCAGTATGTTTGTGGATGGCACGCAGCTGAAGGGGGTGGTTTACCTTAAACAGGCATAGTGGGATACACCATCGAAGTTTTCAGCTGGCTTCTCGCAAAGTCATTACCTCGCAGTTATCCCTGCCATTCAGCTGACTTTACATGTGAATGGTGTTTCTGTGCCTCTGTGTTCATCAACCTCATGCTTAGAGTTCTCCCAGGAACTGTTATACTGACAGATTATTAGTATTATTGGTATTTTTGTATAGAGAAAAGAAGAAGGAAGGGAAAGGGCCATTGGAAAGGAGTTGCACTGTGGTACATAGATATCAGTAAATGCTTCGGAGTCAAGGTGACTGCCTGCCCTGTGGGGGGTTCCTTTGGCAGAGTCTCCTAGAGGCTAAAGGGACCACAGTTCCTGGTCCAAGCCCAAGGCCAGCCTGTGTGCATGGGGAAGTCCTCAGCCTGCATACCGTATTGTATGTAGATGCTGGGCATTGGAAATAAATTGGGGCAGCTCATCAGCACATGTGGGCTTTAATATCCTTTAAAAAGTGTCATTTCTGAACGTTAGTCGTGGGTCTGCTTTTGTTTTTGTTGTTTTTTTTTTAAATTGAGGGGCACACATTTTTAGTTATGACCCCTTTAGGCATCTTTTACAAATATTTATATTTTTTATTGATATCAGAGAGGAAGGGAGAGGGATAGAGAGATAGAAATATCAACAATAAGAGAGAATCACTGATTGGCTGCCTCCTGCACAGCCCAAAAAAACAGGCATGTGCCCTGACTGGGAATTGAACCTGTGACCTTCTGGTTCACTGAGCCACACCAGTCGGGCTCTTTAAGCATCTTTTGCTCAATTATACTTCAGCCAAAGGTGTGCCACACACAGCAAAATAGAGGCCCACCTACTATTTCTTTTTGCTTGTTTGTTTTCTTGCTTTTTGGAAGAGTTCAACATACAGGAAGTGATATACTAGAAGGGTGGGTTTTTGTTTGTTTTTAGTTTTGTTTGAATACATTAAACTATTTTAAATTTACCGGAGGGAGCAGTTTTCCCTGGAGAATGTTAAACCGCGGCAGAGAGGTGTTTTGGGAAGACGTCTACTTCGGCCACGACACCCCGTTCATGCGACATCTGCGATCTTACAGCAGATATTTTTGTAAGAAAAATGCTTCTCTCATTGGGGTCATTTTCTTGCAGTTCACCACGGAGGTGGGCCCCTTGGCTCGTCACGCGTGTGTACTTGAATAAGTGGAAACACTTTAAGAAAAGTAAACTGCGTGCTCCTCTGCTGTCGTCTTTGATTTGAGCTGTGCTCCGACGGTCCTCGGAAGCCGTCACGGATTGCAGAGCCTGCCTGACCCGTTTGAGCGCACATTATCATAATCTCACTGTCGTGCGGCCACCGAGTTAATGTACTTACAAATGACAGAGAAAGTGTGTTACATGACCTTAGGGTTTTCAAAAATTAAATGACGTCGTAGGTCGTATTTCAAAGAATAGCTAAGGAGAACGGTTTTCTTCCCTGCATAAAGTGTCACCACGCATAGCAACAGGATATTGTATTTCTTTTTTATTACTCAAAAATGTGAAGCTTTTAAACTCCTAGATTCCCCACATAAAATTTAATATTGGGGTAGGGAATAAAATACCGGTGGGTAAATCTGCTCCTCCGCCCGCTGTCCCCTCGCACGGCCTGCCATCGGCCCCTTCAGCACTCAGAGCTGCAGAAACGCTTTGAAATTCTTTTCTGCGGAGGAGTTTAGTATTTCTCCCTCATACAAAGCCCATGAATTCCCATCTGAAAGCCAATAACACACATATATTTACTGAATATGCTTTGTGTGGATATTAACAATGGATCATTTTTACTTATCTGTGTTAGGGATCATTTTTTTGTTTTAAAAAGTGTTCTTTTGAAAGGAGTCTTATAGCCGGAGGTTAAACGGGATGGAGAGGAAACTCCTAATTAAAGCAAGTGATACTGGTATTTTTTCAGGGCCCGGAGCCCTGTGCTGCCTGCGTTTCACAGTGTCCTGAGCTCACCCTGCAGAGAACCCCTGGTGCGTGACCGATGACAGGCGCTGTCCATCACAGAAGGGAGTCCCGGGAGGTGACGGGGCACACCCCGTGCACGAGGAGACTCGGGACAGTCCTCACCCCATCCTCACACACACAGCTATCAGAATCCACCTGATCACATGTTCTAGAATTCTCTTTCCAAGTAGATCAAACCACAGCTCTGGGAAGCAGTTCTGGGGCATAAAAAGCAGTAGGTTGACTTGACCTAGACCATGGACAAGCCTGGCCTCCATGCAACAGTGAGAACCAAGAGTCCCTTTGCTTTTTCATGTGAAGATGCACATAGAGTCCCGTGTAATGAGGAGGCAGCCTGTGTGGAGTGGAGGTCTTCCTAGCCTGGGCTGGAGCTCAGGGAACAGCCATCTGACCCGCAGGTGGACGTAATGGGAGTCACTGCGATCCTCAGGAAGCTCACCCGAGTGACAGGTCATAGCCTTATATTCTTTTTCGTTTTTTAAATCCTCGCATGAGAAAATGATTTTAGAGAGAGAGGAAGGAGGGTGGAGGGAGAGAAACATTGATCATGCCCGATCGGGGATCGAACCCACCACCTTTCGGTATAGGATGATGCTCTAGCCAGCTGAGCCACCCGGCCAGGGCACAGGCTTATATTCTGATGAAATATAAGGATGGCCTTTGAAAACCAAAACTTTGGACTAAAATTGACCAGCTCCAGTTCTCTCTGGGCTCCCCCTGCGGACCGCAGTCGAGGGGGCCCGAGCCAAGTCCAGGTGCGGTCCCTTGTAGACAGCTGTAGGAGGTGGGCACCGAGCCCTGAGTCTGTTGGGTGTGGTGTAGAGACTTACAGATAACCAGGTCTTGGTAAGCCCCCAGCAGTATTGGTAGACAGAATATTATTTAAAGTTACTGAAATTTGATGAAGCCTGTAAATGGAATCTGCACTGTATTCTGCACCAAAATCAAATTGTAGGGGGAAAGATGTGGCTGCAGTGTGTGCTTAGAAATGACTTGTCATAATTAATGTTTTTTACCCCAAACAATTAGAACATTTAAAAAATGTTCTGACACAGCCAGAAAGTTTTTATTTCTGCGATGGGTTTCACAGCTCTGAAAATTGCTTTATTCCCTTGATGTTGTTGGACACTAATTGCACAGCTTTATTTTTTTCTTAAAATGAACATATACCCGCATTCCAGAAATATTAACGCTCCACTTGGGGAGGAGACCTCCTTCTGCATCCCAGCTCTGCCCATAACCCCGCGGGGGCTGGTCCGCAGCCACCTTCTCTCCATCCAACTTGGCGATGCCCACGGAAGACACACGTCTGTGCTGCATTTGGGACACACGGGGTGGTTATAGGACAAGGGGTTTCCATTCCACCCAGAAGCTGGTGTGGTCATGCGGCCACACGGAGCTGCCGTTAAAGGCAGGTTCCTCTGGAAGTTCAGTTCGAGCCAGGAGGGAGGGGGCAGGCACAGTAGGCCCCCTGAGTGGGTCCTGCAGACATTGTGGGCAGCAGGCCTGGTGTGTCTCTGACTTGGGGCCCTGAGTGGAGAGGAGAAGGCACGGGGAGGGGATACGCGAGCACTGAGAGACCAGCCCTGGCGACACGCTCTGGCGCTCAGTCTGTTACCGAGAGGAAGCTGGTGTAAGGATGCACCTCTCCAGGGGCACTCCCTCCTCAGAGGCCGGAGAGGCTTCCGCGTGCACGTCCAGTTCCCACACGGGCTGGAGGGAGGAAGGATGGCAAACGTGCACATGTGGACATGCCTGAAGTGGGCATTCTGAAACCGTCACTGTGCAGTCTCCCACGTGACGTCCTGCCTGGGCTCCTCTCACGGACACAGGGCGGGCGGACTGCACCTTCGGGCTGTAACTTCTAGATGAATCTCAGGGACAAGGTGAGGCCCTCCCCATCCTCAAGCCCCCAGCCCCCAGCCGGCATCCTTAAGAAGTGGGAGGTATGGAGGTGTTATTAGCACCATAAATCGCCTCTGCCGTCCGTCAGACGCTAAGAAAGGCACAGCGTGGTGCTGGCCGTGTGGGTGCTGCTGATAAATCACTGCAGATTAAATTATTAGATAATTTGGAAACTTAACAGTTTGCATTTTGCACTTCCAATTGTTTTGCTGACTTGCACTTTTTTGCTGTCCGGGATTTTATTAACCGTCTTTAAGACATCTATCACCTCCTTCCTCTTCATTTTCCAGCGGGCACGTTTTCCCGGGAAGGAGAGAGCCGCGGTCCTGATGCCTGCAGCCGCGCTCCAGAAAGATTGCTGTATTTTCATTGACATGCGGCGCATTTCCATAATTGGCTTTTCTACATGATAGGAGAGAGGAAATAATAATGTCATTTTATTTACAGCCAGAGTGTCGCTTTATGAGACTTCTCCAAGTTTCTGCCATGCTGTGTAGGTCAAATGACATCTTTTGATCAGTCCTGTCCAAAGACATCAAAGCTGAGTGGCATGTAATGGAGACCTAGTGACAAACCAAATCTAGAAAAGAAATAAGACTGCCAGTTTCCCATTAAACAGCCTGCTAAACAGCACAGCTCCCCGTGTCGGCGGCGAAGCTGCTCTGACCACCTAAATCAGGAGAATGAAAGGGAGCTGAATTGGACATTAGTACCGCAAATGACTGCAGTGATTGCCACGACGCCCCCTCCCCAAAAACCAGCAGGCAGACCATGCGAGGTACAGTGAGCCTGCCCTCGCCCGTCCACTCCCCTCCTGCCACTCGCTGGTTTCTGATCTGGTTTATTTAGGTTTGACATCAGCCAAGTGGTGTAGCAGGAGATCTCTGACAGATATTCTTACTGATTTAGCGGGAGACACGCACGGCTAAGGAAAGATGGATCTTCCCAGACAGGATGTCGGAGTGGCTGTTTTTCCTGTTCCCACCCCATCTTCTTCCCTTTACGGTCCTGTTGAAATGTGGCTCTGATTCCCAGCCAAATTATTAAGGCCTTCAGAACTTTTGAGGAAGGACGATAGATGGATGAAGGCTTCATGTTGATTGCCACGCAGACTGGAAGCATGTTTGTCTTTCTTGAAGGAATTGTAAGCAGGAATTGAATTTTATACTAGGGATTGGTAAACTAAGTTATCGCTGCTGTGCTTCAGCCCAGCCCGCTCCCCAGGTGACGGGGCCACATGGAAACCCGTGGTGTCTGCGCACAAAGCATCATCCTCCGTGCGTTTATGCGCCTCCATTGGCTTTGGGATGAGTGTTTGCTTTTTCTTCAGTTCATCATTCCAGCCTAGAGGTACTGGACACTTACTTCGTTCAGGCACCATGACAGCTGCCAGGAGCAAGTGCCACTCAGGTGCTGTGGCCCCCGGAGACCTGACCCAGCAGGGGCAGACTGCTGGACTGCATGGCGCGGAGGGTCCTGGAGGGCTGCCCGGGGCAGTGCAGAGCCCAGGCTCTGGGTGGGCAGAGCCTGGTTTGGCACAGTTGGAAACAGGGATTTTCGGCCCTCCCTTTTTTATGATGGTACGTGGTTTCGTGGAGTTAAGTATAGTCACGTTGTGTAGCCATCATCACCATCCATCTCCAGAACTTTTTATCTTCCCATACTGAGACTCTGCAACCGTGAAACAATTTCCCACATCCCCTTCCCCAACTCCTGGCCACATCGTTCTGTTTCCTGTCTCTGGGACCAGTCTGGGTCTCCCTGGCTGGAAACCGGTGGCTTGCGGCCGTCCCCCGCCTGGCATCCCTGGGAGTGCTGCCGAGGCTGGTGCATGGCCACGGCTCTCCGGCAGAACTGCTCGACACCACTCTCACTGACGCCACGCAGGTAAGGGCTGATTTTACAAACAGCATGTTCTGAAGACAGAGTTCATTCCAACCACGCCACTTACAGCTGCTGGCAGCAGTGGCCCCTGTGTGGCTGTGTGGGTGCCCGTCTGGGACTTGGCTCCGGGGGAAGCGGGGGGCGTCCTGCTCTGCAACCAGCTGATTGTGTAGCGGGGGCCGCTCAGGTAACCTTATGCCTCCGTTTCCTCGTGTGGACGTGGAGAGTCAGGGCAGGCTTTCCCCTTATCGTGTCGATGAACGAACAACATTCATAGTGCCGAACGCCGGGGATGGCGTCGGGTTCAGAGGAGAGCTGGGTAAATATTACCTGTTATTATTCCGTGACATTGTAACCCAGAGCATAGTGCTGGCTGAGCACATAGTCTGTGGGAATGAAATGTTTACCCAGAAACAAGGACATTATTTCTTTCAAAATAACAGTATATTATCAGTTGTCCTAAATACGTTACTAGAGGGCCGGGGAAAGTCATTCTGTCCATGTGGGCGGGTCGTTATCCCGGAATATATCTTATTGCTCTTTGGGATGGAACGTCAGTGTTGTTGTGGGGAAGACGCTTCAGGCGACTGTCACGGGCTCCTCACCCTCCACGGAGGGTGTATGTCCACGTGCACACTCGTCCCTCCTGGCGGCCACGGCGCGTGCGTGGGAACTGTTAGTGTCAGGCAGTCTTTCCTGTGTGTGACTGGCCTTGCTCATTTCCTTCGCATCTGCTCCCCTAGGGTACGTTGGATGGTTTCATAGCGTGTGCTTTCTCTCTCTGTCCCTCTGCATATTTTTCTTCCTTTTTTCTTACTAATTTAAACATGCTCAGCATTTCTTTCCAAGCGGCTTTCTGAGCAGAACCGAAGGAGGCGGGCGGGAAGGGAGGAGCGACATTAGAGGCCGGGAGCGGAGGGTCTGAATGTCCTCTTGGCTGGTCGTGGTGAGAAAGGCTCTTCTGTGGGGACAGCCAGGACAGAGTCTGTTTTGTTTCTGTTTTAAAACCTTTTCCTGGAAGTTGTCTTGACCAAACCCTGTATGTTCTCCAACACATGGTCACAGGCGGACTCAGGGCCCCAGTGGCTGCCTTTCGGAAGCAGTCGAAAAAGGAAATGTCCTTGGACTAGGAATAGTGGCTGAGGTTAAACTTCTAAGAAGGAAAATGATGGCTAGGGTAGGGGCCCTGAGCACCCCCTAATTAGGGTGCATTGTCGCAGCCTCAGAGAAAAACACCACGAAGAGGGCTTGAGGCTGAGCCTGGGCTGAGATGCCAGCCCCTTCTCTTCATTTAGCCGCAGACCGTGTCTGCCGCTTCTAGGAAGGATGCAAATGAGGAGCGGAATCCATGCACCTGCTGAATCCGTGTCTCCGGGTGCCCCGGGCGTTGGGGCCCAGCCTGCCGGAGCCCCGTCACCCTCTGCTCAATAATGCAGGGGGAGTTTGCTCTACCAAAGTGTCACCTGTCTAGGTGAGTCGTGCCAGTGTCGATCCGAAGTGACAGCCATCTTTGCGTCCCCGCGTCTCTAACTGACTTCTCTTTCATCATTCATGTTGGAAAGGTAACATTTTCGACAAGATTGTTTCCTCTCCCCCGGCCTGTGTCTCGGCACGCCCCCCGTCTCCCTCGCCCGTCCCCACCGCACACCTGATCAAACCGAGATCACTGACAGAGGCTTCCTTCTCCAAATTAAATGAGCCCGACTAGCCTGGGAACGCTCATGAAGAAAGCGAGGGAAATGCTGATGAGTAACGCTAATGAATCAGGGACCGAGATCCTCCTGGAGGCGGATCCTGGGATCTCGCAGCGTTCCTCCCCGTGAAGAATGGATGGAAGTCGGTTGTGTGGCGTGATTTTAACATCTGTCCTACCCTTCACGGTCATTTGTATTTGTAATGGAACCAGGTTAAATACTCCCATTCTGATGTTGCCGGCAGGGATGGAAATGAACATTTCAATGAAATCATCCGGACTGATTCATCTGCGCTCCGTTGGTGATGGAGCTCTAATGAGAATGCTGGGACACAGGGTTTATCACATGATGAGGAGGAGTCAGTAAATCTCGGAGATTAGAATCGCTGCAGAGCTCCCCACGCATGCACGGCGCCCCTCACAGACCTCTGCTAGTGATGTGACTGAGGAAGGGACAGGGAGCCGGCCGGGTGGCCAGGGCCTGTCTCCCCTCTGATAAGCCACCAGGAAGCGTTCTCTCCAGCTGGCGAAACCCCAGCGTGGCCCCCGGATGTTTCTGAGGACCCTGTCTCAGGGACTGAAAGGCAGGACTCGGATTCGGCTTTCTTCATGTCCTTGTAGTTATAAATGTCCGCTTTTACCATGGCCTTCTCTTCGCCTAGACCAGCAGTTCTCAACCTGTGGGTCACGACCCCTTTGGCAGTCGAACGACCCTTTCACAGGGGTCGCTTAAGACCATCCTGCATATCAGATATTTACATTACGATTCATAACAGTAGCAACATTACAGTTATGAAGTAGCAACGAAAATAATTTTATGGTTGGGTCACAACATGAGGAACTGTATTTAAAGGGCCAGAAGGTTGAGAACCACTGGCCTAGACAGTCCCTTTGCTTCCTTAGTTGTCCGTGTGAAGCAGAGCCATTGTTTTTGAACTGCTGGGGCTCTTGAATGTCTGTAACTTTGGATCTCAGGCCCCTTTCCCTGTGTGTCCTCTGCATGACACTGTGCCTCAGGCGAAGTCGCAGGCCGTCTCGCACGAGGGACCCTCAGATGCCAAGGGTCCTGTGGCAGCAGTGTGAATTCAAGTTCATTAATGCGGATTACTCAATGTATTTTCAGACTGAATTGCTGTATTCATATGTTGTATTTTCCCATGTTACCACCTTTCTTCTATCTAGACCAGCGGTTCTCAACCTGTGGGTTGTGACCCCTTTGGCGGTCGAACGACCCTTTCACAGGGGTTGCCTAAGACCATCGGAAAACACATATATAATTACGTATTGTTTATAGTAGCAAAATTATAGTTATGAAGTAGCAACGAAAATAATTTTATGGTTGGGGGTCACCACAACATGAGGAACTGTATTAAAGGGTCGCGGCATTAGGAAGGTTGAGAACCACTGATCTAGAAGATATTGCTTAAAATCCAAGTGAGTTAAAAATGGGAACATGTAGTCAGCTGGCCTATTAGGTTAACTGCCAGGATCTGAATGATTCCAAATATCAAAATGGGGGGCACAGCAGAAGCTGAGCCCCTTCCGTTGAAGGAACACGTTATGTCATTCACTTTCCATTGGGATGTCTAGTCGAGGTGGAGCAGATATGACACGTAAGTGATACTGCGTGTGAATGGGTACTCTGAGTAGCCGGGGGACCTGCTGGGTTTTGAAGGATAGTGGTAAAGCTGACTTTTAGAAAGCACACCTTGTTCAGGGAAAGCCCACTTTGGAATGCTGCTCCTACTTACCAGTATCTCTCCGGGGACAAGGATGGCGAGGAGGTGGAGTTCTGGAGACTTGGCCTCCTGAACTGGAAAACAGGACGGTTCGGGAGACACCTTAGGTTGTGCATAATTGGGATGCAGATGTAGTGCCAGTTCAGGGAGGGGACACAAACCTAATTGCTCAGAGCCCATGTTACTGAGACTCGAGGGAATTTGGAACTTGACTACATTTAGCTTAAAAAACAAATACAGCTGTTGCTTCCCAAGTCTTAACATGACTGTTGAACAGAGTAAATCTTGTTTTCTTCAAAGAAACAAAGATGTTTTAAAAAACGTTGGGCTGTGATTTGAGAAACATAATTTTTATCTAATTTGCTGAAGATAAGATGCTTGTGCCTCATTGTATAATTACACTTTGAGATGGACACATTTTTTCAGACACTGTGTGCATTTAACTGTAAACCGTCAGGGTGCACATACTAGCATCAGATTCAGCTCTAGCTTGGACCATACACATCGCATATGTCCACTCTTGTTAGAATACACAGAATTTCATGCTGCTCCAGGTGACAGCACGTCTTCAGGGACATGCTGGCATCCAAAGGCACATTTTATGACAAAAAATATTAACAAGATTTAATTTTTTTAAGAAAAGTGAAATCTAACCATAAGATCCAATTGTCTCATTCCCATTTTGGAAATAATAGGGTCTATGTAGTTTTAATTTTTCATTCACTCTCACATGCACACACACACACGTATACACTGCTCACCCATGCATGCACACCCACCCACACATGTACACATGCCCACATGTGCACACCCACACATGTACACCCACTCACACATACATGCACACTTGCACATGTACATACACATTCGCACACATACCCACACATACACACATAGCTACATATGTACACACACATGCACAACCACATGCACACACAGCCACACATACATGCACAACCATGCATACACACACTCACGTGTGTGCGCACATACACATGCACTCATATACCCATGCATGCATGCACACATATGCATTCACACTCATCCACACATGCACACCCCCACACACATGCACTCCCTACATAGGCACATACGCTCACACACACATACATATATGCATGCACTCCCATGCTAGCACACGGAGGCTGGTTTCTCTCCTACATTGCAGGGACTGCTTTGACGGCCTTCCTGTGGTGTCCTCCAGGTCTGTTAGGCTGCTGTGACCATCCTCCCTCTGATGACATGTTGGCATCCCGTGTCACATGGGATGTGTGCTCAGTGTCACACTCACACCACGTGCCAGGCTCAGAAAGGGCAGGGAGTGAAGGCAAAGCTGTGTTGACACAGAAAGAAAGCAAAAATAATGACGTAGAGGTTTTGTTTTATTTGATTGGGAGGTCATTTGTTTCTGTAAGTAATTGTAAAAGGGGAATTTCATGCTGCAGCTACCATCCCCAAGCACACTCATTCATCAGATTCCAGGTGGCGGGGTGAGGGCCCCGGGGAGCCGAGAGCACCCAGGGGGACAGTTTTAGGGAAAAGCACATGTCAGGTTTACTTTATTTTCTGAGATTCAGGAGCCTACCTCATAACACTTTTTTAGTTTAAAAATTGCACTCATTTACCTGTGAAGTATATTCTCATAATTTCATCACCGGAAATAAAAATTTCTACAAATACTATAGAACATTCTGGTACATTTGAACACTTATGAGCTAGAGATTTTTTAGAAAATTGTAGCTTGTGGTGAAAACAAAGATCATGACAAGTAATGACCCAAATTTAGAAGTTTCTATGAGTCCTGGCCCTCCCTCACTCCCCCCTCCCTCTCTCTCTCCCTCTGCCTAAATTTTTTTAAAAAGCATCTAGGAACGCAGTTATGAGAATTCACTGATAATAGTGAATTCTATAGAAAATAAGCATAATTGTTACAGTAAGCGCAGATGTTGCCTGTCATGACAGCATGGATGCAACTTTAGTTCAGACACCACTATGGTTATTAAGGGAATATCAAGGAAGTCAGGTGTTGTGTATAGAAGTGACTATGTGGGGCATGTTAGCTTGTGGTGTAATCCATTGGTACATAATTTCTATGTAGCCTATTTAAAGATAAAGGCTCCCCGACTCTCTTTGAAAAGTTAGTCTCCAGTCAATCCCTGTGGGTCTGGGTGTGCCCACACTTGCTTACTCTATGCCCCAACCCTCAAGGGTTGACTTTCCCATTTCTCTTCTTCTCTCCTGTGCTTTTATGAGACTGAGCTACTGGGTTGAAGATGGAGGCATTTCTGGGACATAAGCCCTGTGTGGGGTTCAGAAACTATAGGAACCCGTTCTACCCTCATCTCTCACGGCCACACCCTTAGCGAAGGCGCAGGGCTGACTTTCTAACAGGGGCCGTTTTGTTGGAGAACCTCAGGTTGCCAGTGCTGAGGGGCAAAGTGACTGGGTCCGGAGACAGTCATTGCTGCTCCTTCATGATAACCAGATGTCCTTCGTGAAGGCCAGGTGTATGGTGTACAGGGCGTGGATGGGTACTAATGGGGTTACCTTTTTTTGCTGGGTTTCAGCTGTGTGGCGTGGAGAAGTATTTCATGCAAGGTCCCTCGCTGGATTTCTAAATGGTATCCAACAGGGTGACTTACCTATAATTCCAATTGGGCCCTGTTAGGGGTGCGTCACCCCTCAGATGCAGAAAGAATCATGAGGACCTGCCCTCACTGTTTGCTCTTCTCACTTCATTTCCACTTCTCTTTAATTTTTCAAGGTTCTCCTATATTTTCTCTTCTTTTTCTTCCTGACATGGCTGAAAATCAGAAAAGCTTTTGGTCTTTTCAATAATGGTTTAAGCTCTAATTTGGGCTCTCCACTTGTATAATTATATTTCTGTAACATGCGGCCAACTCCAGACCTAAGATCAATCCCTGATGTGCTCATGGGGAGGGGCCTCAAAATGAGGCGTCTTATTTCTCACTTCACTTGAAATTAAATTCTGAGGCCGTGAGAAGGAGAAATTGTATTTATGTTCAGGAAGTTACCTGTGGATACCTAATTAAATTAGAATTGGGTAAAAACCAGAGGCCATTTTATTGTGATTCTTAAAAATGGATTCTGTTGGGTTTTAAGTAAAGAAGTAATTCTGTTATGAATCAGGTGCTTTCATGATTGGAACAGGGCAACTGACATTGGCCAAAGTGGTAGAAAAATGTTTGCTCACCTGATGTCAGAGCAGAAGTGGCCTCTCAGCTCTTCGCTCAGCAGCGTCAAACATCCTGCAAAAAACGGTAACTCACATCCGATGAACGGAGATGCTGCCTGTATGTTGGTGTCCTTTCAGAGGAGGGAGGAATCAGCTCCGTGTCTGTGTTCTCTGCCTTTTTCATTTCTCAATATTTTCTAACTTTGATTAAAACCTCTCACTGTCTCCGAAACAGAGGTGAAGTGACTCTCCAAGTGACCGATTATAGATTTGGAAGGAAGTGTGTTGCAAGATTCTACCGTGAATTGAGGCTGGGCATTCACCCCTCAGGTGTGTGGGGGCCCCTTTTGGGAGTTGGCCCCTTGGATTCCGTGTATTTTGATATAATGGCCATCTGTTCATGGATATCACGTTTGCAGGTGTAAGACCTAGTTTGGTGTAGATAAACATGTAATTTGGTCTGATTGCATAGCTTCACCAGGTGGCAAAACAATAGCAAAGCATGGCATTTACTGTAAGCCAGTAACCAAGCAGGGGCCGGAGACCTGGGCTGTCTACTTGTCACCTCTCCATATCCGTTTTCCTCATTCACAGCCAACTCTCAATTCTGCAAGCTCGTGAGGAGAGGAGAGATGGGATCCGCCGTTTCCCAGCCCAGTCTCATCATGTCTGTCCACTACCTCCCCTCCAGGTCTTGGGAAGGCTGCTAACCAGAACCATGGCCTCTGCCCCGTGTGAGCCCGGACTGAAGGCTGACCTGGGCCACAGGTGACCACTGAGCTGCTGGGCTGGTGGCTCCGGAGGGTCCCTGCAGCTGCTCCCGTCTGAGGCCCCAGCACCCTCCTCCCCTTCTGGGCAGCTCCCAGGAGGGGCAGGAATACAGGGGCCGGGCAGGAGGGTTGGGTATCTGGGGGGCAGACCCACAGGAACCCTACCATCCACGCCTTCAGTGTTCTCGCCTCCCCTCTACTTTTTAATACTTTCTTTTTGTTGTTGTTTATTTGTTTTCTTTTTATTTGTTGTTGTTTTTTTAGGACTACTTTCTAATATTTTCAAAAATGGTAAGAATAAGCAAAGCCCGGCCCACACTCCCTCCCCAGGCTGGGCCCTGCCCTCCCGGGATCCCTCATTTCAGGGTCTGGCCAGTGGCTGCCAACTATTTTGTTCCAGAAATGGTGTCAAATGGACAGTTGTATTTATTTATTATATTTGTTAAGCTGAAAACAGCAAAGGAGATTTTGAAAATATGGATACTTATCAACAGCCACCTCACTCCACACATGACCCAGGCACTCACCAGCTATAAATAACTGTGACCAACATTCCTTAAAGGGATTTTTCCACGGTGCCCAGTTTTGTCTTTTGCCTTTTTCATCTAATGACTTTGCCCATGTCATCAAAGCATACTTCATTATGTTGGGACAATATTGCATCACAGGACTAAACTACAGATGACTAAACCGGCGCTCACTGCTGATGGTTTTCAGCGGTTCTCAACCTGTGGGTTGCCAGCCTGTGGGTTGCGACCCCTTTGGGGGTCGAACGACCCTTTCACAGGGGTTGCCTAAGACCATCGGAAAACACATATTGTTTTTGTGATTAATCACTATGCTTTAATTATGTTCAATTTGTAACAATGAAAATACATCCTGCATATCAGATATTTACATTACGATTCATAACAGTAGCAAAATTACAGTTATGAAGTAGCAACGAAAATAATTTTATGGTTGGGGGTCACCACAACATGAGGAACTGTATTAAAGGGTCATGGCATTAGGAAGGTTGAGAACCACTGGTTTAGATGGTAGTCACTTCCCATGAAGCCTCTTTGTTCACATGCATGGTCTGCATTTCATGTCTTTAGACTCTGCTTCCAAAAGTAAAATTATTGGGCTGAAGGGTGTCAACATTTTAAAGTTTCTCTCCTTTTACTCTCTTTCATCAAGATTCTCTCATGTGTAGCAGCATGACTGGCACATGAGAAGTTTCTAAATATTTTTTTTTATTCTCAAGGAATTTATTAATCTCTTTCCATCCAGTTTTTTAAAAATATTTTTTTATTTTTCAATTTTAGTTGACATCCAAGGTTTCTGAATACTCAATACAGAATTACTTTGGGTCACTGATTCATCCAAAGATGTTTCCTGGAGGTTTCGCTGGCAATGGGATGCTGACAGGACAAAGGACAGTGACTTGGTGCTGATGGTGGCTGGGTGGCAACATCTGGGACTGGAGGTCAGGTGACCCAAATTCCAGTCCTGTATCCACTGTTTCCCATGTAACTTGGGGAAGTCAGTCAGCTTTTCCAAGATTCAGTTTTCTCATCTGCAAAATAGGCATTTTGGTGATGCCACCTGGAAGGTCCTGCAGGTTAGAGGGAGATGGTCAAATGAAAATGGCCCGTTGGGCAGCAGGCATGGTTGTCATTGGCTGTGCGTGTGCACGGGTGTGTGTGTGCTTAACAGTGACTGTGTGTGCCCCCGCTCTGGAGTGCTTGCCGCTGGCATCTGAAGTCCTCCGTCCGCAGGTGCTGAGGCTCTCCTGTCGCCTGCCTGCCCTGCTTCCGCCCCCTGGGCACACAAGATGGTCTCTGTCTGTCCTCTCAACCATCTCTGAAACATAAGTGCGCTTTGCCACATTCCCTTAGGATCCGGCTCTGATAATGTGATAATGAGTGATTACATTTAATGAGACACCCTTCTCAGGTCGTATCAGTGTATTTTAATAGAGCCTTTCTGGAAAATATCTTAACCCCCAATTTCCCAAGTAGTTAATGGAACACTACTTCAGGTAGTTATCCCCTCAAAAAATAATGAAAATAATAAAAAGTAAGTAAAATAGATTGGTCAAATAAGAGGAGAGGCATGCCATTTTATGTCCCTGGAGGATTAACAAGGTATGGCACACGACGTTAAAGAATCTAAAATGTCCTGCAGCAAAAATGTCAGGTTTTATCTAATGATTTAGATGCCTTCCAACCCTCTCACTCACAGGACAGCTGTCAATATCTTGCAGTGTCCCCTGGGAAATGCTGCCTTCAATCAAGAAGTCAGTGTGCCGTGCACACGTAGCCTGGACTAGGCTGCCGGAGCACACACTACTGGCCTTGTTAAAATCAGAGCCTGTTTTTATTGTGGTAAAATATTCATGACATAAAAGTTGCCATTTTAGCCATTTGTAAGTGTCCAGTTCAGTGACATCACTGTGCAGCCATCACACCTGCCACCTGTAGAACTTTACCTCTTCCTTCCCACCGAAGCTCTGCCCCCATTAAACAGCTCCTGGGCACCCACCCCAGTCTGGCACCCACCCTCTGCGTTCTGTCTCTATGGATCTGACTCCTCTGGGTGCTCATGTAAGTGGAATCACACAGTATGTGTCCTTTGTGACTGACTCGTTTCACTGAGCGCAATGTCCTCAAGGCCCATCCATGTTGTAGCAGGTGTCAGGATTTCCTTTCTTTTCACGGGTAACATGCCATATTCTGCCTGTCCATGCTTCTGTCTGTCAGGGGACACTTGGGTTGTTTTCCCCCTTTGGCTCCTGCAAATAATGCTTCTTTGTACCACCTGGCTCTTTGACACCTGCCTGGTGTCCCCTCTGGGTGACGTCTGCTCCCTCCAGGCAGGGGCCTGAGCTGCTAGGTGGCCTCCTTTTGAGGGAGGGCCAGAGCATTTTTATCACTTGTCACTGAGGAGTCTTTATACTTA
Source organism: Myotis brandtii (assembly GCF_000412655.1). Taxonomy (NCBI): domain Eukaryota; kingdom Metazoa; phylum Chordata; class Mammalia; order Chiroptera; family Vespertilionidae; genus Myotis; species Myotis brandtii. Next base: position 6,430,067 of record NW_005355584.1, read on the forward strand.
GAGAAACTGTGTAATTCTGTCTATGGAATACCTTGCCCTAAAAGTTGACAGCAGGTCCCACCTGGTGGGAAGGCATGAGGGACGTGCCGGTCATCGCTTAGGAAAGGAGAAGCCTGCAGGAGGGGGTGATGGGGTTCCTTCCTTTCCTTCCCAGCTGCATCCCCACGCGACGTCTTCAGAAGGACCTGCCCTCCCCTTGAGGCTCCTTCCTTGCAGGGTCTTCTCCCAGGAGAGAGTCTGTCCTGGTTGAAACCTAATTTCTGGCTCCGAGGTGCAGAGTGGGTGGTCACTTAGAGGTGATAGCCTTGCGGCCTGGGAGCTCGAGGAGAAACATGGTGTGCGTGCTGGGGAGGCCATGTCCTTGAACGTGATTTGCTTCTCACTGTGTGTCATTTTTCTGCCCTAGCTTATGTTCCCGAGGAAGAATTGAAGGCAGCAGAAATAGATGAAGAAAACGTGGAGGAGGATGGGCTGTCCCTGGACATTCAGGACGGTGACTACGTGGGCGGTGACGAAGCCGAGATCAAAGAGGCCCCGAGCTACCAGGACTCCCCTGTCAGCACGGCCACCAACCAGGACGCCGGCTACGGGTCACCTTTCAGTGAAAACAGTGACCAGCTCGCCCATTTCAAAAGCTCCTCCTCCAGAGAAGACAAAGAGGACCCACAGGGTCCAGACAGCGCCTCCTACCCCCAGGACAGCCTGGCACAAATCAAGGCCGTCTACGCGAACTTATTCTCAGAGTCCTGCTGGTCCAGCTTAGCACTGGATTTAAAGAAGTCCAGTTCGACAGCCAGCAGCAACGATGTGGGCCCCAAGGAGAGCTCCACCCCGACCCCCACGCCCTCCGCCACAACGACGGTGGGGACCACGGGCACCACCGCCAGCACACCCAGCTCCAGCTCCAGCTCCAGCACCAGTACCAGTTCCAGCACCAGCACCAGCACCAGCAACAGCGGCGGCTCGGGCTACGACTGGCATCAGGCCGCGCTGGCCAAGACGCTGCAGCAGACGTCCACGTACGGGCTGCTGCCTGAGCCCAGCCTGTTCAGCACCGTGCAGCTCTACAGGCAGAACAACAAGCTGTACGGCTCGGTGTTTACAGGCGCCAGCAAGTTCCGCTGCAAGGACTGCAGCGCCGCCTACGACACGCTGGTGGAGCTGACCGTGCACATGAACGAGACGGGCCACTACCGCGACGACAACAGGGACAAGGACTCCGAGAAGACCAAGCGGTGGTCCAAGCCCAGGAAGCGCTCCCTGATGGAAATGGAAGGGAAGGAGGATGCCCAGAAGGTGCTCAAGTGCATGTACTGTGGCCACTCCTTCGAGTCCCTACAAGACCTGAGCGTCCACATGATCAAGACTAAGCATTACCAGAAAGTGCCTCTGAAGGAGCCAGTACCAGCCATCACCAAACTGGTCCCTTCCACGAAAAAGCGAGCCCTTCAGGACCTGGCGTCCCCGTGCTCCCCTGAACCAGCAGGGGTCACCGCAGAGGCCGCCCTGAGTGAGTCAGCCAAGGACCAGAAGACCGCCAACCCCTACGTGACACCCAACAACCGCTATGGCTACCAGAACGGTGCCAGTTACACCTGGCAGTTCGAGGCCCGCAAAGCGCAGATCCTCAAGTGCATGGAGTGCGGCAGCTCCCACGACACCTTGCAGCAGCTCACCGCCCACATGATGGTCACCGGCCACTTCCTGAAGGTGACCACTTCCGCCTCCAAGAAGGGGAAGCAGCTGGTGCTGGACCCTGTGGTGGAGGAGAAGATCCAGTCCATCCCTCTACCCCCTACCACGCACACCCGGCTCCCCACCTCCCACATCAAAAAGCAGCCCGACTCGCCGGCGGGGTCCACGACCTCTGAGGAGAAAAAGGAACCAGACAAGGAGAAGGTGCCAGTGGCAGGTGACACGGAGAAGAAGATCAAGGAGGAGAGCGAGGACACCTCCGAGAAGTTTGAGCCCACCACGCTCTATCAGTACCTCCGCGAGGAGGACCTGGATGACAGCCCCAAGGGCGGGGTGGACATCCTGAAGTCCCTGGAGAACACGGTCTCCACAGCCATCAGCAAAGCCCAGAACGGCGCGCCCTCGTGGGGCGGCTACCCCAGCATCCACGCGGCCTACCAGCTGCCGGGCGCCGTGAAGCCGCTGCCAGCCGTGCAGAGCGTGCAGATGCAGCCATCCTATGCCGGCAGTGTGAAGTCGCTGTCCTCGGAGCACAACGCGCTGCTGCACTCCCCGGGGAGCCTCACGCCGCCGCCCCACAAGAGCAACGTGTCAGCCATGGAGGAGCTGGTGGAGAAGGTCACGGGCAAGGTCAACGTGAAGAAGGAGGAGAGGCCCGTGGAGAAGGAGAAGGGCTCACCAGCCAAGGCCATGTCCCCCGTGGCCAAAGAAAATAAGGATTTCCCTAGGACAGAGGACAGCAGCAGCAAAACCCAGCAGAAGAAGGGCCCGGAGGTGGAGGTGGGCAAGGCCAAGAAGGAGGGTGCGGTGGAGGCCCACACCCCCAACGGCACCGAGCCACTCAAAGCCAAAGTCACCAATGGCTGCAGCAGCCTGGGCATCATCACGGACCACTCGCCGGAGCCGTCGTTCATCAGCCCTCTGAGCGCGCTGCAGTCCATCATGAACACACACCTAGGCAAAGTGTCCAAGCCCGTGAGCCCCTCGCTGGACCCGCTGGCTATGCTGTACAAAATCAGCAACAGCATGCTGGACAAGCCCATCTACCCCGCCACCCCCGCCAAGCAGGCCGACGCCATCGACCGTTACTACTACGAGAACAGCGACCAGCCCATCGACCTGACCAAGGCCAAGAGCAAGCCCCTGGTCTCCGGTGTGGCCGACGCAGTTTCTTCGCCCCTGCGGGAGAGCGCGCTCATGGACATCTCCGACATGGTGAAGAACCTCACGGGCCGGCTCACCCCCAAGTCCTCCACGCCCTCCACGGTGTCCGAGAAGTCAGATGCCGATGCCAGCAGCTTCGAGGAGGCGCTGGACGAGCTGTCGCCTGTTCACAAGCGGAAGGGCCGCCAGTCCAACTGGAACCCCCAGCACCTGCTCATCCTGCAGGCCCAGTTCGCCTCCAGCCTGCGGGAGACGCCCGAGGGGAAGTACATCCTGTCAGACCTGGGCCCGCAAGAGCGGGTGCACATCTCCAAGTTCACGGGGCTGTCCATGACCACCATCAGCCACTGGCTGGCCAACGTCAAGTACCAGCTGAGGAGGACAGGCGGGACCAAGTTCCTGAAGAACCTGGACACAGGGCACCCTGTGTTCTTCTGCAACGATTGTGCCTCTCAGTTCAGAACTGCGCCCACGTACATCAGTCACCTAGAGACGCACCTGGGCTTCAGCTTGAAAGACCTCTCCAAGCTGCCCCTCAACCAGATTCAGGACCAGCAGAGTGTCTCAAAGGTCCTGGCCAACAAGGCCGTGGGCCCGGTGGGGGCTGCCGAGGACGATCTGGGCTCCACATTCCAGTGTAAGCTGTGCAACCGGACTTTTGCGAGCAAACACGCAGTCAAACTGCACCTTAGCAAGACCCACGGCAAGTCCCCGGAGGACCACCTGATCTACGTGACAGAGTTGGAGAAACAGTAGCGGCCAGGTACGCGAGGGACCCCGCCCGGCACATTGCACTAAACGTCTTCACACTGCACTAGGCCCGGCCTGAGCCTCCAAAATCAGCCTTCCTGGGTTGCCGAACGGCCTGCCTGGACCTCGGTTTTTCTTACACATGTTTTGTAGCTATATTTATATGCTCTTTGTCTGATTGCGCATGTCATTTTTCTTTTTCCGTGAGTCAAAGTCTGACCTTTATTTTCAACATCTGTTCTTGATGTTAAGCTATCTTTTGTAGGAAATGATGGGGCACACTACTCAGAGACACCAACTTAGCAGGAAAGAAAGACACAAATAACAATGATAAAAAGTCATCCTAAACATTACAAAGTTGCCATGACAATAAAGGTCATAGGACCTAGTGGTGTCAAATTTAACCCTTTGGGGACTGTAATCGCATCTCTGTGCCTTTCACTCCAAAAAAAAAAGAAAAGAAAAAAGAAAAGGCTTAAAGGCATTTCATTCAGATCAAAAGCTGTGTCAGACACAAAACTTATTTAATAATTAAAAAATGAGCTTTTATATGCAGACTGGTTTGTGAAGGGAACATGCATGCCGCTGTTGGAAGACAGAAGTTGTCTAGGACTTGCGGGGTTAGGAAGCCACAACGTCACACGTTCAAAACAAAAAACAAAACAAAAAACTAACAACAAACACCCCAGTTGCCACTATGCCCAGACCCTCTGGATGCTGAAGAAAATGCCACTTTTGGCAAAAAAAAAAAGAAAAGAAAAGAAAAAAAAAGTATGCAAGCTATTATTTAAAACGTGTAAAAATGCTATTTCTTTTTTTTCCCTTGTAAAATACTGCGGTTTATAGTTATTTACAAATGTAAGCTTTGGTACAAGCTGACCTTTCTATAGCGCGCTGCATTGATAAATGAAAAAAAAAAACACGGGGCAAATGTCGGAGTACTTCCCTTATAAATTGGCAGCATCCGCTTAAAAACTCCTCTATCCTACCATCCTAAATGGTTACCTATCCTACCATTTTAACCTATCCAACTTTCTTTGTACCTTCTGGCTGTATGCTTTCTCTTTTAACTTTTTATATTGTCATTTTATATTAAATTTCTGTGTATATAATGTAAAACCACGATTTTTGAATAAAAATTAGTTCCTGCAGCTTGATTTAAATAGAGAAATTTTACTGGCATTTGCATCTCTCCAGATGCATGTATATCAGACAAAAAAATAAATAAATGAAGACAAAGCAAGGCACTATTAATTATATGTTTGATGTTCTGTCATTAATATTGTACAGTACATTTGGGTTCACACAATTAAATCCACTGTTTTCTCAACTGTAAAATAAATCCTCACGCCGTTCTTGGTTTACGTCAATTGTCATGTCGTCATTCTTCCACCTCGGGAGATGTTATTTCAGCAGCGAGAGGTCTTGCTGATGCAATCGACCAACAGAAATCCCACTCAGAATCATCATTTTGTGATTTGTGTGCTGACATGCCTTCACTCAAATGATAAGTATTGCGCTTTTAGAAACGATAATTAGCATTTTTAACTCCACTGGGTGCCACCGAGTTGAACTGTTGAGTGATGGGTGTTTAGTCCATAGAGAGCCTGAGGCCTGCGCGTGGAGAGCCCACATGGACAGTTAGAGGTGTTCCCAGTGTGCTTTCCGGGCGTCCGGGGACTTGATGGGGTGGCAGGGAAGACCCAGGGCCTTGGGACCAGCTCTGCATTCTCTAAAGAGGAAAGTCTGTTATCTGTGCTTTAAAAAATGCACAGTTTTAAAACACAAGCTGCCGTCTGGTTCAGGGTTCGGGACCAGTCTTCTGCAGGTTGCCCTGAGCACCCAGGACTCTCTGAGGGCACCCTGGGCATGTGAGGCTGTGAGCACTGAGCCCTGAGATCCAGGGCTCCGTCTGTATTGAGGGAAACCCCAGGAGCGCTTCAGGACATGGCATGGAGATTTCTTTTCCTACCTTTTGCTTAAATTTCTGTTAAATACATCCTGAGAAAGGGCAGACTTTGGACGCTCTGTTTGGAAGCAGCTGAGCAGCTGAGCTGTGCCCACTATTGCCCATTGTCCGGCGGGCAGCCGGACGGCCGACCAGGTGGCCCTATTTATAGTCTATACTAATGCCCTGGACACTGGCGAGCTGGCCTACTGTCCCGACTGTTTTCGTTGGTAAATAGTTCCGTCCTTCAGGAGCTTCAGCCACTTGGGTTCAGTTACTGGGTGACTGTACTTTGGGCTGCAGGGGTGATGGAGAAGAATGACAGGCCTCTGGTGGACATGGGGTCCTTGAATGAGAATCCTCTGAAGTTAGGTTTTCTTTGCCACAGGTCCACAAACATGATTATGTGATTTCACCAGTAGGAAGAGTCAGAGCCACAGGCACGTGGTGTGAAGGGAGGTGCCATTTGGGGATTGGGCCCCAGTGGCACAGCCACTGAGCTATTTGAAAGCTGCTTGCAACCCGAGTTCTGACACTGGGGTCTAGGCCCAGATGCAGGCTTCCTTTCTTTTTCTTTTTATAAATATATTTTCATTGATTTCAGAGAGGAAGGGAGGGGGAGAGAGAGTTAGAAACAGCAGTGATGAGAGAGAACTATTGATGGGCTGCCTCCTGCACACCCCACACTGGGGATCGAGCCCACAACCCAGGCATGTGCCCTGACCGGGAACAAAACCATGACCTCCTGGTTCATAAGTCCATGCTCAACCACTGAGCCATGCCGCTGGGCAATTTTTTCTTTTTCTAATTCATTAACCCCAGTTCTCCAACCGATAGATAATACAAGACTAATTTGTCTTACCACCATTCATACTGATGCTGGAGGTGGGGACCTAGTTATAGTTAGGGGATGCTACTCCGTGCCAGGGACATCCTTGGTGCTTCACCCACAGCAACTCATTTGGGTCTCACAGCATGGGGAGGGGCTTTTACTCCACAGATGAGGAGCCCAGCCCAGCACAGAGATGCCCACGGTTTGGGGGCTTGAAATTGACACAACCTGAGCCTGAGCTCAAAGCTCTGGCTTTGCCCCAGCCGTACTCCTAATCGCCCCCTTTGCAGGCCCAGGGGTGGGTAGCTTCTGTGGGATGGGGACGACAGCTGAGGGTTTCAGGTGATGCTGACAGACAGGGACGTGAGTGCCATCCTGAGCAGACATTCATTCTTCACGTGGCTTCCAGCTGCAACCCACCTCAGATTGCAAAAACAGGACAGCTCTGTTTTCTATGGGATCTGAAAACTAAGTTGAAGTAATGTTTGTTATGAATATGTAGCAGCTTCAATGACTACAGGTCTACCTAGTCCTGTGAAAACTTGATTTGTGTAGGCAGATGGTGAGTAACCCAGGGAAGCAGTTGCCACCTCTAATTTGAGGATTCACCTTACAGATGGTTCTGCTTCCTTCATCTGTGTTTGGATACATGCACCCATCCTCGCCTTCATCTAGTCTCGAGTGTGCTCTGCGTTTCTCCCAGTCCTTCCTTAGTCCAGACATCAGGTCTCCACTTCTAGAACTCGACAGCCAAAGGCCCCCAAGGAGCTGGAGAGAGCTGGCCACCTGCCCACCGGTAGGAGGCTGTAGGGGGCTGGCTAGTCACGTGGCTGCCCAGTGTTTTCTATTGGTTAGGTGACCTTGTGCACATGCAAAAGTTACCCTATTTGAAAACTAAACACTTTTAAAATATATATATTTTTAAATTTATTTCAGAGGTGAAGGGAGAGAGATAGAAACATTAACAATGAGAGAGAACCATTGATCAGCTGCCTCTGTGCCCCCTACTGGGGATAGAGCCTGCAACCCGGCCACTTGGTGCCCTGACCAAGAATAGAACCATGACCTCCTGGTTTACAGGTTGACACTCAATCACTGAAACACGGTGTCGGGCATACTTTTTCTTTTAACTGTGGGATTCTAAAAGGTTTGAGATATTCTTCAGAATGTGTTGGGTTAAGATATATTGTTATTTAGTCAATATTTAAAGAGGTAGGAAGCCAATGAAATAATGGTAGATAATACTTTATGTAAGAGAAACAATCTTTTAGGTATTGCATGAAAAAAGAAGCAATTAATAACTCAAAATTTATGTCACTACATTTCCATATTTTGTGATCTTTATAAAGTTTCTTACATTAGTCAAACATATCTAAACTTCTTCCAAATTCTCAGAAACCTGTCTATACAAATAAAGGTTTCTGCTTTCTTCCAAGGTAAAATTTCATGTTACTGCCTTTCTGATTATTTTTCTGAAGATGAAGGCCAGTTATTGAATTGTAAACTTAAAAAGAGTAAAATTTGGAGAGTACCTGTGCTTTTTACATAACTTTTACTCCTGTAATAGAAGCAATATATAGTCGTTGCCCAAAGCTTGGAACACAAAGATATAAAGAAGGAAATAAAAATAACTATTGCTTTCATCTATGAAAAAATCATTGTTAATATTTTAGTGGTAACATCTTTTTTCCCCCTGTCAGGCTTCTACAAAATAGAGATCACACTGAACACCCTTTTGTACTTTTCTTTACTTGATAGTAGATAATGAGTATTTTCCCATTTCATTAAATATCACACATTTCTCATTGAGATGGTCTCTGGTTTAGATAGAATTTTAAAAAGCAACATTTAGATTCTTCTCAAGTTTTCACTATTAGAAATGAGTGCAAAGAACATTCCACTCAGTATTTCCGGTTGTTTTATTAGAACAAACACCTATAACCGACACTGCGCCACCTCTCAGAGCTGGACTCCAGGGCCACGACTGGGACACCTTCCTTTTCCATGGCTTCTCTCACCAGGCAGTGGGCACCGGTGGCATTCAAATCTGAAGTGATCTGCAAGCTGACGGAAAGGACTTCGTTCAAACTTCAGATTACTGTGAGCGATATTTTTAAAATAGGAAGGCATTTAAAGTGCAATTCTTTTCATGGCGATTGTTTTCTTAAATATACCATGTACATTCATCTTTAAGTTCCGGTTAGGTAGTTGGAAACTGACAGTGACAGTGCCTAACATCTTGTTTGTTGTCAGGGAAGCATTGTAATCTCATGAAATTCTTGCAAAACGATGGGCGCGCCAGGCGACACGGCGTGTTCCCACCACCTTAGGTGCTTGGGAAGAAACAATAGATTTTATTCTAAAAAAGGGGTCACAAAGTGAGTCTCCAGGTGACCTTCCATTTCTTAAAATTTCTGTTTTCATAAAAACATGCCGCCTTTCCCCCCCTGAGACATTTAGATTCTAAACTCCTTGTTGCCTGTTTCCAGAGGCTTACCTGTTCAAGGGTGGAATTCTCTATCAGGAATAGACAGTCTTACATCCGAATCACTGCTTTGAATGTCATCCACTTTGCCAGTGGTTTCCATTCTAGGAGAATAGTCTAATTGCATTGTTTGGACATGAATAGATGCAGTCCACCTTTTTAACATGTGAAATCGGCAATGCCCTTGCTCAACGCACTTCTAGCAAGGGGCACACTGGCTGCCAGGTGTCATCATGCCATTCTCAGGGCAAATTTGGCCTTTCCGGAGCCTCAACTCCTCAAAGACAGAATGCATATGTTTCTCTTCTAGTGATAACATTTAGCCTTCTTACTCACACTCCAAATATTTCCTTCTTGAAAACCCCACTCCGAGTCCTCAGGTTAGTCAGGCACTTCTAGCATCACAGAGAAACCAGGAGGAAGAGCCCGTGGGCAAGCAGGTGTGTGCCAAGTAGGTGCCTGTGTTCAGATGGTCGATCCTGTGTGCAGGGTGGGGAAGGCTGTCCTGCTCCGTGCCAGTAGGAAGAGAGGTGGGAGATAGGAGGGCTCCGACTGGGGGTGGGGAGACCCTGCACGGATCAGAGGCTGCGGTCATCCTGTCACCGTATCACGAGGGAGTGAAGAGAGAGAGTGTGCCCGAGAGAAGTCAGCCACTGGACCACTGCAACCACTGGTAAAATGTAACCAGCGCAGGGATGTGCGTCACGGAGGGACGTCACTAAGGTGACGTGTACGGCTAGACATAACTAAAACTAAATAGCAGAAGCTAAATTGTTTGAAGAGCGAGGTGGCCTGTGGAGTGAGTGTCTTGGACGAGAGGATGGAGATCCAATTGTAAGTACCGTAGATGGTTCGCAGGTTTCATTTGGTAAGAAAGACATTGCAAAAGGAGAATTGGAGTGTGGCCTCTCTAGGGTTAAAGATCCTTAAGCGTTAGTGAGAATGTATAAAGGAAATTTCTTTCTGAAGTAATTTATGGAAATGCCGCACTCCCTTTGAAGGTTCCATGTCACCGCGTGGCACTCCGCAATGTTCTCTTTCTTCACCTGTCAGGCAAAGACCACCTCGAAGAGTCTCAGTGCTGATTACTAGTTAATTGTCATTAATAAGTGACAACTGACATTATGGGGGCTTAATGCAGAGAGAACAGAAAAGAGCCACAGATATTCTAATGAGCTGACTCCTACGTGCCCTCTATTGTTGTCGAAAATGAGGAGCTGTCGTCATTGTTCAGGAGATGGGCTTCAATTGCTCTGGAAATATTCTCTTTTAATTTCTTTATGCACAGATAATTCCTGGTACTCTGTATTTCTCTCCCCCACCCCTCTGCTTCCAGCGTACGTGCACACACACGCACCTGCTCACCCTCTCCTGTGAGCGTGCTAAAAACTCCCAACTCAGGAGCTGCCCTAACTTTTCCTGGACAGGGAAGTTGTGTGCTCTAAAAGCTTACATTCATAGCTCAGATGGAAAAAGGAAGGCCACTTACTATAGTTTTGTTGACTTGGTTGGGGATGGGGATGGGGATGGAAAGGTCCTGTGCTGAGGATGACTGGCAGAAGGAGAGGGGAGGAAGTGATTTAATAAGGCAAGATCTGCCAATCAGAGCTGAGCGATCATCAGGAACACGCATCATTGTCAACTCACCTGAGAGAAACATCGCTCTTCCCAATAACAAAAAAATCCCCCCAGAATGTTCCAGAAGAGAAGCCACAGATGAGGGGAAATGATTCAATAGCTATTGAACTTTGAACTACATCTGTTGCCATTTGATTTGGGGAAATTTTACCCAAACAACTTGCTTGTTAAAATCCTTAATGGTCAGGACAACTTAGCATGGACTCACAGTCCTTTCACACATAAATGTGTTTGCACATAAATGCAATACTGTGTTTGGACATTAGAGCGGAAAATAAATTGAAAACACACAGCAAAATAATTTCCGCGTTGACCTCACGGTGTTCTATGTGTTCGTGGGGAAAGGATGAGGTGTTAGAAGTGCACGTTGCACTCAGTATAAGCTTGAATGCCCAAGATTTCCAAGCAGGACGTGGCGGAGTCGTCTTGGAGAAAACTCAGGCTGAAGCCAATAGGAACAAGATGAGTTGTTTTTCAGGTGCCAACACCTCCTAACAACAATTTTTCGTGCTTTCAGATCATTTCACACCATGCCTTTCCACCTCCTATCAAGACATCACACAGACGCAGTGCAAGCTAGGAATTTGATGGCCACACTGCTGAAGAGAGAAATCCTGTCCTGCCTCTTCAAACACTGCTCTGGCCCTCGTTCCCCTGTGCAGTGGTTAGCCCTCTGCCCGTCTTTATTTCCACTCCATGGTGGGTCTTGAAAGAGCGGCAACATCTTGGATTGCAGTGGGTCAGTGTCAACCTGGACTTTCTAACAGGACGGAATGACATGCATGAGATGACTCTCCCTGTGTTCACATTAGTTTGTTGGCAGCCACATCACTCTGTTGACAGGTGCCGTGGTCTCAATAAAAACATCCAGGTCCAATGCATGTGTGCTGCTGGGGACAGACCCGGAGCTATACACTTGTGTCACTGAGTTTTTGAGCCTAAGTTTTTACTTTTACTCTTAGATTCGGTTTGTTGCTTTATTTGGAAATGCTGGAGGTAGGTCCCAGCTTGGTATCAACTGCAACTCTGATCAGCAGGATACCAATATTCTCACCTAACTATTGTGCAAAACTGTGGAAAAGGACATAATGGGTGTGTTCCAGGCACTGGGTGGCATCCCAAGTGGACATCGATCCATCAACATCACAAATAGGATTTTCTGATGTCATGCTATTGTGGAGAGAGCTTGGGATTTGGAGACTGGAACTATTTCATGAACCTCAGTTTCTTTTTCATAAAATTTTTGATAACACAGGGAATGTGCTTCATTCTGTGCTCAATACACGGAAGGGGTGAATACACTGTAGATATCATTACTGTCATTAGATTTGATCAGTCAATTACAAACATACCTTCTTGGACAGCTATCCTTTTGTTCACAAAAATGTCATTAAATACTTTTTCAAGCACCTCTTTTAAGGTGGCAAACAGGAAAATGCGCTGGTTGGTAAGTGAGATTAATCACATATTTGAATTGAAAGATAAAATGTTGGCTGCTTCATGGGGTTCAATGATTTGAGGGTGTCATAACAACAAGGGTACCCTCCTCCATTACCATCAAAGCTCCATTAAAATCTGATGGCTGCAGCCCTGGTTGGTGTGGCTCAGTTGGTTGGAGAATTGTCCCATGTACTGAAAGGTTGTGGGTTCCATTTCCGGTCAGGGCACATACCTGGATTGCAGTTTTGATCCCCAGTCGGAATGCATATGGAAGGCAACTGATCGATGTTCTCTCCCCACCCCCCGTACTTTCCCCTCTCTCTAAGATTAATAACCATGTTCTTAGTGAGGATTTACCAGAATTCTGATTGCTACAACATCTAAAATGTGGCCTCTGAGTTGGAGGGAGAGAAAGGGGTCTGCACAAGCAGAAAGTAGCTGTAGAAGGTTTGGGTGGTGGTTCAAGGTAGAACCACACGGAAATGTGGTTGGAACATGGAACCACCGTGTCCTTCAGCCACTCACAGTGCAATTTCCAAGGGAGATGTGCAGAGAGGTTACTTGGCCATCAGCAATGTTTATCACTATGGGGTTCTGACCATGGACCTCACTGGACTCATGGTGAACTATATTGGGGGGTGTGTAGGTCAGGAAGGCTCTTTTGGCCTTAATAGAAGCAGGAGGAACCCCCTACTTTTGACCATGAGCCCCATTGGATTCCTTCTTGGTTTCATGGGGGTTGAGGTCTGAAGGCTTCAAAGAGTAGGAATTTCCAGGGGACCAGGAGCTGGTGTCTCTTTCCTCCATTCGACAGAAGTCCCACCAAAATCCAATAGTTAAATGTGGCTCTGACACAAATCCAACTCCTCTCCTTGGTTTGGAATAAGGATGGAGGAAAGACAGCCTATGGCTTCCCCTTGAGATAGAAGGTGTAGTTGGGAGGTAGTGGGGTGATCTCCAGGCAGGGAAGACTTAGCCCTTCATTTCACCCAGTTACATCAAGGGGACTTCAGTGTCCCAAGATCTGGATGATCAAGGGAACAGTGGGTCACATACTGGGACCGTTTTGATGGTTTTCTTTTTGTTACTTTGGTGATCCTCAGTTTATGTTCCAGAAGCACGTATTCTTTAGTTATTCCATTTTGATACCGTTTTTCAGCCCAATTGTCTATTTCAACCCACCTTCATTACCTCACTAGTTACTGCACTTAGGTCTTTTTAGCTGTTCAAGTCACCACTTACCTTAACTTCTTATCTTCTCTCTTGATTTAGTTCATCATTCTTTCCTTTAGCTCCACCAGCCTCGTGAACAATGGCTCACAGTGGTCCTGTGTTTCAGGTGAGAGTCTAGGCCTCTTCAGGCCTGGGGCCCCATGGAGTGCTGGGTGCAAAGGCGCTCAGTGTGTGTATGGAAGGTGGGCCTGGAGGGTAGTGTTGGAGGACCAGGAAAGTACCAGCTCTGGAGTCAGGGCAAACCCACGTCAAATCCTACTTATCCAAATAAATCACCCTGTGGCTCAGTTTCCCCACCTGAAATCCAAGGCTAACTGTAATACCCCCTTCCTTGAAGGATTGTATGTGGAGATAGTGAACATTGTGCTTAGCATAGAGTCCTGCCCAGGGTTAGTGCTCAATGGAGAGCTGTGTTAGTTTGCAAACATAAAGCTTCAGCCTCCAGGCTCAACATCTGTATTGGCCTCATGAGTAATCTGGAGCGGTAAGTGCCGTGTCTAATGTATGGTCATCTCCTGTGGGCAGTGACACAGACAGGTCAGGAAGCACCAGGTGTGCTCTGCAGGTGTCAGGTTTAAGGCTTAACAATCAGAGTCAAGACAGGAGTCACCTTACTGCATGCAACTTCTAATGACTGGAGGCCGACTGACCTACCATATGAGAAAGGGGCCTGTTGGCTGTAATGATTTGATGATGAGGGGTGAGTAACGTGTTTTAAAAATAAGCTTTCAAGAGACAATGACTCCAATGGTATTTGGCAAAAAAACAACAACTCTGAGTGTCTTCTTATACATGACTTCAAAATATCTTACAAATTATAGGTGCATCTTCTGAACTAATAAATTGTTGGCGCACAGAACACTTACAATGACAATACAGCTACATTTTGGCCAAATAAACCAGATTGTTAAATCTGGTGTTGGTTGGTGATCAACAATTTTGGGAATAACATGAAGCCAAGGCACATGCATATCAGTGGTGGCGTCCACAGTGCACCCTGCAAGAACCCAAGCTTAAAGGCAAACCTGAGTTAGAGTCATCCACTCACCTGCCCCCCCTCAAATGCTTTGGGGTGAGCAAACACAGACTGTAAAGTACCTGACATACCCACCACCAGGCTGCCCTGTGTGGAGGGTTCATCTTCTGTAGGATGAACGGCTTACAGCCCCAGACTGCAAGGAGCTGTTTGTTCAATGTTATTATTATTATTTCTACCAGGGGAGAATGGGGAATAATCAGCTTCCCTTGGTTAAAACACTGATTTTTGTCAAGATATTTTAAAAAGTGTTCATTTGCGGAGAGGCTGAGGTGGAAAAACATGTACAGGACGTAACTGCTTGTGCGGGGAGGGCTGTGGGTGGAATTTCAATGTGGACGCCTTCTTAGGCTCCTCTCCCTTCGGAGGCTGGTGTTTTGATGGGCCTGTCCTTTAGGCTATCATTAGCGCCATTTGGGAGAAAGTCTTTAGTCCATAAATATGAAAATAAGCCCATAATTGACCCTTAGACTGAATTTGTCCAGATTTGGAGGGTGCTGTATGTGAAATAAGCTGATGGTGTCCCTACACATTGGATGACAAAGACAGGCCCTTTGGAGGCTCTGTGTTGGGGATGGAAGGGGGAGGGAGGCGAGGAGGGAGAGCAGGGTGGCTTTCCTGCTGTAACTCAGAAGTGCCTGCACCCCAGTGCTAATTAAGCTGGTGGCTCCGAGAGCCAGTCATAGAGTCAATGAGCATGTCCTATTCAGTGTCATTTGGGTCTAATGTGGACACACCTGGGAGGGTCAATGTGCAGGAGCCATTGGAGATGAAAGATGCAACATCGTGCAAGCAGAGAATACAGAGAGGGCTGCTGGGGGCTTGTGGAGCCCTGTGGCTTCTGTAATGGGTCACCTGGGCTGCAGGTCCCACCACTACAGGTTCCTAGCGCAGATGGCTGTGGCCTGGCCACTATCTCCCAGTTGTCCCACAGCAGTAGGATTCTGCTGTACAACCAAAATGTTTTTTTTCCCCTTTATTATCCCCCTTTCTGCATTCTCACCAGTGACTGGAAGGGACATATGGCCTTGTGATTGCATTTGGATCATTTACACATTTAGCTGGAATGAGGCGCACAGTGAGGAGAGCAAACCATTCACTTTACGACCCGGGGTGCAGGAAGTGTGAGGCCTCCAGTGCCTACTCTGCCCAAGGCGCACCAGCCAGG
Source organism: Myotis brandtii (assembly GCF_000412655.1). Lineage (NCBI taxonomy): Eukaryota > Metazoa > Chordata > Mammalia > Chiroptera > Vespertilionidae > Myotis > Myotis brandtii. Next base: position 6,445,456 of record NW_005355584.1, read on the forward strand.
GGCTCCCATCGGGTTGGGAAGCCACTGGGAGAAGCTGGACTCCCAACTAAGCCCGGCTGCTGAGGTCACAGGAACTTACAGGCCTGCACAGACCCATCTCCATCCTCCCTGAAGAGGCCTCTGCTTGGCTGTTTCTCCTTCACAAAGACACAAAGATGTGCTGGGTGTGTCTTGTGCCCTGTAGATCATGACATAGGTTTTTTTGTTTGTTCTTTTTTTGTTTGTTTTGTTTTTACCACTTTTTGTCAACCAGGAAAAAGAAATACTGGAAGAGAACTTCTTTAGGACAAGAGAGACACTTCCATTTTCCTTCCAACTTCCCCTTCCTTCCTTCTCTGGGGATCTTTACAGCCATCTTTTGTTGTTGTTGTTGTTGTTGTTAACAGTATTACAGATGTCTCCCATTCACAGCCATCTTCATGTGCAAACATTTCATTCCACTTCAAGAATACTGCCCCCCTCCCCCTCCCCCCAAAAAAAAGAGAAAATTTTTTTTTAAAAAAGAAAAAAGAATACTGCCCTAATATACTCGTTATTTTGACCAGGCACCTCATGTGAGCAGAGACCCCAACCACTGGTTCTGTAAAATCCTGTAGAGCAAACTGGTGGCCCTCAGACCCATTTGTGGGGTGTAATAGACATGCCAAGACTGGATGTCATACTCAGCTTTCTTTGAGAAACTCGGCTGTGCACAGCTAAATAGACTTCTTCATGGCGAGATTCTCTTGCGTCTTTAAAGTATGCTGCAAATTTCCAAGAGAGAACATGGGCAATAATGTTCAGCGAGACAATATTTTCCTATTTTTTAAAAATTTACTTATAATGTAAATATGTAAACTACATGTCACATAAAATTTACCATTTTAAGTGTACAATTTGGTGGCATTAAGTACATTCACATTGTTGCACAACCATCACCATTACCTATTTCCACAACTTTTTCATCATCCCAATTTGAAACTCCATCCCTAGTAAACAAAAACTCCCATTCCCCAGCCCCCAGCCCCCCCAGCCCCTGGTCACCTCTATTCTGCCTTCTGTCTCTGTGAGTTTGACTGCTCTAGGTCCCTCAGGTAAGTGGAAACATACCGTATTTGTCCTTCAGTGTCTGGCTTATTTCACCATAATGTCTTCAAGAGTCATCCATGTTGTAGCATGTGTCTGGATATTAATTTCCTTCCTTTTTAAATATGAATAATGTAGTCTATTGTATGGATAGGTCACTGTGTTTATGCATCATCTATTGATGGATGCTAAGGTTGTTGCCACCTTTTGGTTATTGTGAATAATGCTGCTATGAACATTGGGGTACAAGGATCTATTTGAGTCCTTGCTTTCGATTCCTTTGGGTATCATATGACACCTCTATCTTTAATTTTTTGAGGAACCACCAAACTGTTCCCTACATTGGCTACAGCATTCCCACCAGCAATGCATAAGGATTCCAGTTTCTCCACAGCCTTGCCAAGACTGGTTCCTTTCCATTATTTTTGGTAATAGTCATCCCAATGGGTATGAAGTGGTATCTCATTGTGCCTTTCATTTGCATTTCCCTGATGACTAATGATATTGAGCACCTTTCACATGCTCATTGGTCATTTGTATACCTTCTTTGGAGGAATATCTGTTCATGTTCTTTGCTCACTTTTGAAGTGGGTTGTTTGTTTTTGGTTTTTGAGTTGTAGGAGTTTTCTATATGTTCTGGATATTAATTCTTCACCAGATGTATGAATTGCAAATGTTTTCTCCCATTCTTAGGCTGTCTTTTCACTCTCTTGACAGTGTTCTTTGATGTAGAGAAGTTTTTCATTTTGATGAAACAATTTATTTTGTTTTTCTTTTGTTACCTGTGCTTTTGGTGTTCTATCTAAGGGCCATTGCCAAATCCAATGTCATGGAACTTTTCCTCTGTGATTCTTTTAAAAGTTAGAGTTTTAGCTTTTGTGATTAGGTCTTTGGTCTATTTTGAGTTAATTTTGTACATGGTACAAGATAAGGGTCTAATTTTATTTCTTTGGCATGTGCATGTTCCATTGTTCCAGCATCATTTATTGAAGACACTGTCCTTTCCCCATGTGTAGTCTTGGCACCCTTGTCAAAAATCACTTGACCATACCTGTGAGGGTTCACTTTAGGGCTCTTTATTGTATTCTATTGGTCTACAGTTGGTCCTTATGCCAGTACCTTACTGTTCGAATTACTGTAGCTCTGTAGTAAGTTTTGAAATTAGGAAGGGTGAGCATCCCAACTTGGTTGTTGTTTTTCAAGATTGTTTTAGCTATTTCCAAATTTTTAATTACCAAACATTTGTCTCCCCCTCCCCGCTCCCCCAGACCTATTAACATCTCTCAGATAAATAATCCATAGAACTAGTTTGGGCAATTTTACTTTGCTTCCAAATTTTTGATTACCAAACATTTGTCTCCCCCTCCCCACTCCCCCAGACCTATTAACATCTCTCAAATAATCCATAGAACTAGTTTGGGCAATTTTACTTTGAAAGTATTTGTTTCTGCTTAGTTATAGTATGTTCTTACAAAATTCTTAAGAAAACCGCTCACCCATTTTTGTTCATGTTCGACCTAAGAAAATGATGTTCCAGACCGTTTTAAAAAATGAAAATGCATTGAATTTCATTCTTGTTCCTGAAAAACTCCTTGCTGTGTGGAAAGTGGAGTCTCCTTGTCATCCTTTCAGGTCTCGAGACTGAACTTCTCTGAGCCTCGCCTTCTCCCGTCCCCATTCACGAGGTTGGATGGCAGCCTGTTCAAGATGTTGTGACAATTAATGAAACAGAATCTGTAAAATGCTTTGAGTACTTTGAAAGAAAAGTGTCATGTAAATTCAAGGAAAAGTATTAGTATAACTCCTGAATGAGCGCAAACCTAAATTTCCATGTTCCATGGAATACTGCTGGTGGCACCTTTCCTGCTCCTGAGACTACCTGGAATCGAGGACAAGCTCTCTTACCCTGACTTGTACTGTGGAGTTCCGTTATGGAAAAATGAATCTCAACCAAACCAGACACGAGTTGCTTCTGTTTCGATGAGGACAGTGAGAGTTCCAGGAGAATTTCAGGCATAGGACCTGGGTATGGAAGAGGATCTGTCATTTTTTTTTCAAGCTACTCAGATGCATAGCTCTCTCCTTAATGTTTTTGTTTTCATTTTTATTAATGTTATACATATACATGATTTTAAAAGCAAATCGTTCCATAAGGCTTATTATGGGGAGAGGAACTGCCTCTAATTTACTTCTCTGGCTCCTCACCCCAGTGCTAATGATTTTAAGTTGTAGATGGTGTATGACGACTTTCTAAGATGTCACCCCCCCTCCCCCCGACCCTTCTCTCATCACAGCCATACATCCCTGGCTACCATCCTTACAATAGAGCAATACTGCATTTTTTTATTAGATCAATAATCCATTTTTACATTACTGTGATTTTGAAAATATTATTTAGAGCTGAGCCATATTGCATATTAGAATTACATTTCTTTTCTTGTGCATTATTCCTTTTCCTGAGGTTAACATTTTTGGGGGAAGGACTTAAATTTCTATGTCCCGTTATTTCTAAGGGCTTAAATTTTCTATGATTCATCTCTCAAAGGCTTTGGCACAAGTGATCATTTCCATAGTCTTCATACGTTTTCTTCACTTGGCTTCCAAAATGCCACTCTTTTGCTTTCCTAGTGTCCTTGCTGGTTGCTTCCTCATTTGGAGAAGGCCAACACGGTGTCCTCTGGCCTATACTCTAGCTGCTACAGCCTGGCCTTTATGTGCAGTCTTTTCCACCTTATTCTTTAAAAATATTGCTCTAAAAAGTATCATTGGGGAAAAGAAATATACAAAGACTACTTGAGAAATACAAGTATGTTTACATGCAATCATTTTCTTCTATGGGGACATTCCTTCTATGGGGCTTGGGGAATTAGAGATATTTAGGGTTTATACACATACACACACACGATTTATTCTCAACAAGGGGCACAGAGTGAGAAGTTAACACACAATTTCTATTAACAATAATGAGAATTGTGTGAGTGTGTCTCCGTTCACAGCACTGGAAATTTACCCCTTAGGGTCCACATAAATTTGAGCAGTTGACCATGTGCAATGTTCTTTTATGGGCAATAAGGGCACAGAGAAGCAGCTACACATTTTCCTAAACCTGGTCACCCACCATCATATGTCCCCATAATTCTTTAATTCTTCTTCCCAAAATTCAAATTATGGGAAGGCTTTGCTGATAGGGTACAGGCACAACTTATGGCTCTCCATCTCTCTGCAAAAGTCATGTAACAGCAGCGTCTTTGGTTATTAAATCCAACCCTGGTGCTATAATTCCTCCCTGTGGGTGTTTTGATTAGAAATCTTCCAGGTTACATAGAGCAGCGGATTCTATCCCTCCACCCCTATGCTTTGTGCAATGGGTAGAATACTGTTTGAAAAATAGGGTCTCACAATAAACAAATAGGTTCTCACACATGCACACACAGAGACTCACACACTCTAACTGCCCGATTGTTAGGCAGAGCGTTGGGCTTGTGAAATTTTTCCCTTTCCTTAGTTGATGTAAATGCAGAAGCTTATAGCATCTCAGGGACCCCTGACTGTGGAGCGAGCTGGACCAGGCAGGACTGGTGCAGAATTATGGTGGAGCTGAGGATGCTTTGGGGTCCCTCACATGCACGGTCCCTTCCTCAGCCCTGGGAGCAGGCTGCAGGATGTATATTGTACAGTATTTTATTATTTTTCTCAAAGCAGCTCTCGTAAATAATATAAAAATAATGTCCTCCAAACTGGCCTCTACCCCTTGGTGGGGCTATTAATTGAGTTCTTTGATAAATTTTCTTTCCGTCTTTAAACAAATTTTATAGTGTGAATAGGCATAACTTTTAAATATCAGGAAAATGTTATAAAAATAGCAACCAATTGTGTTCACCTGTCCACTCCCTTACAAAGTTTACCTTGAACCCACTCTCACTGCTTTGCTTGTTGTACATGAAGTTATACAGTAACAAAGTATGCAAGAATCCATGTATATTTTCAAACAAAGATACATCAGGCACAGTTATGTGCTGCAAAATCTTGGGCTGAAAGTTCAACAATGTTTATGAGGCCCAGGTGCCAGATGGCAGGGGACACGCATTTGTGCTCATAAAGGAGGCTTCCAGAGAAGCATGCTGGTGTCACGGGCTTTCCCAGTTCTGATCACGGTTCAGACACGACCCCCCAACCCCCCAC